>NC_082402.1:17767725-18132725 GCF_031168955.1 Gadus macrocephalus
ATGGCACTACTATACTTTTCCCGAGCGCCTCAGCCTGATCAAAGGCAGACTTGAACTGTGTTACGAGAGCATCTACGTCCGGCGCTGCATACTTGGACCACAGCATTTCCATGATCTTGCCCTCAGTTTCAAGGAACCTTTGCTCACTGGCATCTCTCTTCACCAGGGCGTCCCGCGACTCACTGTCGTCACCTGTAGGGTCTATCTGGCTCTGTGCATCGATATATTCATTACCGACATCGAGGAGTTTGTCATAATCATCCTTCAATCCCGCCAACTCTTCTGACAACTCAACTTCACGTAAACGACCAGCACTAACATCAAGGCGGTTTATTCTTGTTGTAAAGTTTCTTTGCGCATGTGAGCGCCTCCGCTTTAAGCTCTCTAGATCTGGCTTGTCATCCGCCATTTTGTCTTCTCTAGGTGAACAGAATCACTAAAATCACCTTTTAGCAAAAGGACTCATTTAAAGGACTCGTCTAAAAGATTCGTTCAAAACGAACGACTCGTCCGCGAACGACACAGACGTCTTCCCGCGAACGACAGGCGTCTTTCCCCGGTTGCTATGGCTGGTAGCGGCGTTGTTAACAAAGTTACTTCATTCCTTCTGCGGCTTTAATATCATCCACACAGCCTTACTCACGGTTGTGGAAGTTCTTCAGCCCTTTAACGGCCCCGTTAGCTCTTGGCTTCGGCTCCTCCGTTATAGTGGCGTTACTGACTCCGGGTCTCCGCTCCCGGCGCCGGTCATCAACGATGGCTCCTCCGCTCGGGGCCCGTGCAATCTCCGGCACGGCTCCGACGACGGTTTACAACTGTCCAGTTTTCACTAAGCTACCTACTATAGCTCAATAAACTCCCCACTGGAAGGGTTTCAGGATAAGTACGGCGGATACAACTCGAGTAACTTTATGGACTTTTATTGCACTCACACAAACAATAAGCACCCACGCACTACGTAGCCTGACTACCAAGTTACGCTAGCCTCTCAAGTTGAAAATAACTGTTAGTTAGACAGATAAATAGGTTGTAAACCTGCAACGAAAACACAAACACAAAACCCAGAATTAACCAATGAAATTATACAAACATTCCTGTGACATTAATTCTTGATTTCAGTTACTAGCATGCTAGTTTATAATCACTCACCGGCAAGGCGTACTAGTCCTGACCATCAACTGATACTGATAAAATGCGACCTAAAGGCGTGGCCACCTGCGCACTGGGACTAATCGTGCATACACAGACACACAGTATGGAGATCAGGAAGGACAATAAACAAACCTGTAACCTGGTATAATTATAACGTATATAAATAAATATGCCTGCATTTGGAATAAGGTGGTAAATGTTGGTACTTATATCCTCAAATACCCTAGAACGTAATTACAACATCTATCACTTCCAATATATATATAAAGTAACAGTAACACTTGGGAAGTTCTACATACATGTTATACTTTAACTGTGCTCCCGGTTGTGGATTGAGGTAGGGTGTCTAGAGCCACGTCTTGCATGGATAATCACTGTCACCCAGCAAGTGACACCCAACTGGTACATCTCAAAAAGCTGCCTCAGACCGCTCACCATTAAAATGCGCGAATCATGGGTAGCTGAAGCTCCAGGCCACTTTGCAACATCATCCAGTAGGCTATGTTAAAATTTGCATCAAAAACAACCTGCGTGTTGATGGAATGCACTTTCTTCCTATTGACGAACACGTCCTCGTCTTTTGATGGCGCAATTATTTTTATGTGCGTCCCGTCAATAGCACCGACCACACCGGGCATACCTGCAATTGCCATGGCTTTGATCCTGTGTAATTGTTGAATGTCCAAAGGAAAGTTTATGGCCCGGCTGACTGATGGTTGCGATAATTTTAAATCGTCGGCATTGCAAAGTTGCATTTCCCCTGTTGCTAAATAACGTAGTGTGGCCAAACATTTTATTTCGGGACTAATCGGATTATTCCTGTTAGTCTGGGATGTTATTGCATCGCGCATTAACTCCACAACAAGTTGAATACCCTAACATTTCGTCTCACAGGCATTTTACGATTCTTTGTGAATAGGTCTTACTGAGTTAGGAGTCCTCTTGAGGACTTTTAAGCTCTCCTAGACTTAGGTGCTACTTTTAGGCCTAAAATACTTTGTGAATTGCTCTTAGTAAAAAAAGTTAGGAGTCCTAAATTTAAGAGTGACACGCCCATTATTTTTAGGAGTTACTCCTAAATTCGCCAGTTAGGACCTACTTTTAGCCCTAAGATCCTTTGTGAATACGGCCCCTGAACTGCAGCCTCATTCACATGGTCAAAATGTCTATTGATAAGCACAAAACATCCAGAAAACTCCAAACACACATTTCTCAAATGAATTAAGGGCTTTCTTAAAAGCATTTACCTAAAAAATCTTTGAAATTCTGGGGAAATTAAATATTTGTAGTCAAGAAAACAAACGGAAGAAATATAAATATGAAAGAATGTCATGTTCAGCTTGTTCATAATGCGCTAATCAGGATTTGACCATTCAACCTAAGGATCACCAGTATAATGCAATATCCCATTGAGCCACTGACATTCCAGAACTGCTTGAATTCACACGGTGAAAATGTCTTTTGATAAGCACACAACATCAAGAAAACTCCAAACACACAGTTCACAGATTACAGATTTACAGATCTGAAAACTTGCACTGTTAATGGTATCCACCTAATGATAGCCGTATGGTAGTTATACAATAACAGTCATATAGGCAAAATGGGTTGAGACTGTGGACGTTTGGTTTTTCTATGAAATTGTGGGAAAAGAAAACATTTTGAGAGCAGAAGACCAGGGTGAAAAGATGCATCTGATTTTAGAGATTAATAGGATGGAAGCATTTTGAATCCAGATGAATCTGGTAAGGAGAAATAAGGCTAGGTCATAATTTTTTTTAAATAGCGCCACCTTTGGGTGCAGTACCACAATTTGGGTTTATGGGTGGTGGGGGGTATTGGTATCCACCTAATAATAGTTGTATGTTTTTTTTATACAATAACAAAATGGTCATATAAGAAAAAAGGGGCTAACTGCTCCAAATTTATTGGCCAATATTTCTCAAATGGAACTAAATTAAACAAATTCTGTTTGTTGATTTTTGTGAGGCTTGGTCTAAAGATTTCATGTGGCAATTTTGGGGAATTTTTTATAATTTTTGTAGCCTGTGAATCTTTTTATCATGTTTGGCTTTAATATTAAATTGTGGGAAAATAAACATTTTTAGGGCATGAGACCCTGGTTTTATAGATGCATCTGATTCTAGAGATTACTAGAGATTAATATTATGAAAGAATTTTGAGTCCAGGTCAATCTGGTGAGGAGAAATAAGCCTAATTCATGAGTTTTTACAATAGCGCCACCTTCGGGTGCAGCGCCGTTTTGCGACGTGGGAACGGGCACGAAAACCTTGGCGGTTTCCCGGAGGGAGGAACGTTGTCTGGCCGCCGACCAGGGAACCGAGGCGTCAGGAATAAAATCCCCTGGCACTCGTAGGGCCTGCCCGTAGACCAGTGCCCTATACCACGAAGCTCGCTGAACATACCCAGGCTTTCTTGGGAAAACCTGGCTCGACAGAGCCGCAACTCGCAATCAGAGTTAAATGGTACCACGAAGCTCACTTTAGATTCAATTAGTTGAACCAGGTTTTCCGCTTTAGGTTCAGTGCGCGTTCACGTGAAAGGGGCGTTTTTTGCATCATTTTTCTCACCTTTACGATAGATCAAGCAGTCTATATGAGTATAAGTGAAAAGATTCTGCATATTGTCTGTAAAATAACTATGCCAAATGCAGAATTGTTCGCCATTAATCCAAATAGAATGATGATGATTTAGAAATGCATAAGCAACGTCCATCCTGCCTTATTCTATCATTTAGGGAATTCACTTTAAATACACCCTATTTAAGAAATGTATCGCATGTTTTCGACCGCTGAGAGGTAGCGGCTGTAGCGTAGTGGATTAGTATAAGACCCGAACGCCAGCGACCGGGGTTCAAATTCGCCGGTCTATCATCATGCATTTTACCCCCATAGATGTGGTGCCAGCACGGCCTTGAAAATATGGGTTCAAGTTCGAAATAAGCACAAAAATATAATTCCATAAGCTTTGGTGAATAAGTATTCCATATGCATGAGAATTAGGACATTTTAAGCTTCACATTAATTCGCGTCACTTGGGAGTCGAACCCCCCGCGCAGAAATTCAAGACTGACGCGCTACCTCCACTCTAGCACTCTGTCACTGAGACACAATGCGCAACAGTAATCATTGTCTACATAAGGTCCAAAAGGACGATCAAATAACGAACACCCTCTGATGAGAATCTGTATTTCTCATGAAGAACCCCAATTTCGTTGTTTGCACAATGACAATAAAGTCTGAAATCTGAATATCGTCAGACAATGCCAAGGGATCGGTTCTGTCCCGTAAAACCCTTGTCTCCGGAGAGACGCCTGTACGAGAAGTGCGCCGGGGTCCACGGGAACACCCACAAATGGTGACGCCATTGTCAGAGGAGGGGCTAGGAAGCTGCGCACGCCGATTTAAGTTGCCGATCTCCGGCTAGACTAAGCCGAAAAACTGCTCCCGACCAGGTTTGGTTGCGAGCATAAGTCACCATGGTGATACAGCGACGCTAAAAGAGATCGACTTTCGTGGTACAACTAACCCAGGCTTGGAGCTCAACATACCTCGCTAACCCTCTAAGCAAGCTTCGTGGTACAGGGCCCAGCTCCGCCGATGAGGAATGCAGGTCCTCCGCAGGGGCGCACCTGAGGCCGAGCATTACCCATGGCAGCCTATCCCCCCAGTCGGTGTCCTTCAAGGAACGGTGGAAACGTTCGCACAAGCCGTTTGCCTGGGGGTGATAGGCGGTAGTGCGGTGCAGCTTGACCCCCAACCCCTCAGACACCGCGTTCCAAAGTTCCGAGGTGAACTGCGAGCCCCGGTCCGAGGAGGGGTCTGAAGGAGTCCCAAAATGTGCCACCCACGTGCCGATGAACGGGCGGGCCACGTCAGAAGCCGACGTCGAGGAGCTTCAGGCCGTCCTATCGACCATGGTGAAGAGGTATGTAAACCCGTGAGAGGAGGGAAGCGATCCAACCAGGTCAACATTGACGTGGCCGAACCTCCTCTCCGGAACAGTTAGCTCTCCAAAGGGGGCATTAATATGGCGGTGCACCTTGGACCGTTGACAGTCAACGCATGAGTTGACCCAAGCACTAACGTCCTTTCCAAGCCCCTGCCACACAAACCTCTGGGAAACCAATTTCACAGACGGCTTCCTGCCGGGGTGGGAAAGGCCATACAACGCCTCAAAATCAGGCCGGCGGCAGGTCATCGGTCGAGGCTGGCCTGTGGAAACGTCGCACCATAGCCTCGCGTCTGAGCTGCCAACCGCAACCTCCTCCAGGCGCAAACCCGTATCCTAATTCCTCAGGGTCTGGACCCCATGGTCCAGACGTTGGACTTGTGTCGGATGGTCCGACACAGCAATGTGTCGGATGTCCGTGGTGTACTCGGAGATGTACGAAAGCTGACGGGCAGACCACGGTTCTGCCACCTTGAACATGCAGAATGTTAGTGGCTTGTGGTCCACGAAAGCCGCATCTCTCGGCCTTCCAGGAGGAACCGGAAGTTGCGGATCGCCAGCCAGAGTCCAAGGAGTTCCCTGTCGAACACGCTGTATTTGCGCTCCCTGGGGGTCAACTGGCGACTGAAAAAGGCGAGTGGCTGCCAGGCACCATCGACCCATTGTTCGTGCACCGCGCCGACGGCGTAGTCAGACGCGTCGGTGGTGATGGCGATGGGAGCATTATGCGACGGATGGGCCAATATGCCGGCTTGGCCCAAGGCGGCCTTCGTGGCCTCGAACGCCTTCTCCCTCTCCGCCGTCCAGTCGACAGCCTGGCCAGGGGACTTGTCCTTGAGAGCCCTGTACAGCGGGCGCATGACGTGAGCCGCCTGGTGGATGAACCGGTGGTAAAACGTCACCATCCCTAGGAATTCTCGGAGCACCCGAGCTGTGTGCGGGCGGAGGAAAGCAGAAATCGCCTCCACTTTCGACGGAAGAGGGGCGGCCCCATCATTGTTGATGAGATGCCCCAGGAAGTGGATGGAGGACAACCCGAACAGGCACTTCGCCGGGTTGATGATCCGTCCGTGCTGGTCGAGCCTCATGAAGAGGTTGCGTAGGTGACCCTGGTGCCCCTTTTCGGAGGAGCTGGCGACCAGGATGTCGTCCAAATATACGAAAACGAAGGACATCTCCTTGAGCGCCGAGTCCATTAACCGCTGGAAGGTCTGAGCAGTGTTTTTGAGTCGGCATATGCAGGAACTCGAATAACCCGAAAGGTGTCACTACTGCCGTCTTGGCGATGTCCAAGGGATGCACTGGCATCTGGTGGTAATAGGGTTGCCAACCGTCCCGTAAAATACGGAATCGTCCCTTATTTGGCAATTAAATGTTGCGTCCCGTATTGAACCAATACGGGACGTGAACCGTATTGAACCAATACGGGACGCAATTTGTTCCGTATTTCCATAAATGTCCAATACACATGTCTGTCACACACACAAATACTAAATCTAACAATAATGATCAAAACAAAACACAGGGAATACTACGGTCAGCAAAATTGTCGCGGCGGGATCTACGCAAGACCCGCTCCGGTCATCTGTGTGTCTGCGCATGCGTGTGGTGGTCACGGTTGCCTAGCGACAGACACCACACACCGGCGCTGCTCACAAAACCTGCGCCTTTTAAAAATGTCCGCTACACCCGATACTCCACCACGTCCTCAAAAGCGTAAACGCTTACAGAAGTACGGACGTGAGTGGGAAGACGCACATCCTTGGCTGGACAGCGTCAGTGGAGATGTTTACAAGGCAAGTTGTAAAATATGTCGGCGAGTGTTTTCAGTGGTGCACGGTGGGCTGTCTGACATCAGACAGCATGCAACAGGACAGCATGCAACCTTCTTCTCTGCAATAATATCCTCTCTCTCTTTGAGGAAGTTGTAAAGAAGCTGGAGAGTGATGAAACCACCTGTGTTGAGTTATATTCCATCATGGAAAACTTCAAGCAAAAGCTCACACAGAGACGAGATTAACAGTTCTATGGCTACTTAACTAAATTGAAGCTGCAGGGTCTCCATCCACTTGATGCTGACATGGCAAGGGCAGATTTTACTGCATTCCTCAACACAGCACTCTCATATGTTGAGAAATGGTTCAACTTTTCTGAAGACTACTGGTTGTTCTCACTGCAACCTCTCTCTCTGCACCATGGCACCATGACCTTTACTGACATTGAGAGGGTGACCACCAAGCTCAACCTCATCCATAAAGTCAACATGGATGAACTTTATGATGAATGCTCCACAGCAAAACCCATTCTGAAGAGGCTCAAAGAAGATGCTGAAGATGAATGGAAGTCCAAAGGTGTGGCTGCCAGGTGGGTGGCTCTCTTTCGAGTAGCTGACCTGCCAAACATGCTGTCTATCACCAGACACATCCTGAGCATCCCAGCATCCACTGGATGTGTGGAAAGGATCTTCTCCAGAATGGCCAACAAATGGAGTGACTGCAGGAACAGGTGCTCCACAGAGCTCATGAGAAGTGAGCTCCTGATCACTCTCAACTTTGAGCAGTCCTGTTCAGAGTTTTACAACAGCGCTTTGAAAGACAAAGAGTTACTCAGTGCTGCAAGGAGTAACAAGAAGTACACCTGCAAAAGAAGTAACAGTTTTGAGGGGAGGAGTAATGTTGAGGGAAGGAGTAATGTTTTGCACTTTCTTTTTTTACATAAGTTTATAAGTGTTTTTGTTGTTTATTTGTACTGGTTTTTTTTGTAACATTTTTCAAAGAGAGTCCCTATAGTTATGCACTTAAAAAGTAACATGAAGTTCTCCGTTTATTTAGTTTATATTTTAAAAGTTCATGGTTGCACACGCCACACAGAGATTTCATTCAAGATTTAATTGACTGCACTTTATAAGAGAATGTTATGTGGTAATAAAGCATTTCAAGATTTAAGTATGACTAATTCCTTTCTTGATCAACCCTTTACTAAAAACACCAGCACAAAATAAAACATACCACTGCTGCGGGCGCCCCGCCCCACAGGAGTCGGGCCCGTGGTGGGCGTCCCTTATTTTAATTTCTGAAAGTTGGCAACCCTAGGTGGTAACCGCGCACCAGGTCCACCTTCGAGAAGATCCGCTTGCCCGCCAGGTGTGCTGAGAAGTCCTGGATGTGCGGGATTGGGTAGCGGTTGGGCGTGGTGGCGTCGTTCAGGCGGCGGTAATCCCCACAAGGTCGCCACCCGCCGTCTGGCTTGGGAACGATGTGGAGGGGTGAGGCCCAGGGGCTGCCTGAGCGGCGGATGATCCCCAGGTGCTCCATGTTGCCGTACTCGGGCGCTAGCATAGACGGGTGGGCCCTTGGTGTCCATAGATGCTCTACGCCATGTTTCGCCGTGACCGCGGAAAAGGTAGGTCGGGTTGTACCGGGGAACTCCCTGAGCAGGCGTCGATATTCGGCCCCCTCTGAGAGGGAGCTGGAGAGCCCGCCATAAGCTGCTTGAGCTGCTTGGAGGGGAAAGGAGATGTCGGCCATGACGAAATCCCACCTGAATCGCTGGCCTCCAAAGCACAGGTCCGCAGTCTTTGTACCATACGTGCGGATGGATGTGTCGTTAGCGGACCTCAACTGTGGACCGTGGACGCCAGGCGCGGTGTCCTCCACCGTAGCCGGCAGGACACTCCTCTGAGCGCCGGTGTCGCAAAGAAACTCGTGGCCGGAGAGAGTGTCCCTGATGAACAATAGCCGGGTTGACGTGCCTGCACTCACGGCCACTAATGAGCGCAAACCTAGGCGTTTCCCGTCGGTTTGAAGTTGCACGGGGACCGGCACCTCTTTGCCGAAACGCGCGTGAAAATAGCACATACCTGTGCTGGCACGGCCTTCGGCGGCCACTGGGGCTCTGTTATCTAGTCTGTCATTGTCCGGGAGGTAGACACTGCGTGTTGGGGCTAGCACCTCGGGCACGAAACTCTGAGCAGCCAGGAAAAACCGGTCTGCTTCTTCTGCCAACGCGCGTGGCTCGGTAATCCTCGTGCCCGCGAGCGCCGTCCGGACCTGCGGTGGCATGTGTTGGAGGAACAGCTCTATGAAGAGGAAGTTAGGCTCTTCCGGACCCAGCAGGTTGAGCATAATCTCCATATGCTCAGAGGGTCTGCTGTCCTCGAGGCCCCGAATAGCCAACGACCGTTGGGCCCGCGCTGACTGCGACAGCTCAAAAGTCTTCAAGAGGAAGGCTTTGAGGTCTCTGTACTTGCCCTGGTCCGGGGGATTCGCTATAAAATTCGCTGCCCGGGTCGCAGTGGATCTCCCCAGCGCCGATACGACGTGGTAATAGCGAGCAGTGTCGTCCGTGTCACCGTGTCGGTGAAAACTCCCAGAGCTCCGGCAACTTGATAAAAGCATTATTCGCCATGTTCATTTTGGTCCCTGAAGCTTCAGCGAGACCTACGTCGGGGTCACCAGTGTAGTGCTGAGAGACGGGAGTCTGAGTATCCAGCACTGAGGAGTCGGAGTATCCAGCACTGAGTTTTAATTAACACAAATTGAAAACAGTACATTCGAAAGGCATGCAGGACTGAACTGAGACGATCATTCCGTCTGCTAAAAGAGTCCGTTCTAAACACGCCCCCCACCCATAGTTCCATGGGTGAATTCTGTTAACCACCACAATATATATATTATTTAGATTTTGACAGGGCTAGCAGAGAAGGCCCTGACGGCCCACCACTGCCTATTTATGTTTGCTGTACCCCTACTGTCCACAAGCACCCCCTCTCCATAAAGATATGGAGAATTGTTGCCACGCCCCAGTGTTGGTGGTGTCATTTATATGAAAGAGGGAATTTATACCATACTATACTAGAATGATCAATTAGGAGGCCGTAGCGCTACAGGAAGTGATGCAATGAGGAGGGGTCTCTTAAAAGCCAAGGTTGAATAGTAAAGGGAACAATCTTGAATGCTAGGACGAAGATTTATAAGGACCAGGATCGCTACTAACGTAGATAGACAGTTTGCGATCTGGCGATGAATGGTTGAGAAGAAGGAGTAGATAAACAGGAAATGTTGACTGCAAGATTTAGCCTTGCGGTCCCTGCGTTCAATGAAGACATAAGAGAGGCATGCAGTTTCTATTTTTATGTATATCAATACATTTTATCTTGATATATTACGCTTTTTAACTGTACATAATTTTTATACAGAGACCCAAAGCAATAACAGCCTCTTAGGGCAGGCATAAGGTATAAGTATGTTGGGATTCAGAGACTGCTGAGGGTCTCAAGACCAAATTCAGGTTCCAGGCTGATTATTGACTTTGCAACCTAATTCTTTGTTTCTATCTAGTTATTATTTTTTCTTGAACGTATGACTATTGAGTCAGGGTTCTTCTTTTCATTTCTTACAAGCTTAAGCACATTTTAGGGAATGTTTTTTGGATGGTATGGTCAATGTGATACATTTTATAAGTTAATGTGCATCTGATTTGCATTATTGGCTTGAATATAAGAATGATCATACATCAGAATCATCATTTATTGATCTATTGGAAATAAATGACTTTTTATGTTGACCTTGACTCATTCCATCCTCATCAGGTTGTAACCTGCTGCTTGCTGTATTACAATGACAACGTTTATTTGAATGCAGATTTATTAAGTGCTTAAGGTTATAATATAGCAATGAATTTTATTTATCATCTGACTTAATTAACTGATTTAACCTTTATTCATCTTGATAATCATTTCAGAGCTGATCATGGTTACGCAGCTGTTAGAATAGGCACATCTATTAGGGGGATTAATAAAGTTGTATCTTATCTTATCTTATTTTATCTACAATCCAAGCCATGCCCACTTCTGTCATAATCACATCCTCTAGTATCTGTTACGGCATCTGCCATGGATCCTAGAAGGAAATAGGATCACTCTGTGTGGTTTGTCTGTCTTTTTGTTTCACGTTATGGGCAACCCAACCAGAAACATTTGTGGATTGTCATAATCAACGTTTCCTGTTTATCGACTCCGGCTTCTCAACCATTCCAGATCGTCTAACTGTCTATCTACGGTAGTAGCGTTCCTGGTCCTTATAAATCTTCGTCCTAACATTCCAGAGTATGGGGTTTTAACCCTCTGCTCTCCAGATCTTCTCAGTACCGTGGCGCTGTCCTTCCACCTCGTCTTCCTGGTGTCCACTCCGACCCGGCTGGCCTTCTACATAATAGTCAAACCCACTAATAGGGATGTAACAATATGACATTTTTAGTACGATACGATACGATATCAAAATTAATATCACGATATCACGATACGATATAATTTTTTTTTTGGAGATTTAGACTAAATTTAGATTGTTCCCAAAACACCCTAACCACACCCAAGGATGTTGGTCATCTTCAAATGCCTTCCTCATGTTGGAGGCATTATCTGTTGTGAAACAGACAATGTTCTCTTTTGGTATTTTCCAAGCCTGGAGAATACTGTCGATCATTTCTAAAATGTGGGCGTGGGTGTGGTCTTCCAGGAAATACATTTTTTCCAAGCAGTGGGACATCAGCTTCCAATCCGGGGAGATGTAGTGGATGGTTAAACTGATGTAGAGTTCTGCCCGTCCACAGGTCTCTCTCAGACACCTTTTTCTGAACAGTCGCACACACCTTTTCAAACATCTGGGGAATCTCTGAATCCGAAAAGTAAACCCGAGATGGCAGCTTGCAGCGTGGGTCCGTCTTCTGCATCAAATGCTTAAATCCAGGCTTTCAACCACTTGGAAAGGCATCATGTCCTTTACAATAAAAAATGCCACTGCTTCATCTAATTCCTTTGCCTCTTTTGATTTGGGAGCATATTTTGCTCCCTTGGCAAAGGATTATTCTATATTAGGCTGGTTGCTTGATGGCGCACTTGAAGAACTATCAAATCTATTTTTATTTCAATTTTTTTACATTCTGACTTAATGAAATAAAAAAAGGATTACGATATTTTTATTTATAAATTATTATTTAAAAAAATCGGTCTCAAAATGTATGTTTTTACAGTGCACTCTTCTCACCCCTCCCTCCCTCTCACCATCGGATGTGGGCAACGTCACCTATGTGTGACCTAGTCCATACTTGTGCGCAAAATGCCAGTAGTAGGCCTACACAAGCTAAAGTAAAGTTATGGTGAACATATTAAGGATCATTGGACATATTTATATCATCTGTCACGGATGTTCGCCAACCTTACCGTGGATTTGACGATTTTGGCATGGTCTTGTGGATGTTTCTCACGGAGATGGTATGCAATGTTGGACATGTTTGCCGCTTTGCAAGGCACTTTTCTCTTGCAGCGTTTGCAAGTCGGCATTCCATCTACAAGAACTTTGCCGTCTTCATCCTTTAGATAGCCGAAAAATTCCCACACTGCCGACCTGGTCCGTTTTGGTGGCCTAAATAGCGGAGATGCGTCCTCTCCTTCTGCAATTTCTTGTTCGCCTGGATTCATAATTACTGACCCGTGATGAACCACTTTCTGCTCCAACAGGTAAGCTAGTTTCAATCGCTTTTTTTCACTTTTTCTCTCCTCCAACAGGTAAACTAGTTTCAATCGCTTTTCTTTCTCTTTTTATCTCTGCTAGCGTTTTCTCTTCTTGGCTGCTGTGTGCATAATGTTGTTGTAACGGACAGTGCAACACTGAGCTGGTTGGTGTTTACAAACAAAGGTCCACGTGAGAGGGGACCGTTGATTTTCAAGTTAGGCGTCATATTTCAGTGGTGTTGTGTCAATGCTTTATTATTATGTGTGGTGTGGGCTGCCTGGGCATACCGTGTTAAGTTGAGTGCAACGTTTTAATGACAATGTCGCTCACCAGACTCCCCACAAATGACAGTGCGCATTTACCATGCAATCTCGCGGCTATACCGCGACACGGTATTACATGAAAAAACGTACGGTTGACATTCGTGGCCTTTTCATATCGCGATATACCGTTTTACGGTATATCGTTACATCCCTAAACCACCACCTTTAACTCAACCAATTAAAAAACAAGAATAGTTGTAATCTCAATGAGTTCCCTTAAGGAAAGATGCTAATCTACTCTATTCATCTATGCTAAACAATAATATGTTCTATTCTAATAGGCTCTAGTAGGCGCTAACCCTTCTCTACTTTACTACTATAATGTACTAATATACTTTCTTCTTCCTCAGACAAACGCTATTGTATTTTCGACGGATGAGGTGGTAATATCACTTTTCATTCCCTTTCATTCATATTTCTTTAATCAAACATAAAAAGCAATTGCTTTGTTTAAGCTGGTTTAGAGAGAGCGAGTGCTGATTATTTCTTCTGAGGCTTTGGAGCTAACATGCAACACGTAAATAAAGTTTGCAGGTGAATGAAGCTTGTTGTTTCATAACCTCAGTGGAAATGACCTCGGCTCACCACTCCACTCAATTCTCTGGTTCACTTAGATGATGAATAAAAGTCTTTATTCAGTTTATTCTCTCTCTCCCTCACTCTGTCTCCCTCTTGCTCTCTATCATCCATCATTCACTCTCTCACTCTGTCTCCTTCTCTCTCTATCCTCTCTGTCTCCCTCTATAATTTTTCCCCTTTCCTCTCCTCACCCTCTCTTGTTCTTCTTGTCTCATCACAGTGAAATGGTCCAACAAAGCAGTACTGCATTTTATACCTTATAGGCAGAGGACTGCTTTGGATTGCTGGGCGAAAACCAGCCCCGCGAAGAACTTAGAACCATGAAGGTGACTCAGGAGAGATGGACCATAACCTGCCCTAGAGAGACCTTAGAACCATGAAGGGGACTCAGGAGAGATGGACCATAACCTGCCCTAGAGAGACCTTAGAACCATGAAGGGGACTCAGGAGAGATGGACCATAACCTGCCCGAGAGAGACCTTAGAACCATGAAGGTGACTCAGGAGAGATGGACCATAACCTGCCCTAGAGAGACCTTAGAACCATGAAGGGGACTTAGGAGAGATGGACCATAACCTGCCCTAGAGAGACCTTAGATCCATGAAGGGGACTCAGGAGAGATGGACCATAACCTGCCCTAGAGAGACCTTAGAACCATGAAGGGGACTCAGGAGAGATGGACCATAACCTGCCCTAGAGAGACCTTAGATCCATGAAGGGGACTCAGGAGAGATGGACCATAACCTGCCCTAGAGAGACCTTAGAACCATGAAGGGGACTTAGGAGAGATGGACCATAACCTGCCCTAGAGAGACCTTAGATCCATGAAGGGGACTCAGGAGAGATGGACCATAACCTGCCCTAGAGAGACCTTAGAACCATGAAGGGGACTCAGGAGAGATGGACCATAACCTGCCCTAGAGAGACCTTAGATCCATGAAGGGGACTCAGGAGAGATGGACCATAACCTGCCCTAGAGAGACCTTAGAACCATGAAGGGGACTCAGGAGAGATGGACCATAACCTGCCCTAGAGAGACCTTAGAACATGAAGGTGACTCAGGAGAGATGGACCATAACCTGCCCTAGAGAGACCTTAGAACATGAAGGTGACTCAGGAGAGATGGACCATAACCTGCCCCAGGGAGTACAGTTGAAGCATGCGCAAAGAACCTCGATAGCTTCCCTAGTCCACCTCTTAAATGTCTCCACAAAACGGAGGATGAAGAAAAGCCTCTGCATTGACCCACCAGTAGCTGGAGTTGGTCCATTTTGTTAAAGAGATTCTACGTTTGAGGGGAGTATTCCAGGTAGAGTGTGTGATGCTACGTTAGAGAGGAGTATTCCAGGTAACTAGGGCTGCAACAACAAATCGATAAAATCGATAAAAATCGATTACTAAATGCGTTGGCGACGAATTTGGTAGTCGATTCGTTGTGTCGCGCGATTAATAAGTTACTCGTAGGCGCAGCACTGTTTACAGCGGGGTCATCCCTATGTTCCCCGGGGCCTATGTTCCCCGGGTTCTATGTTCCCCGTTTTTCCCAAAAAGGGTCCTATGTTCCCCTGTAGCTATACATACCGGGGAGCATAGGACCCTTTTTGGGAAAATCAATCAATCTTTAAAAATATTTAAACTTTGACTCGACATTTGCGTGATGACAGCCAATCGGCGTTCAACAGCGTGGCCACTGAGTGACATGTGTAACGTAACAGCCAATCAGCGTTCAACCGGCCAACTCAGTGCAGCGCAGTCCGGGGTGAACTGCAGCATGGAGGAGAAAGTGATTGTTGCCGTTTGCGACTCCCGGAGCTCTTTATATAATAGTATATAATAGTATATAATTGTATAATAATATCACGGCTAATAATATCACGGGAGCTCTCTTAGGGCTTGGGCTTCTCGGGGTTTGTTTACCGGCGTATGAATAGACTGCGTCAGGTTCTCCGACGTCTCTCCCTCTTCCACAAAAGGTAAAGACATCCAATGGTAGTTATCTCTGCCGGAATTTGGCAGTAATGGTGGAAAAAGTAACAGACCGGGGAACATAGAACCCTTTTTTTTAAAAAGGGTCCTATGTTCCCCGGTCACATACATATTGGGGAACATAGGACCCTTTTTGGGAAAAGCAGGGAACATAGGACCCTTTTTAAAAAAAAGGGTCCTATGTGCCCCAGTCTCATACAAAGAGGGGAACATAGGACCCGGGGAACATAGACACGCTCCCTTTACAGCCAGCCGCCGATATGTTGGATCATGGTTCATGCACGCCCACATCGAGGTTTAGTGTGAGCGACCACAGCTTGTATTTTGGTCATATGTTAACACTGGACTGTAGGCCTACATAAAAGTGTTGTACCTTCACTGTCTTTGGGTGAAAAAAACTCCTTCAACTCAGTATCCGTCTAGTAGTCCAACCGAAAACTGTCAGCTGCTGCTGCTGCAGACGTTGTGCATACGGGCTCGGAGTCGGCACCGCGTGCATCAACAGTCATTCAAAGCAGCGGTAGTAATCACACAACCGGACGGTGTAGAGAGTCAGTTAAAAATAGTGATGCCGTTTTTAAATCCATGTTAAAATTGGCAGGATATAGAGCTAGTTAGCTTAAAAAAAAAAACTGACCAATGGTCACAAACAGTGTTAAATGTGATGTGTTCAGGTCGGCTCAGTAATATGGTTGATGCGTTCAAATGCAACAGAAAAAAAAAAATAATAATTGAGATTTTGGTGAAAACTTGTTTTCCCAGTAATATAAAATAGATAGTAAAGATAGAATTATGACCTGTTTAATGTCCTATCTTGAACTATCATCATCTTATCAGCAATTAAAGCAATATTACAAGTTCTATTTCAAGGAGTCTCAAAAATGGTATCAATAGGTTTGACCGGTTAACCATGGACATCCCTTATATACATATAAAAGTATATCATACATTGTATGTTTTTTCTTTGTGTTATCCCAGTTATGTTTTTTTAATTGTTTTATTATTTAATATTACTTTTAATAGTTCCGGGACGTTGGAGCAATAACCTGGTGTTTTTACACTTCAGTCTGTGAATTTGAAGTAATGTTCAGTTTTTGAATAAAGATGCGGCAATTACAAATGTTTTATTTTTTTATCCGATTCATCGATTAATCGAAAAAATAATCGACAGATTAATCGATTATTGAAATAATCGTTAGTTGCAGAGTGTGTGATCCTACGTTAGAGAGGAGTATTCCAGGTAACAAAGTGTGTGATCCTACGTTAGAGAGGAGTATTCCAGGTAACAGAGTGTGTGATCTTGAGTTAGAGCGTATTCCAGGTAGCAGAGTGTGTGATCCTACGTTAGTGAGGAGTATTCCACGTAACAGAGTGTGTGATGCTACGTTAGAGAGGAGTATTCCACGTAACAGAGTGTGTGATGCTACGTTAGAGAGGAGTATTCCACGTAACAGAGTGTGTGATGCTACGTTAGAGAGGAGTATTCCAGGTAGCAGAATGTGTGATCCTGAGTTAGAGAGGAGTATTCCAGGTAACCAAATGTGTAATCCGCACAGCGGAGCCGCACTAGCGCCCCGGCACGTCTAGCTCTTGTACGACGCTTCGCTGCGTGAACACAGGTGAGCACACCTTTGACCGGGATGGTATTGGCGGCGCCGTCTTGGAGTAATAATGTGTCTTTTCAAAATGATACACAAAGTTGTAATCTTTTATACAACTTCCGTTTGCTATGCGTTCCTAGCATGTGTACAGTTATACTCTGACTGCTCATCTGACAATAGGTGTTTTCATGAGGGGATAATGCATTTTAATCAGAAGGCTTTAAAATGGAATAGTTATCACCTGAAATCCCGTCTGACATAATGTGGTGAGCAGTGTCGTAGCGCAACCAAAATAAAGTGATGAAATACATGCATGATCCCTTCATACAACAAAAAACACCGAAAATAAAACCTTTTTTTTTAATCGAAGGGATGGCAGGCTCACACACACAAAACAGGTAAACATTTTATTTCATTGATCAGCTAATGGCACATAATTAATGGGCGAGTCACAGTGACTAGTCCCAGTGCAAATAGGCTTACAAAAAATGTAATCTGCCGGCCCAACAACGCCCAACGGGATCAACAGTAACCTGATTGGGTGGAAACAAGCCCAATATGGAAACACTGCTAGGCATAATGGCAAAAAGCTGACTTCTTAAAGGTTCTTTCCCACTGCTCAGCATTCGCCTTGCGTCACATGGCCCCTCTGCCGGCTGGGGAGCCATGCCCACCGGTCTCTGGCAGAGCAGCTTGGTCCCGGTCACAACTCAGTGGGCGGCTCCTGGATAACAGTTTCCCCTTTCCATCATGTTGTGAGGGCTGATCTTACTTGAGTTAAGCGGCTGATTGTTCCCCGTTCTAAATAAAGCCTCCACCCACGACTCAACCTGCACTGGACCCAGCAGCAGCCAAAACAACAGGACTTGCAGATGTGTTATCACACAGCATTGGCCAGGACTGCAGAACAAGCACATATAGGAAGGCAGGGCAAAATCTCTGTTTTCCGAGGGGAATTCAAACTGAAGGGTGAAAGTATTTCTTTCTAGATACTGTACAAACCCTTTAATGTACAGATCAATATATAGTGTAAATAAAATATTAAAAATATATATTTATTCTATATGGGGCCATAACCCCATAAAGAAGATAAGGGGTTATGGCTATATCTTATATATCCAATATGCGGATGACACCCAACTCTACCTATCCCCCAAGCCCACCTCCACCCTCCCGCCCGCCTCACTCTCCGATTGCCTACAGGAAATCAAATCCTGGTTCTCCTGAGACTTTCTAAAACTCGACAGCAATAAAACCGATGTTCTCCTGATTGTCACCCAATACACCTTGACGAAACAGTTTTTCCATTACCAACTCCTCAGTCTTCCCCTCCCCTCAGGTGAAGAGTCTGGGTGTCATCCTTGACAGCACATCATTCCAAGCTCACATCAATAACATCACCAGGTCTGCCCAACATCATCCGCCTCCGCCCATCCCTCACACCCCATGGTACAGCCATCATGTTCACACCCTGGTTGCATCACGCATTGAAGACCTGCGCTGCTGAACTTGGGGAGCCGCTTCAGCACGTCTTCAACCTCAGTCTACAACTAGGGAGAGTGCTCACCCTCTGGAAGACATCTTGCATAGTTCCGGTTCCAAAGAAAACCCGACCTAGTGAGCTGAATGACTTCCGACCGGTGGCACTCACATCACATCTGATGAAGACCCTGGAGCGGCTCCTTCTCAGACACCTCAGGCCTAAGGTGCTGCACGCTCAGGATCCACTACAGTTTGCTTACCGGACAGGGGTTGGTGTGGAGGATGCCATCCTGTATCTCCTACACCGGGCCCACTCACATCTGGACAAGGGGGCGGGCACAGTCAGGATTCTTTTCCTAGACTTCTCTAGTGCCTTCAACACAATCTAGCCCCTCATACTACAAAACAAACTGTCAGCTATGCAAGTGGACCCCCACCTGATAACTTGGATCACCAACTACCTCATAGATAGACCACAGTTTGTTAGATTAAAGGACACCACATCGGACATCTTAATCAGCTGCACTGGGGTGCCTCAGGGGACTGTGCTGGCCCCTCTTCTCTTCACCTTATACACCTCAGACTTCAGCCATAACTCTGAATCGTGCCACATTCAGAAGTATGCTGATGACACAGCCATCATGGGGTGTATAGGGGGGGACCAAGAGGAGGAGTACCGGACTCTAGTGAGAGACTTTGTTACCTGGAGCCATGCAAACAGCCTGCAGCTCAACACATCAAAAACCAAAGAGCTGGTGATAGACTTTGGGAAGTCAAGGCCACGCCCCCAAACAGTGGACATCAATGGGGTAGAGGTGGAAACCGTGGGCAGCTACAAGTACCTGGGAGTGTGGCTTGACAAAAAACTGGACTGGGCAATCAACACCGACCACCTCTACAAGAAAGGACAAAGCAGAATGTATTTTTTAAGGAAGCTGCGATCTTGTAATATCTGTAGTAAACTTCTGTCAATGTTCTATCAGTCGGTGGTCGCCAGCATCCTTTTTTACGCTGTGGTGTGTTGGGGAGGCAGCACAACCAAGAGGGACTCCTCCAGGCTTGACAAGCTCATCAGGCGGGCCGGCTCTGTGGTCAGCTTCAAGCTGGATTGTCTGGTGACAGTGGCAGAGGAGAGAACCACAAAGAAGCTTCTGTCCATCCTGGATGACACCAGCCACCCCCTGCACACTAGGGATGGGCAAAATGATTATTTTCCGGGAACTAGTTCTTTCAGTTCAGTTCACTATAACGATTTGTTTGTTTGATTCGTTCGTTTTGATTCGTTCGTTACGTCAGATTACGTCATTTGACGGCCCTGAGCATAATTTAAGCGACGTCTAGGCTCTACCCCCGTGAAAATCGACAAGATACACTATATAGTATAACCAAACGTCCCAGCAATATTTATACCACTCTATATGTCATTCATGGTTTTATATTTATAAAAATAAAAATGTACTTTACATTTTATTCTTCATTATTCAGGCATTACAGAACTTTCATGGTCATGAATAAAAAATACGAACTGCAGTTTAATTTCTTTGTTTGTTCTTGAATTGACGTAGAATGGAGCAAAGACTCCTGGGATTGGGAAATGCGTTTATCCAATAGCAGATGGCGGGCAAGTCTATTTTCTGAAATGTAGGGGGATATATGAGTGGCCCCACGTCGAATGGTATGACCCAAGATACGTCAGACAGAGAAAGCGCGCAAATTCGACGGTACCACCTTGTCTATCCATTTGTTTACCCAGGTGCCATGAAAACACCATTGCTACCTCTCATTGGCTTTGAGAACGTTGTAGACTCAATCGATATGGTTGCGGGGAGACGAAGCTCTGTTCGTTTGTATATTTTATTTATTTGACCATATTTTTGTTTTATGTTAAAAAAAAAGAATCAAAGAACCAGTTCTTCTTGTTTTGGGGAACCAGTTCTTGTCGTTCACGTTCGGGATTCGTTTGTTGTGAACGAATCGGTCGCGACCGACTCATCCCTACTGCACACTGTCATCAGCAACTAAAGAAGCTCCTTCAGCGACAGGCTGAAGGAGCTGATGCCGCACCAACAGACTAATGAACTCCTTTGTCCATCGTGCCATCACACTCCACAACTCCGCACTTGGAGGGAGGAGGGGGGGGGGCAGCAGGAGTACCGTACAGTGGATAAAGGGAAATAGAAATAGGATAGACTGATCAAGCTTGCATAATCTATTTATTTATTTATTTATTTATTGCTACACACTCAATTATTAACACAAATAAGATATAATAATTGCTGCTAACATCTGCTGCTGCTGCTTCTTCTTTTTAAAATGTATTTATTTATACAATGTCTTGTTGCATTTTAGCTTGTGTTTTTCTTGCTTGTTTATGTGTCTTGTCTGTACTACCGCTGCTGGAATTTTGAATTTCCCTGAAGGAGCATTCCCAAGGGATCAATAAAGTGTCTATCTATCTATCTATCTATCTATCTATCTATCTATCTATCTATCTATCTATCTATCTATCTATCTATCTATCTATCTATCTATCTATCTATCTATCTATCTATCTATCTATCTATCTATCTATCATTGATTACTGCAACTCCCTTCTCTTTGGTCTCCCTCTCAAGTCCGTCCGTAAACTTCAACTGGTCCACCACTCTGCCGCTCGCATCATCACCAGAACCCCCCCATTAATCACATCACTCCTGTCCATCATCAGAACCCCCCATTAATCACATCACTCCTGTCCATCACCAGAACCCCCCCATTAATCACATCACTCCTGTCCATCATCACCAGAACCCCCCATTAATCACATCACTCGTGTCCTTCAGCAGCTTTGCTGGATCCCGCTCAAATGCTGCATCACTTCAAGATTCTCCTCCTCACCTTTAAGGCCCTCCACAACCTGCTCCTCACCTTTAAGGCCCTCCACAACCTGCTCCTCACCTTTAAGGCCCTCCACAACCCGCTCCTCACCTTTAAGGCCCTCCACAACCCGCTCCTCACCTTTAAGGCCCTCAACAACCTGCTCCTCACCTGTAAGGCCCTACACAACCCGCTCCTCACCTTTAAGGCCCTCCACAACCCGCTCCTCACCTTTAAGGCCCTCAACAACCTGCTCCTCACCTGTAAGGCCCTACACAACCTGCTCCTCACCTTTAAGGCCCTCCACAACCCGCTCCTCACCTTTAAGGCCCTCCACAATCTGCTCCTCACCTTTAAGGCCCTACACAACCCGCTCCTCACCTTTAAGGCCCTCCACAACCCGCTCCTCACCTTTAAGGCCCTCCACAACCCCGCTCCTCACCTTTAAGGCCCTCAACAACCTGCTCCTCACCTGTAAGGCCCTCCACAACCTGCTCCTCACCTTTAAGGCCCTCCACAACCTGCTCCTCACCTTTAAGGCCCTCCACAACCTGCTCCTCACCTGTAAGGCCCTCCACAACCTGCTCCTCACCTTTAAGGCCCTCCACAACCTGCTCCTCCTAACGTATGTGAACTCATGTGCTCCAGCGCACCCCCGCACTCTGAGGTCTTCCTCTTCCACTCAGCTCGCTGTGCCCCCTGCCCGCCTGGTCACCAGTGGGATTGGGGCCTTCAGCCCATCGGCCCCCCACCTCTGGAACTCCATCCCACCAGACATAAGTCATTTTGACCCCCTTTCCACTTTCGAGTCTGTTCTCAAAACACCGTCTAATTGTTGTCACCTACTTCATCCCATTAATGTACATTTGTCTTGTTCTTTTATTAGGGGTCCCCTATTGTTTCTGTAACATATTTTTTTTCATTGCAGATGTGTCAAACAAGTCATACTGCAGCTTATACCGTAAGTTGAAAACTCTTGAAATATTCAGGTATGGTTACCAATAACCCCACTACCCATAAACCCACATTTGTGGTACTACATCCATAGTTGGCGCTATTTAAAAAAAAAAATCATGAATGAAGCTTATTTCTCCTCACCAGTTTGACCTGGACTCAAAATTCTTTCATAATTTTAATCTCTAGAATCAGGGTTAGGGTTAGGGTTGCGCAAATTTTCAGATCTGTACTCTTCTAAGAAAGCCCTTAATCACTTGAGAAATGTGTGCTTAGAGTTTTCTGGATGTTGTGTGCTTATCAATAGACATTTTCACCATGTGAATGAGGCTACATTACAGGTTTGTCAGTGGGTCAATGGGATAATGCCTTCTACTGGTGAACCTTAGGTTCAGAGTTCGAATCACGATTAAGGTGTCGATAATGTATTATATGGATCTATATATAGTGTCAATAATGTAATATATTCAAGTTGGTACCCACTACTATCTACTAACTGCATAATTTCCGGCAATACGCTCTGTATGTAAAAAATCATAGCCGTAAACTTTATTTTTACTTTCTTGTAATCTGTAAAAAGTGGCGACTTTTTGTGTTCGTTCATCATAGACTTCGAATGGAATGGAATGGACAACGACGACCTATTAGCGGCCTATCTTCTGTTTTTTTTTTGCACATTGTTTGAGTCGTATTCAAATTTCAAACTTCCATAATCCATACCATACTCAAAAATTCTAGCAGTAGACCAATTGTAAATATATAGCATGCACTGACAAAGACCAACAATTTGTTCTCTTTTACCACGGACATGCATAGCGACACATAAACCTGACGCAGAACCATCATTTACATTTAGGGCATTTAGCAAACGCTTTTATCCAAAGCGACTTACAATAAGTACATTTGTCATAAGAAGTGAAAAAATATATCGCTGTCAGTACAGTAAAGATGTTCATAGAGCCAAGTGCAAGTACTAACCATCGCTAGGCTATCCCATTCCCCTTGTACAGCAATGCTAGCAGCTACTGCTGATGTTACACAATTAAGTACTATGAATAAGTGCAATGTAGATATAGAAAGTGCGTACATTAAGTGCCAGGACGTGCAACATACAATGGTGGCCGGAAGGGGCTGGCTAGCTATGCAGAGTCGAGGTGAACTCTGAACAGTTGAGTTTTGAGTCTTTTGCGGAACCTGGTGAGCAACTCTGCGATCCTGACATCGGCAGGGAGCTCGTTCCACCACTGAGGTCCCAAAACAGAGAAAAGTTGTGACTTTGTTGATCGACCTTTGCTTGCTCTTAGCGATGGCGGTACCAGACGTCCAGCTGAGCTAGTTGAGCGGAGGGATCAAGCTGGGGTGTGTAGCTTTACCAATGCTTGGAGGTAGGCTGGGGCAGTTCCATCGACTGCCTTGTATGGCAGTACCATCATCTTGAATCTGATGCGAGCTACTACAGGGAGCCAGTGGAGGTCTCGGAAGGGGGGAGTCACATGGGAGAACATCGGTAGGTTGTACACGAGACGCGCTGCCGCATTCTGGATGCGCTGCAAAGGTTTAATCGCAGAGGCAGGGAGTCCAGCCAGGAGCGAGTTGCAGTAGTCGAGGCAGGAGATGACCAGTGATTGGACTAGAAGCTGAGCTGCTTCCCTTGTGAGGAATGACCGGATCCTGCGGATGTTGTAAAGTGCAAATCTGCAGGATTGGGCCACCGCAGTGATGTTTGCAGTGCAGCATAACTGATTGTCCAGTACCACACCAAGGTTTCTGGCAGTTGGAGAAGGAGATACAGTGATGTTCTCAACAGTGACCAGTAAATCCATGTGTGGGCAATCTTTCCCTGGCATTAGGAGGATCTCAGTCGTGTTGAGGTTAAGCCTCAGGTGATGGGCAGTGGTCCAAGTGCTGACGTCTGCCAGATATTCAGATATGCGTGATGCTATCAGGGCTTTGTCAGATGAGGGGAAAGAGAGAAATAGCTGAGTGTCGTCAGCATAGCAGTGATAGGAAAAGCTGTGTGATGTAATTACAGAGCCTAGGGATCTGGTATAGAGTGGGAACAGAAGAGACCCCAGTACCGAGCCTTGAGGGACATCGGTTTCAAGTGTGAAAGGTTTGGACAAGGAGCCATTCCATGTTACCTGATAATTGAGATTCATCAGGTAGGATGTGAACCAGGAAAGGGCAGATTAAGCAATGCCAAGTTCAGCGAGAGTGGCAAGGAGGATCTGGTGGTTCACCGTGTCAAATGCTTCGGACAGGTCGAGGAGAATGAGAAACGATGAGAGGGACGAGGCTCTGGCAGCACGGAGGGACTCAGTCACCACGAGGAGAGCCGTCTCAGTGGAGTGTGCCTTCTTGAAGCCTGATGGGTGAGGGTCAAGCATGTTGCTAGATGAGAGACAGTAGGACAGTTGGTTAGCGATGGCACATTCCAGTGCTTTAGAGAGGAATGAAAGAAGACGTACCGGTCTGTAGTTCTGAATGTCAGTGGTATCAAGGGACGGTTTTTTGAGGAGAGGTTTATTCTGGCAGTCTTGAAAGACGCTGGAACAATGCCTGAAGTGAGGGAGGAGTTGAAAAGTGCGGCGAGAAATGGCAGGATATTGCTTGAAACAGCCTGGAGGAGAGAGGAAGGGATAGTGTCAAGGGGGCAGGTGGTGGCATGGTTAGATGTTATTATTCTGTTGACCTCATCGGAAGTGAGAGGGATAAATTGGGTAAGGACAGTGGTTGGGATGGGAGGAGGAGGGATGGAGGCAGGGATAAAAGAGGAGCTAATATCCTTTACCTTCTGGGTAAAGTAGGTAACGAAGTCATCAGCAGTGAGGCAGGAAGGAGGTGGAGGGGAGGGAGGGTTGTTGAGGGAAGAGAACAAGGAAAGGAGTTTCCTGGGGTTTGAGGCGGAGGAGCTGATTTTGGTGCGGTAGAAGGCAGATTTGAATGTGGACACAGTGGAGGTGAAATCAGAGAGAAGGAAAAGATAGTGAGATAGATCATTAGGACAGTCTGATCTCTTCCATTTCCTCTCAGCTGCCCGCAACTCTGCTCTATAAGTCTGCAAAGATTCAGACAGCCAAGGGGGGGGGGGGGGGGGTTGAGGATCACGCAGGTCCGGAGTGGAAGGGACAGAGGGAGTCCAAAGAGGAGGAGAGGGAGGATAGCAGAGTGTCAGAGGATTCCTCGGTGGATAGTTTGAGAATCGTTCGACAGAAGGTAGTTGTAACGGGTTCAGCGGAGTCAGGACACAGTTCTTAGGTGAAATGGAGCGAACTCCTGTTTATTTCCACTTCAGGCAAACAAACACAACGCACAAAAGGACAACTGTGAGAAGGTGAAATCCTCCCCCTTCTCACTGTCTCGCATTGGAGCTATTGTTATTATTATATTGTGTGTTTGTGTATATATATATTAGATTGGGCTGGTGGAAGTTGGTCTTCCGTCCCGGTAGGGGGCAGTATAGTAATAGTAAAATAGCTTTAGGTGAAGAATGTTCCCCCCCCCCCTACTAATGGTCTGGCCCATACGACCTTGATTGGGCCAATTGGCATTTCCCTATTTAAGGGCTGCTCATTTGGTGTTAGAGAGGCTGAAAGTGGTGCTGGCTTGACGTGAGGCCAGTACGAAAGGTTATGATATCCTATGTTATGTATCTTAGTTTTGTTTGCTGACCGATGCAGTCATCTCCTTTTCGTTTGGAACGTTGCTATATTTTTGTGTGAATGTTTTGGAGACATTAAAACTTCACTTTTTTCTTAGTCCTCTGTCCTTTGCCCTCATTTTTGCCCACACTCGCAATATCCAGTTGGCCGTATCCCAGATACGTGGGGCGACCACGCCGGTCCCTCACATTTGGTGGCAGTGGTGGGATCTTTTTTTCGACGCCATCTGAGAAACTGGAGAGACGAGGGGGAAGACGAGGACTCGGTGGCCAGCTAGGACGAGGACGAATCTGGTGGCGAATGGAGCAGAGGCTGTCCCGAGGGGGTCTACTGGAGATGGAGGATGCGGCCATGGTGAGGACCAGGCATCCAGCGGAGGCCCGCTTGAGGGGTTTGACCTTGCCGCGGTGCGTAGGCTCTTGGAGCGGGAGGCCTTCACCTGCACCAGATCCAGCACCAGCTCCGGCACATGCACCAGCACCTGCACCAGCACCTGCACCAGTAGCGCCCGTGACCTGGCCCAGGGCGGCCATTCCCAGGCTGGAAGAGGATAAGGACATTTGAGCAGTACCTCATGACATTTGTGAGGTTAGCAATGGCTTTGGCTGGCCAAGAGAGGATTGGGCCGTCTTTATAGTACCCTACCTCGCCGGCAAAGCACGCAGCGCCTATGTGGCGATGAACATGGGTCAGGCCACTGATCCCCTTGGTAAAGCGGCCTTTTCTGTGATTGTGTAACAGAGGCTGCTAAGGGGGAGACAGGGGTCGTGACCCCTTCGTTGTGGATCACCGCGCCTCACAGTGGCTGGGTAGCATGTAGGACTCGAATGCTCGCATCACCCGCTGGTTCTTGGCACTGCAGCCATTTCATTTCACGGTGCAGTACCGGGCGGGAAGGCAGAATACTGTGGCAGACTTTTTGTCTCGCCATCCTGTTGGCGAAACTCCAGAGGTGGTGGGAAATGTGAGAAGGTGAAATCCTCCCCCTTCTCACTGTCTCGCATTGGAGCTATTGTTATTATTATATTGTGTGTTTGTGTATATATATATTAGATTGGGCTGGTGGAAGTTGGTCTTCCGTCCCGGTAGGGGGCAGTATAGTAATAGTAAAATAGCTTTAGGTGAAGAATGTTCCCCCCCCCCTACTAATGGTCTGGCCCATACGACCTTGATTGGGCCAATTGGCATTTCCCTATTTAAGGGCTGCTCATTTGGTGTTAGAGAGGCTGAAAGTGGTGCTGGCTTGACGTGAGGCCAGTACGAAAGGTTATGATATCCTATGTTATGTATCTTAGTTTTGTTTGCTGACCGATGCAGTCATCTCCTTTTCGTTTGGAACGTTGCTATATTTTTGTGTGAATGTTTTGGAGACATTAAAACTTCACTTTTTTCTTAGTCCTCTGTCCTTTGCCCTCATTTTTGCCCACACTCGCAATATCCAGTTGGCCGTATCCCAGATACGTGGGGCGACCACGCCGAAAAGTGCGGCGAGAAATGGCAGGATATTGCTTGAAACAGCCTGGAGGAGAGAGGAAGGGATAGTGTCAAGGGGGCAGGTGGTGGCATGGTTAGATGTTATTATTCTGTTGACCTCATCGGAAGTGAGAGGGATAAATTGGGTAAGGACAGTGGTTGGGATGGGAGGAGGAGGGATGGAGGCAGGGATAAAAGAGGAGCTAATATCCTTTACCTTCTGGGTAAAGTAGGTAACGAAGTCATCAGCAGTGAGGCAGGAAGGAGGTGGAGGGGAGGGAGGGTTGTTGAGGGAAGAGAACAAGGAAAGGAGTTTCCTGGGGTTTGAGGCGGAGGAGCTGATTTTGGTGCGGTAGAAGGCAGATTTGAATGTGGACACAGTGGAGGTGAAATCAGAGAGAAGGAAAAGATAGTGAGATAGATCATTAGGACAGTCTGATCTCTTCCATTTCCTCTCAGCTGCCCGCAACTCTGCTCTATAAGTCTGCAAAGATTCAGACAGCCAAGGGGGGGGGGGGGGGGTTGAGGATCACGCAGGTCCGGAGTGGAAGGGACAGAGGGAGTCCAAAGAGGAGGAGAGGGAGGATAGCAGAGTGTCAGAGGATTCCTCGGTGGATAGTTTGAGAATCGTTCGACAGAAGGTAGTTGTAACGGGTTCAGCGGAGTCAGGACACAGTTCTTAGGTGAAATGGAGCGAACTCCTGTTTATTTCCACTTCAGGCAAACAAACACAACGCACAAAAGGACAACGTTGAATGTTCTTTCCGTCCGTCACTTGGTCATACGGCGCTCTCTCTAGCTCGCAGAGAGCGTCTTCCTTCACTCTCTCTCAACCCCTGACTGAAAGACAAGCAGGCACATAAATACACACTTCCTGATTGGGTCAGATTGCAGACACCTGTCCGCAATCAGACCCCATCACCCCAGCAGACCCGGTGCTCCATGCTCCCCCTGCAGGCCAGACGCCGCCCCACCTCCACATACCCCCACCGCTCGACACAGGCCGGGGACCCATCCGGCCGTAAACCTACTCCCCCCCCCCGGGACGGGAGAGGAAGTCTGCCACGACCATCTGCGCCCCCGGCCTGTGGGCCACCCGGAAATTGAACGGCTGCAACGCGAGGTACCACCGGGTGATCCTCGCGTTGGCATCCTTCATCCGGTGGAGCCACTGGAGGGGGGCGTGGTCGGAGTAGAGGGTGAACTGGCGACCCAGCAGGTAGTAGCGAAGGGCACCGACCGCCCACCGGATGGCGAGACACTCCTTCTCGACCGTGCTGTATCGACCCTCGCGGTCCGACAGCTTGCGGCTCAGGTACAGCACCGGACGGTCGGTCCCCTCCACCTGCTGGGTCAGGACCGCGCCCAACCCCCTATCCGACGCGTCTGCCTGGACGGAGAAAGGGAGCGCAAAATTAGGAGCACACAGGACTGCTTCCCCACAGAGGGCTGTTTTAATAGCCTCAAACGACACCTGGCATGGCTCCGACCACTGGACTGTATCTGGGGCCCTCTTCCGGGTGAGGTCGGTCAAGGGGCTGGCCAGGTCGGAGAAGTTCGGCACGAACTGCCGATAGTAACCCGCCAGCCCCAGGAACCGCCTCACCTCCTTCTTGGTCCTGGGTCGAGGGGAGGCGGCGACCGCCGCGGTCTTACCGACCTGCGGCCGGACCTTCCCCCGCCCCAGGTGGAACCCCAGATACTGAATCTCCCTCCGCCCGATCACGCACTTCTTCGGGTTGGCCGTGAGCCCTGCCCGTCTCAGCGACTGAAGGACGGCCGCCACCTGCTGCACATGCTGCCCCCACTCGTCACCATAGATGACGATGTCATCTATGTAGGCAGCAGCATATGCAGCATGAGGCCGTAACACACGGTCCATCAGTCGCTGAAACGTGGCCGGGGCCCCGAACAACCCGAACGGAAGCACCTTGAACTGGTAAAGACCGAGCGGAGTGGAGAACGCAGTATTTTCTCGGGCTGCTGGAGACAACGGAATCTGCCAGTAGCCCTTCGTGCAGTCCAGGTTCGTATAATACGTGGCCATGCCAAGCCGGTCCACTAGCTCGTCGATCCGAGGCATTGGGTAGGCATCAAACTTTGACACCGCATTCACCCTACGGTAGTCGACACAGAACCGGACAGACCCGTCCGGCTTCCCCACCAGCACGACGGGACTGCACCAGTCACTGTGGGACTCCTTGACGACGCCCAACTCTAACATTGCTGCCAATTCGCGCTGTACCACGTCTTGCTTGTGGACGGGCAGCCTGTAGGGACGTGTCCGCACCGTTAACCCGGGTTGCGTCTCGATGTTGTGAGTTATTAACGGGGTGCGACCAGGCAGGGGCGAAAAGACGTCGGCGAACTGGAGCTGCAGATGGCCCACGTCCGCCGCCTGACTCCCCGACAGATCCTCTCCTCGGCCGACCGGCGGGACAGGCCCCGGAGTAGGGACTTCCGGTCCGAACTCCTCTCCCTCCGGTAGTGTCGTGGCGAACGCGACCGGGACCACATCAATCCACCTTTTGCGCAGATTGATGTGGTAGATCTGTCGGGAGTCGCCCCGGTCCGGCCGCACTACCTCGTAATCCACGTCCCCGACTCGCCGTGTGACCACAAAGGGACCTTGCCACTTCGCGAGGAATTTGGTGCTAGAGGTGGGCAGCAGAACGAGGACCTTATCCCCCGGTGTAAGATCGCGTAATCTAGTCCCTCTGTCGTACAGGCGTTTCTGATTCTCCTGGGCTTGGTGCAAATGCTCACGTTACCCCGAGTGAGTGGAGCTTTGCACGCAAGTCCATGACGTACTGGATTTCGTTTTTACTGTCGCTGGACCCCTCCTCCCAGTTTTCTTTAATGAGGTCCAGGACGCCCCTGGGCCTGCGCCCATAGAGCAACTCGAACGGGGAAAACCCTGTGGAAGCCTGAGGAACTTCCCGCACCGCAAACAACAGAGGGTCTAGCCATTGATGCCAATTTTGAGCATCCTCCAGTACAAACTTCCGGATCATGGACTTTAACGTCCGGTTAAACCTCTCACACAAGCCGTCAGTGGCTGGGTGATAGACGCTCGTGCGGATGGCCTTGACCTTCAACAACCCGTAAAGTTCCTTCATTGTGCGTGACATGAAATTGGTGCCCTGGTCAGTGAGAATCTCTTTTGGGATTCCCACCCGCGATATGACATGAAACAAGGCCTGTGCAACACTCTTCGCAGAGATATTGCGCAACGGAATTGCTTCCGGGAATCGGGTTGCGTAGTCGATCAGGACCAACACAAATCGATACCCCTGTGCGTAACGTTCTAATGGCCCGATAATGTCCATGCCCACGCGATCGAATGGGGCCTCCACCAGGGGAAGGGGCCGCAAGGGAGCCCTGGGGATGGCGGGGGGATTCACCAACTGGCACTCGGGGCAGGAGGCGCACCACCTACGCACTTCCGCCCGAATCCCCGGCCAATAGAATCGAGCCATTATCCGGTTTAGTGTCTTCTCGTACCCCAAGTGGCCCGCCATTGGGTTGTAATGCGCCGCCTGGAAAATCATTTCCCGGTGGCTCCTGGGTACCAGCAACTGGGTAAAAATCTCCTCACCCTCGGTGTCACGACCCACCCAATAAAGCCTATCCCTAACGACCACAAAGTGTGGGTAAGTCAGCACTGCGTCTGGCTGTACCCTCGAACCATCAATAGAAATCACTTGGTCGAAGGCTGAGCGTAAAGTAGCGTCACGAGACTGCTCGAGGGGGAAATCGTCCACCGGTGGGAATCTCGGCGCTCGGACCTCGGGTTGAGAACCTCCCGCCTCCTCCCCCGATTCCTGATCAGCGTCGGACACCCTTGCATCGGCGCAGAACACAGCGCATGACCTACATGTCCCTATCTGTCGTGTCCGCACCCCCGTAGACTCGCTAACCGCCCCTGGAAACCCAGCCCAATCTAACCCTAGAATCAGGGGGTGCGTTAGGCTCGAACTAACCGCCGCCTTGACTCTATGCGTTTTCCCCCCATAACGAATTTCGATAGGGACCAAGGGATATGTGTGAACATCCCCGTGTATACATCTCACCGAAGCGCTCGATGCCTCTATCAATGCCTCGGATCGCACCAGGCGCTGATGGATCATGGTCTGCATACACCCCGAACCCAACAGCGCCTGGTACGTACCCCGCTGTATCCTCACCGGGATACGGTACGCCCCGCTGGGACCGTGGGGAAGAACCGGGGCACCGGTGATGCGGACGACCTGGCCCACCTCCATCAACGGACAGTCCCGCCGAAGGTGGCCCGGCCGTCCGCACCGCCAACACGCCTCCCCTGCCGTCTGAGTGCCAGTCTGCGGGATGGGGTGTGAAGGTGCACTATGTGCCTGCTCCTGACTGGGACCCCCCCCCCATCTCGCCCTCGGCCCCGGGGTGGGCCTGTCCCGCTGCAGGGCTGCCGCCCCGGTCCGCTGGCTCGGGATCGGCGGTCGTCGGTCCGCCAGAGGGGGAGCCAGGTGGCCCTCCGCGATGTTGACGGCCGCCGAGAGGCTCCCGGGGTGGTGGTACCGGACCCAGGTTGATGTTCAGGTCGGAAGCCCCTCGACGAACCTCTCCAGGGCCACCTGCTCCACTATCTCCTCCGGTGCGTTTTTTCCCGGGCCCAGCCACCTCCTTGCCTGGTCCCGCAGCTGCTGGGCGTAGGTGAAGGGCCGGTCGCCGTCGGTGAAGGCCAGGGCCCGGAACCGGCGGCGATGTTCCTCCGGGTTAAGGCCCAACCGGTCCCGGATAGCCCTGGCGACGGTGTCGAAGTCCATCTGGGCTGCCGCTGGTAGGCTGTGGGCCGCGAGCTGGGCCTCTCCCGTCAGCAGAGGAAGTAGACGGTGGGCCCACTCCTGCGGCGGCCACTCTGAGACCTCGGACACCCCCCGGAAGGTCTCCAGGAAGGCCTCTGGGTCATCTGCCTCCCCCATCTTGGGGACATGTACATGTCGCCACGGTCGAGTTTCCCCGCCGCGTTCTCCGGAGCCGAGCAGCTCCCGCATGGCCTCCCGGTCGGTGGCCAAGGAGCGGGCCAGCTGCACCAGGACCTCGGTCTGGGCTTGCTGCAGCTGGGTCTGACGCTCCGCGGTTTTAGCCAGGTGTCCGAGGACACTGGCCAATGACGATGGATCCATGGTTGACTCCGCCCCACATTGGGCTCCAGTGTAACGGGTTCAGCGGAGTCAGGACACAGTTCTTTTATTTTTATTTTTTTTATTTATTTTTATTTAATTTCGCCATGTACACAGGTACTAGGAATTCATTCTCTGCTTTTGACCCATCCGGGTAGCCGGTGAACACATACACTCACAGAGGTCCACACACATGGGGGCACACACATGGTGGCACACACATGGTGGCACACACATGGGGGCACACCGGCACTACCGGAGCAGTGGGCTGCCGCGGTGCAGCGCCCGGGGAGCAGGAGGGTTTCAGATGCCTTGCTCAAGGGCACCTCATCCGTGGATTTTTCTCAGGATTCGAACTGGCCACCCTCCAGTTACCAGTCCAACTCCTTCACCAGTATGCCACGGATGCCCGTGGCATGCACTTCCTGATTGGGTCAGATTGCAGACACCTGTCCGCAATCAGACTCCATCACCCCAGCAGACCCGGTGCTCCATACTCCCCCTGCAGGCCAGACGCCGCCCCACCTCCACAGTAGTGAAGGCAGAACAGAGGCAAACGTAGAGGGAGAGAGAGATTTGAGGTTATGGTGGGTGGTGACAATGTGGGGACTAGAGAGGAGTGGGCGAGAGGACTTCAAGGGGAGAGAAAAAGCAACAAAGTGATGGTCAGACATGGGGAGCAGGGTAACAGAGAGAGCAGAGGTGCCGCAGGACCTTGTGAATATCAGGTCAAGTAGGTTTCCGTCCCTGTGTTTGGGAGGAGAAGGGGATAGTGTTATGTCAAATGAGGCAAAAAGTTGGTTAATTCAGGTGAGTGCAACTTCTCTGGATGTTGACGTCGCCAAGGATAACGATTGGTGTGCCATTTTCAGGAAAGCAGCTGAGAAGGGCATCCATCTCGTCGTAGAAGTCACGAAGTGGACCTGGAGGACGGTAGATCCCAACAATGAAGAGCACAAATGCAGATCTGGCCAAGTGTTCTAGTGGAAGGACCCGGTAGGACCACATCGGCGAGATGAGGAGTCCGGTCCCTCCTCCTCGCCCTGATGGTCTTGGGGTGTGTGAGAACGAGTAGACGGTGGAGAGGGCAGCAGGAGTAGCAGAGTTCTCTGGAGTGATCCAAGTCTAGGTCAGGGCCAGGAAGCAGAGGGTCATGAGGGACGCGGCCGAAATGGAGTCTGCCTTCTTGACCGCTGATTGGCAGTTCCAGAGTCCTCCCATCACTTCAAGGTCAGTGTAGGCAAGGGTCGTTGGATGGCACAGATTGGATGGGTTGCTGTGCCGAGCAGAGAATCTATGGTGGCGTCGTCTATGAGTGGAAATCCTGACGTTGGGTGAAGTACGACGCATAGCTACAATCAGGGTGGCTTCCCTGGTCTTCTTCGAGGGACTCCCACAGAGAGACTCCCTTAGTCTTTGTTTCCCGGGTCTTCGTTTGCAGGGTCTTGACGCTAATAATAGCTAGCCTTTAAATGCACAAGGTAGCTCAGGCAGCCGTAGCTCCACCCGCCTATTGTTGTCACCTTGTGACTGAAACTAGTCTCAACGACTTCTTACTAAAACACAACTACAGCGGCCAAAACCAACACAGTGGCAATAGGGTTAAAGTTAGTACAACAAATTGTAATGCTAAACACTCGAGTTCTTAGTTTCAAGACTCACCTACAGCCATATATGAGACAACCTTCTTAAAGACAAATATAAAGGTATCCATAATGGTTCACGACTACGTTAAAGCGACTACCTGGTCATTGCATTGCGTGAACGTGGAACCCTTATCAGGCCTTAAAGGCGGAGGGGCCAGGCATGCTGCTGTGACACTAAAGGGGGAGGGGCAAGACAGAGGAACTACTTTGCTTTGCATCTACTAATGAAAAACTGACAGAAGCTCGTATTCACTCAAACAGAATGAGGACAAGCACATACACAGACACGCAAATGTATGCAAACCTAACCACATGCTCAAATGTATAGACAGACCCAACCACACACATACACATACATAGGCCCATAAAAAGTGAGCCTAGTCAGCATGTGTGTATGTGTGAGATATTTATATATATATATATATATATATATATATATATATAATGAAAAGCACTTGGAAGAGAGCCATCCTAAGAAGAGACTTTTAGCCATCAGCAGGCAATACTTGGTCCGCTGCCAAGGCAGATCACTTTGTGCATGATTTAATATCTTTAATATCAGTGCAGTCCTTTCAGCCCTCAGAATGCTTGGTAGAGGTTTTACTGTCAGTGCCTCATAGATCAGGGTCAGACAGGTGTTCCTCACCTTCACATCTGCTGACGGAACCTGCTGCTGCATCTCAGTGTTTGCAAGGTTGCATCAGGGCTGCTGCGCATAGTTCGGTGTGTGTGTGTGTATGTGTGTGTGTTTGCGTGGGTGTGTGTGTGTGTGTGTTTGTGCGTGATGGCACAGTGACGTCAAACAGTTACTTGATTGGAAGCATTTCAGAAGGTCAAATATGGAAGGCCATCAGGACAAACCACCACTTGGAAATGGCGCGCAACCAAATGATGCATGTTAACACATAATATTCTGAAACGTTAACGTGCATTTTAAGGTTGCACGTTCAGGGACCATGAATCCAACAGTCATACATATTGAGGGTTCACTTCAATGTTGTGGAACTTCAACGCAAGGGACAAGGTATAAATCACTGATGTGCTCATCAACGCACGTTGTGGTAACCCGGTCCTTGGAGGGTCGGGTTCCAGGTATGAATCACACGTGGGTCAGGGTTTAAAGCCGTTCACGGCGTTTATTGCAACAGACAGACACGGTTCACATGGAACACAATCAGTTAGCCCTATAGGGTCTCCGTGAGCCTCTATCTCCTCGTCGCTGCTGTGCTGTCCTCTTTTCGGTCTTTGTCCTCCTTTTATGCTGGTTACCATGCTTCCTGCCCCCTCCGGCCAGCTGTCCCCGATCCCGCTGATTGGGGAGGCGAAAGGGCTGCTCTTTGTCGCCGTCTGGTGGGTGACGGCGGTACACGGCGTCTACCACTGTACCTCGGCCCCGCCCGGGCCGAGGTTTAAGGGGCGGGATGCCACAATGTGCCATGCCCCCGTTTCAAGCACCTAGGTATACCGATAAAGGAAATTTTGTCCATGAAACGTAAAACAAAGATATGGTAAGAAGCCAATTTTACGTTTCAGTTGGGGACGTTGAAATTTAGAGAAACCTGTCGATGGCTCTACAGACCTTTCTGTCTTATAGGGAGTGTTTTAGACTAGCAACATCGGACGATGAGGAAACAATCCAAACAGCTTCGGAAAATATATCATTAGCTTTATGCTCCAATGTTTGTAACGCCACTATAAGATAAGAATGGAACAAACCATTGGCTGGGAAAGACCATTGTTTACATGTCAAGCTGAGACCTGATGTGTTAACATGTCAATTGTTGTTGTGTTAACATGTCAAAATATGACACGTTAACGCAACCAGAAATTGGTTGATACTATTTGCGCTAATTGCCTTTCATAATCAGAGTCAACAGGGGCAAAGTTGAAATGGTTGGAACTGTGAGTGTAGAGTCAAGGGGAAGAATCCGAGCTGCTAGGGCAGGATAGCGTCGACACTTGGATGTTAATCGACCTCTAAAACCTCAAGAATTCCTCATGGTTAATCATTTGATGATCATGTAAAGGCCTGGGATATTTTTCCAAACTATACAAGAAATGAATCATCATGTCACTTATCAATGTCCAAACATTCTCTACGTTTGTACCAGACACTCATATCTTGTTATCATCAATGATTGCTCTCTCTGTTTTCCGTGTTCGATTCTGTTATGCCTAGCCCTTATCTGCTAGCCCTGAAGATGAATGCATAGACTCTTAACCTCAGAGCTTCCCTGGCTTGAACACACTGTATATTTGCTTAATGTATCTGAAAGTGCTCACGTGACAACACCCTTAGCTAGTGAAGCTTTGCACGCAAGTCCATGACGTACTGCATGTCACTGGACACCTCCTCCCAGTTTTCTTTAATGAAGTCCAGGAAAACCCTGTGGAAGCCTGAGGCACTTCCCGAACTGCAAACAACAGAGGGTCTCGCCATTGATGCCAATTTCGAGCATCCTCACACACAAGCCGTCTGTGGCTGGGAAATAGATGCTTGTGCGAACGGCCTTGACCTTCAACAACCTGTGAAGTTCACTAATCGTGCGTGACATGAAATTGGTGCCCTGGTCAGTGAGAATCTCTTTTGGGATTCCCATCCGTGATATGACATGAAACAACGCCTATGCAACACTCTTTGCGGAGATGTTTTGCAACGGAAATGCTTCCGGGTATCGGGTTGCGTAGTCGAACAGGACTAACACAAAACGATACCCCTTTGCGGAACGTTCTAATGGCCTGTTAATGTCCATGCCAATACGGTCGAAGGGGGCTTCTACCAAATCCTCCACCGGTGGGAATCTCGGCGCTGGGACCTCGGGTTGAGGACTCACCACCTCCCCCGGTCCCTGAACAGCGTTGGACGCCCCCGCATCGGCGCAGAACACAGCACATAACTTACAAGTCCCTATTTGTCGTGTCCGCACCCCCTAGTCCCTCTAACAGCCTGTGGAAACCCCGCCCAATCTAACCCTAGGGGATGCGTGAGGCTCGAACTAACCGCCGCCTTGACTCAATGCTTTATCCCCCCATAACGATTTTCCAAGGGATACTCGTGAACATCACCGTGGGGCTGGGCAATATGGACCAAAAGTCATATCTCGATATCTTCAAGCAGAATATCGATATAAGATAAATATCGATATTTGTCGAAGGGGGGGGGGGGGGGGGGCGCGCGCTCCGTGCACAGATTTGATATTACTATTTCTACCGTTCGGAATTGAATACAGTTTGATGGTTGAATAAACCGTGGACTAGACTCGTCTCGTAATTTGAGAACATTATAATATGTACAGTGTTTCCCCCACGTTCACACAGCAGCGGCGCGCCGCCGCTACTGAATTTTCTCCGCCGCTGCAATAAAAAACCCTAACCCTTTTTACGTAGCTCCTTTTAGAAAATGTACAGCGAGCGGCACATCGTCACGTAACCAACATCAAAGAAGAAAAATACACAGCGAGTGTGGCAGTTGTTGGCAGTAGGCTACCCTTCACGGTTGCAAAGTTACATTGATTCTAGCAGTAGCGAGTGAAGCGGAAGATCGAAGAAAGAAGGAAAGAGAGAGACAGACAGAGAGAGAGAGAGACAGACAGAGAGAGAGAGAGAGAGAGAAAGTAAGTTGCTAAAATGTGTCGCTACATGACCACCAGTGTTAAAAACCCTCTGAGCCCAATCATTTTATTGTATCTATATACCGCAACCTCCGTGCCGTTTTTCCTCTAGTAGGCCTATTGTGTGTGTGTGTGTAGGCCTATGTGTGTGTGCGTGTTGTCGCTCTTTTTGGGATCACTCATAGCCTTTACAGGAGCTTATATCTTATAGCTTATGTCAGGAATTTATAGCCTAGGTATTTTCCGGAACTTTTAAAAATGAATCCATACTGTTAGATCCGATGTTGTTCTTTATTGCCATATAAAATCCGTTTTCATCGCGTATTTTAGTTAGGGATTTATGCTAATCGCCTGTAAGCATGTGGTCATTAGCATAAATGCAGGGAAAAAACCTAAGGACTTCTTAAAAGATCATGAATAGTTTCTATTATGTATAACTTATATTTATTTTATAATTTTCTCATCACTTTTTGACTCCCAAGACTAAGAAGAAGTGTTTTAAGCAATAACAAGCTTATCATCGCTCTCTTGTCCTCTTCCCCTGATTCTCACTGTCTCACAAAGGAGCTGAGCTCACCTGAGGTCTATTTGTAGTGCTATGGCTCACACTGATTGGTATTCAATTAGCTTTATTTTTTATTTTTCATGTGTGTGAGTCTGTGTTCTTTTCAAATTTTAGTTAGGTTTATAATTTAAAAAGATGTGTTTTGCCCATTGTTGAAGGAGATTTCATTTTTCAACAAAGTGTCTTATGTAAAAAACAGTTATGCTTTGGGCATAGCAACCATGTTTAGTGTTTAAGCATTAGGCAAAAATCTGTAAATAAATTGTGCAAATTATATTTGCGTTGTGGCATTTTTTGTTTAAATATTACTATACAAAAATATAAAAATCTGTAAATGAAGACACAAAAGGCAAAGTTACAACACCAATAATCCCATCTACAGTAATACACAGGACTGTTTGAATAGGATTTAAGTGCATATTCTCTCAAAGTGCACCAGATTCATGCATTCCAATGTAAAGGGTACAAAAAAGAGGGATCGGGGACCACACCACCGCTGCTGAAATAAATCCTGCGGGAAACACTGATGTAACATCACGGCCAAAAGCTTTGTGCGCCTCCGAAATATTATGAACCGTAACGACTGCATGGGGGGGGCGGACATGACATGCTATTTTATGTATTCTTTAATATAGGTATTAGTGGGCAACTAACACAGTATTCAAAGACGTTCCCGAAATTCAGCCGTGCAGCCACGGTACCATGCACTCTGTTTACAGTGGATGTATCGCAATGGCGAGGCGCACATAGCCTTTAGCCGTGTTCTGTAAATATTCTAGAACACACGGGAGGCATGTCGCAGTTCATGTACTTCAGCGAGTCAAAGCCAAAGTTCCTTTCCCCCAATTCCTTCTCAACCATGGCTCAGATAACCCCCAATACAGTCTCGTTGTGGAAATACAAGAGACGTCAAAGAACCGACAAGAAACACTTGCGTTACAGTGCGTGTGTTCACACACACACACATGTGGCGCTCGCACGGTCGTGTCTCATTGGTGGGCCAACGTCTCTGGGCGGGCCAGGCAGAGTAAGGGGAGGAGCTTAGATGCTTTGTGACAGACCAAGGCCCAATCCCGTTTCTTTGCTCAGTGTCTCAACCCTACATCTCAACCCTAACCCTCATTGCTCATGCTCATTGCTACCCCTCATTGCTACCCCTAACCGATCCCCTACCAAATGGGACAACCCTACCCTGTGACGTCATCATGGCCTCCCCGTGCCCCCTAGCAGATAACCAGACCCCTGGTAATGTTACAAGAGACAGACTGGCTGCCATTGTCTCGGGCAACGAGCAAGACCCATTGTAAAGATGTTTAACCTGAAATGGTATTTATATTTTGTAATTGGCATGTTTAAATAAAGTGTTAAAAAAAATAAAATAATAATAATACTATTTGTCCCTCGTAATATACCTTTATTTTGAATGTCACTTAGCTACATGTTAAAGGTGGTATTAGGGTGCACTCACACTAGGCCATCTGGCCGTGGCCGTTGGCCGTTTTCACACCTAACCGTGCTCAAATGGCCCCATTGTTCTCTGGCCTGCACTCACACTAGGCCATCTGGCCGTGGCCGTTGGCCGTCGCAGCTGTGGCCTGGCCACGGAAGGCTCTTGTACATACGTCATCACGTCGTAACACGTCATCACCAAGCGTCCGCTGCATGGACCATGATAAAGTCTGCCGCCAGTCAGAGTTTTAACAACAATGGACAACAACACAGAGAACACACCAACAGTTGAACCGCTTGACGCGATGTTTACCGTTTAATGGGAAAGAAGGCTCGTCGCCTTTATTATGTCCGTGGTCGTCGCATTGACTATACGTCATCCAGCTCAGGTTGCGTCGCCGTGCGTGTGCGCGTGTCGGCTCATTAGCATCTGTACCGTAGCGGCCCGTGCCGTAGCAGCACACCTCTCCCAAGTGGCCAAATTGGCCCGGCCTGGCCAGACTGGCCACACTCACACTGGCAGATTTGAGCACGGTTAGGTGCTAAAACAGCCACGGCCACGGCCAGATGGCGATAATAATCGGTTAAGAACAAGAACACTTTAGAAGAAACACTTTATTTAAATAAGAAACACTGAACCACACATCTAAAAATACACACACACGCACACCTAAAAATACACACGCACACACACACACCCTCTCTCAGCTTTTGAGAGAATGGTGGAGAATCACATCTTCTCCACCATTCCGCCAACTTTGCCTCGCTCTCCTCATGCCTCGCCTGCTCCCTGGCACTCTCCTCTTGGAAGGGGTGTCTGGGGTGGTGGAAGAGGTGCCTGGGGTGGAGGAGCATGAGGGAGAGGTGGGGGGGCTGGTGGCAGTGGACTCAACGATGTCCTGAAGGAAAACGAATAAGAAGGAATTAGGAATTATATGCCAGAACTGGGTGATATGGCCATATGTTACGTACAATATATAATAGCTATGTACACAATATAGTACTGCCAAAAATTACATTGATTAACCATGTAATATTACTAATATAATATAATATATTAGTATATATAATATTACTTATAGAATGTTACTAATATGATATAATATATTAGTATAAAGCTTATTTTTAACCTGGAGTCACTAGAACATGGAAGATCTGGATATCATACGACATGATATCCAGCCTGGTCTTGCAGCCCGGCCGAGAACCGGGGTCGGGCGGCCCGCGAAAGTCCGACGGTCGGGCTGCAGAGCCCGTGATCGGACTTTCGCGATCTTCCGAGAGTCCGCGGCCGGGCTTCGAAGCCCGCGGCCGGGCTGCAGAGTATAATCAATAAAATAATTAATAGTTAATTTCAGAGAAAACACTTACATTTGTGTTTTTCCAATCCTGTCGCATCTTTTCGCTCTCCATCTTGTCTAGGATATTTCTTGATTTTCCGTTTTCTCGCAAGGCATTGTGGGAGCAAGTCAGAACTGAAGTGCTTTGAGGGTGCCCATCGAAAATCTCAATTTTGAGGGGATGTTAGCCCTCCCCCTTACCCCTTAAGCTACCTTTAAACTGTATTGGGACATGGCTCCACGGCGCGTGAACGCGCAACAGCGAGGGTTAGGGCTGAGATTTTGAAGCGAGACAAGTAATGGGATTCAACCCAAGACATTCGAAATCAGCGTGCTTGAGCCTCCGTTTTTTCAAAAAAGAGCAGAAAGGCTAGTACGGTGGCGCTGAGCATTCACCAAATGCACACTCAGGATCTCGTAATTACGAGATAAGGATCTCGTAATTACGAGATCCTTATCTCATAATTACGAGATCCTTATCTCGTAATTACGAGATCCTTATCTCGTAATTACGAGATCTTTTCTCATAATTACGAGATCCTTATCTCGTAATTACGAGATCCTGAGTGTGCATTTGGTGAATGCTCAGCGCCACCGTACTAGCCTTTCTGCTCTTTTTTTAAAAAACGGAGGCTCAAGCGCACATATTTACGACATAAGGATCTCGTTTACGAGAAAAGGATCACGCCTCTCATTCATCAATAACGTTGCTGGCTAGCTGCAGGCCGGCAAAGATAAGATAAGATAGTCCTTTATTAATCCCCCTTGGGAGAAATTCACAGGTGACCAGCAGTACAGTGGGAAAAGAGAAGTGCGAAAAAAACAGTATATATACAATACATTTACTAATTTAAAATAAAATTATTGTACAAAACTATTTTAATAAGATAAAGATAAGATAAAACAAACATACTATATACATGTAACTCTCCGTTTGTAGGTGACCTGTGTGTTAAGTAAATAAATAAGTATGATGAAATATGAGGTATAATATAAATATAAGTATAAATATGAATGTGCCAAATGTGCAGGGACCCTGAAGTAATCGAAAAATGTATCAAATAAATAACAAATAACAAGGTTAACAATAGGTGCAGTCCTTAGGTGTGGGGTTTAGACCTTAATCAGGTCGGGAAAAAGGAGCTGTTGGGGCTTTGGGGACGTTGGGAGCGGGGGGTTGAGGTGTTATAAAGTCTGATAGCTGATGGGATGAAAGAGACCCCCAAGCGCTTTGAGGCACGTGGCTGAGAGAGTCTGTGGCTGAATGTGCTCCTGAGTTGCCTCAGCTCAGCGTAGAGAGGGTGAGAGGGATTGTCCATGATCGCCTGCAGCTTCCCCCTCATCCTCCTCTCAGTCACAGCCTCCACACAGTCCAGCTTCATCCCCACCACAGAGCTCGCCTTCCTCACCAGCTTATTCAGCTTGCTGGCACCTCCGCTCCCGATGCCTCCTCCCCAGCACACTACAGCAAAGAAGGTGGCACTGGCTACCACAGACTGGTAGAACATCTGTAGTAGCCTAGTGCACACATTGAAAGACCTGAGCCTCCTCAGGAAGAACAGCCTACTCTGTCCCTTCCTGTAGAGGGCCTCAGTGTTGTCTGACCAGTCTAATTTATTGTTCAGGTGCACCCCAAGGAACTTGTAGGTGTCCACCATCTCCACCTCCTCCCCGTTTATGGAAACAGGTATTGGGGTGCTCTTTCTGCGCCGGAAGTCCACCACCAGCTCCTTGGTTTTCCCGGTGTTGAGCTGAAGGTGGTTCCCGTCACACCATCCCACAAAGTTCTCAACTAGTGTCCTATACTCTTCCTCCCTATTGTCTGTGATGCATCCAACAATGGAGGAGTCGTCAGAGAACTTCTGCAGATGGCATGCTCGGGAGTTGTAGCAGAAATCCGAGGTGTAGAGGGAGAACAAAAACGGTGAAAGTACAGTTCCCTGGGGTGTGCCGGTGTTGCTGGTCACCACGTCTGACAAGCAGTGTCGCAGCCTGACATACTGCGGCCTGTCCGTGAGGTAGTTTGAAATCCATGCCACCATGTCAGGATCCACCTTCATCACTTGGAGCTTCTCCGCCAGCCGGACTGGCTGGACGGTGTCGAAAGCACTGGAGAAGTCGAAGAACATGATCCTAACCATGCTCTGCGGCCTCTCCAAGTGTGTGTAAGCTCTGTGAAGCAGGCAGATGATGGCGTCCTCCACGCCGATGTCGGTCTGGTACGCAAACTGCAGTGGGTCCAGGCAGTCACGCACCAAGGGCCTGAGGTGCTCCAGGACCATCCTCTCGAAGATTTTCATGATAGATGACGCTATCCGACGCTATCGTATTTAATCTCCTGCTCGGGTTGAGGCATTGGGAAATATTGATGTTCCTTAAAAGTGAGGAGGGCATTAATATAAGTATGTCAACATTGCGCAGACATCAGAAGTCATTGGGACTGTTCAGGAGAAAAGCCCAGTCGGACCTGCTACAAGTGGCTCTCTTCCTGCAGGAGCAGTTGAACCAGTACGGGATGCTTCACGGATACAAATTGATGCATCTGAAATGCATCCAAGCAGGCTTGGTAGTGACTCAAACAACTATACGGCACCTGCTCTTACTCCTAGACTCTCGAGGAGTACAACTGAGGAAACGTAATCGTCTAAGACGTCTTCTTTACATAAACCCAGGTCCAAACTTTTTGTGGCACGTCGATCCATATGACAAATTTAAACCCTATGGCATATGTATTAATGGTGCTGTCGATGGATTTTCCCGTATGGTCATATGGCTACATGCTTACACCACAAGTAGCAATCCCTGTGTTATTTCTGGCTACTTCCTTGATGAAGTGGAACCAGTTTTCTGAGAGATGCTACATTACCGGGGGTCATCCCTATGTTCCCCGGGTTCTATGTTCCCCGCTCGGAGAACATAGGACCCTTTAAAAAAAAAAAAAAAAAAGGGTCCTATGCTCCCCTGTAGCCATACATACCGGGGAGCATAGGACCCTTTTTGGGATTGCAATCTATCAATCTTTAAAGATATTTAAACTTTGACGCGACATTCGCGTGATGACAGCCAATTGGCGTTCAACAGCCTGGCCACTGAGTGACATGTGTAACGTAACAGCCAATCAGCGTTCAACCGGCCAACTCAGTGCAGTGCAGTCCGGGGTGAACTGCAGCATGGAGTAGAAAGTGATTGTTGCCGTTTGCGACTCCCGGAGCTCTTTATATGATATTATACAACGGGTGGCTTAAATCCAGCGATCTGATTGGTTCATAACTGTTGTATAATGAGCGTATACATAACTGCTATGACGCCCAATCATTTTGTGAAAGTTTGCATATCACTCCGCGCCTGGAAGTAGAAACAGTTACAAAGTAAAACATATGTTGAATGATGTAGGGTGTAAATGTTGTTACTCCGGGAGTGAGCAAGGCGATGGAGAGACAAACGAAAGCTTAGGCACACGGCGAGTGAACTTTATAGGATAAATTGCCGGCGAACCGCTCTAGCCGAGCCTTCTCTCGGAGGGACGCTAAAGTGTGTTGCATAGCGACCGTCGTGCATTTTCGAAGGCAGCCAGGAGGGACTACTTTTTTGTATTCTTTAATAAAACAGCTACTTTGACTTTCTTGTTGTTGTTTTTTTAATGTAGTGTGTCTATGACTTTCGTTTTGCCATAATAGTAACCGTTGTATAAAAGCAACAGATCACTTCAGTCAGTGGTATGTGGTCATTATACCACTGTGAAGGTTTTTTTTTAAATAATTTAACAACTGACAGGGTTTGCCTTTAGCATGAACATAGTATTTTACATTTGAATACATTAATTATGTGACATACTGTCAAAGCCAATATTAAAACAAAATCTAATGTGGGCAGTGGGACAGAAATTCTATTTCCCCACAAAAACAATATTTTATTGATTTGTATAAAAACAATTTAGCTCATTAATTGGAAAAGAGCTTGAGGTAAGACGTTTTCTGAACAATAATGCATAGTATAAAGTTAAACACATAATGCACTGCTGTGTTCAACTTTTAAGAGCTGCAATGTGAGGGGCCAGCCACATGCCCTTTAAACCACCACGACAACAACATTTCCACTTCTGGGTTCAGTTCATAAAACAGTTCATGTTTCCAGTTCACCAATTCACCATTGGATTTGCTGTAAAACATTTCTATACTGCCGGTCTACAGGAGGAGGTGCTTCCCCCACTACATTTCTATACTGCCTGTCTACAGAAGGAGGTCCTTCCTCCACTCTGCTTCATAAAGTTAATGTGGCCATCTTGTCAAATAAATGTCAGTCCATTGTCAACCCATATGGGACACTTTTTATAGATCAATTCACAGGAAGAAAGGGTCTTATTGCAAAAATATTAATCTTAGTAAAACAGACAGACATTGCAAACTGAGTCCCAATAAAATAAGACAAAGCTACTCAGTCTGGGTCCCTCTCATCCTCTCTTATTGGGTGTTTTTAGGATACACATTCAGTTGATATCTTTGTGCAAGCAGTGCTGAACAATACGTGTGTCCAGCATTACTGCAATTCATTCAGAAATACAGAAGCTCTTAAACATGATCAATAATAAACAAGAACAATGAAACCTTTGTTGCTGAGGGAGAGACAGAGGTCGAAAGGATAACAAATGTTGTGTATCCCACTGTAATGTAAGCTTACGTCAATGTAAACCTACACTGCTGTAATGTGTGTGATTGTATTGTTTTCCTACACATTCTATCGCTCCATGCCCTGGTTGTTACATCTCTCTGTAACACACTCCAATGCACCGACAACACAAAGACTCATTAGCACTTTCTATCTAGCACTAATTCTCCACTCGCCAAAAGGTTCTTTAAAGGAGCCCATCTACAAAGGCCCAAACCCAGAGCGGTTTCCTCATCTCAAACCCTAGCCTGACTGCAATCGTCCTCCACGAAACCTTGAGAACCGTCCTGGAGGGGCATCAAGGAGAGTGAAGCCATGCCTGCATACTCAATGAGGTCCTGTGCGTGCCCCAGAGCCCCAGAGAGAGCAGGAGATCTGGCTGGGTTTAAGCAGAGAGAAGAGCAGGCTTCCCATTGGGTCAAGTGGAGGACAGTAAGAGATCAATACAACCACGTCTGATTCATCACAGGGAGATGTGTTGGTGTATGTTGTGTGGGAACCCTGCAGCTGGGCCTCATTTTGTGTCTTTCACCCCCTTAATCAGGATAGATATAGAGGCAACAGGCATGAATAAACAGCACAATATGTAGAGACCGTAGCCATGATTCTATCCATGCTTGTCTGTTGTCATTGGCTGACAGTCAACTGCTCTCACAATGTCCAAAATATCCAAGGTCAGCCGGTGTAACAGTCTTTCTTATATGCATGGGGAACCCAAAAATTAGTTTCATTTGTCATTGTCTCTTTTGTCTTAGGATGAAGCCATCTCATTGTCCTCAGCTTATTTATTCATAGACCAACTGCCTTTCTGAACCACCAAAACAATATATTGGACAGCATTCTGTGTGACTGTGTTTTTGTTCACGTAACACCAGCAGTGTACCACCCCCAACCACTGGGGTGTTCCCCAAAAAAACCCATCTCTGAGTGGACATCCTCCTCATCTCCTCAGTCATGCTGACCTCCGGTTAAGGTACTGCTCTTCAGGGGATACCTCAGGCCTTCCGTTTGTCTGTTCTTTCCGTTTGTTTGCTTCCTATGGACATTTTACAGGGTACAACCATGTACTCGACAACAACAATCTGGTTTGGTTCTTAAAGTGAAAGATCACTCACACACACCTATTCCTTCTAATGAAGACGCCATACTTGGGAGGAGGAGGCTAAGAACGTTTTTCAATAAGCTAGAAATAAAGTACAAACTTATCAATATTCCCCAAAGTTTCAGAGGTTCTAAATAAAGATGCATATTAGATACAAATATTAAAATAGATTTTGGTGATGAACCAACAGAGAAACCTGCAGCAGACAGGTATCTATGTGGGTCTGCTGCTCCAACCTTGGTCTCAATCCCCAACCCCTCTCCTGGTCCTCTGGGTCTGTGGCCCAGCCTCTGTCTCCAGGTCTTGGTCTGGTCCTCTGGGTCTGTGGCTCCAGCCTTGGTCTCTATCCGCAGAACCTGGCCTGATCTTCAGGATGGCTCACAGCCACATCTGACGACCCCTTCATAAAGAGACTGAATAGAGTCATAGTCCATTGTATAATGCAATGAGAGAGCCAATATGTGTGTTACTTTAGTTCATTTAAATGTCATAAGAAAAATGGATATGATAATATGCACATGGTTGTATATTTTTTAAATCTAAATCAGATGTACATTTCTCTGTGCCACTGGATTTGAACAAGGCATGTTACATGTTACAAGACAACTGCTCTACCTCCTGAGCCAAGCCGACCCCCCCAGACTCCTGAAAGACTCCTTTCAGCTTTTTTTCTTGAAAAACACTTGTTTGAAGAAATCTGATAGAAGTTAGCTTTTGATTCTAAATGTTTGAATGTGTAACATGTTCAAATGTAATGATTCAAAATAATTTGATGAAATGTTAACATTAGATTTTTTTTTATAGAGTACCTATTAAAATGAGGGTCTCCATCAATATGTCTCCAAGACCTGAAATCCGAATAAATTAACATCATGAAATAGCTCATCAACAGGGAGGGGCGCTTTTTTTCTTCTGCGCTTTTTCCACTCTCTATTTCTTTGAAACTGTCAAACCTGCAGCATAACCCATCTTATGTGAACAGCAAGAGACATGATCATCTGTGTGGGCCCGAGGGTACAGCCAGAAGCTGTCTGGCTGGGTCCAGCCAGACAGTGTGTTGTGTCGGTTCATTTGTGTCAATGCATCACATCGATAGTTTAACCTTTCATTGGATTGCATTTGAAAATATGAATACCGTCCAGTATGAAGATGGTCAATGAGTTTGACACAATTTCTTTTTTGGATTGCATCATCTATACACAAGACCCGACTAAAACATGATCAATCAGGGTTGTATTATGTGTATTGTTGAGGTCTTACAGGTGTTATAGTTATATAGTTATAGAGTCCGACAGGACCTGAACTGCCTCAAAGTCAACGCAAACAAACAAAGGATGTGATGTGTTGAGCCTGAGAGGTTCATGAACAATATGGGATGACGTTGCCTTTGTTTCAAACTGCAAATCAACAGCCTTTTTATTGCCAGAAATAGTAGGCAGCTGTCTGTGTTTATTTTGCACTGAATACAACCAACCAAATACCTAAATTACAGAACGCACGCACGCACGCACACACACTCACATACACACACACACACACACACACACACACACACACACACACACACACACACACACACACACACACACACACACACACACACACACACACACACACACACACACACACACACAAACACACACACTATGAAACAATAAATTGCCTACATTTAAAACTCAACAGGGTACAGCACTCAATCTGCACTGCTGAGCTGTAAGCAGGGACCAGGGAAGGAGGAGCCAGTGAAATGTTATATGACAATTAAATTCTGCCTATTTAACAACCCTGTCAGTGGGACTAATGTTGGCCCAGCACACAATAACACATTTGGTTTTACATTGGTTTATAGTTTATATTTTTCTGTGAGTGTGGAGGTGCTGGGGACATGGTGACCAGCCCACTATGCTGCCGCTGGTACAAAGGTACATTGAAAGGGTTGGGTATCAGTCCTTCTGAATCCCACCCACAAGCCAGCACAGAAACAAGGTCACCCCCAAATGAAATGAAAGCGCTTGCCTAATCTGTTCCTCTAACTCCAGACAGCGTAGGGCAATCAAATATGTAGTCTATGAAAAGAAACAGAAGTGCAGGGCCGATCTAAACACCATTAAAAGGCCAACCTACTAAGGTTATATTTCAGAACTTAGTCCTCGTACTGATTATTCATCAGCCCAACAGTAAACACTGCATTCTACCGATCAAGGACCATTTCAGAAAATCCTCATTTATATACAACATTTTCTTACATATATAAGGGCAGTATTCTCTGTAAACAGGTTTTTAGATAGACATGCAGCAATACAGGTCATGTTATCACAGTCTCACCGTTTGTGTCTGGTGATCCTGGTGATCCTTTATCCCAGGGGCCATCCTCTTTGTTCTTTGGTTTGATAACTGTATTGAAAAGCCACATTCAGAAAAACCAATGATTCAACATAGCAGCAACGACATCGACAACGATGTGTGTGTGTGTGTGTGTGTGTGTGTGTGTGTGTGTGTGTGTGTGTGTGTGTGTGTGTGTGTGTGTGTGTGTGTGTGTGTGTGCGATCCTGCCTGCATGTGGGTGCATGTATGTGTGGCAGTGAATTTCTCTGGATACATTTTTGGAGAGAAATAGTGGGAGCAAGTACACAAATCTCAAATAAATATATTTATAGTAGATTCATCTACGATTTAATACATGAATGAATATGGCCCAATAAGCCTATAGACACCAGAATGTACTGTAGGTTCATCCTATAGACACCAGCATGTCCTATAGGCTCATCCTATAGACACCAACCTGTCCTACAGGCTCATCCTATAGACACCATCATAAGGGAACATTCCCCTGAATCAAAAAGAGATGAACCAGTTTTATAATATTAGATTGCCTTTCATTACTCTCCAATCTTCTATCATCGTGACGTGAGGGCAGACATCTGTCCTCTATGCAAACAGATCAGTACAGATGTCAAGATAATGACAATGCTTTCTGTTTTGGAATGATAGCTTTTTGTATGTGCCAGAGACTTAGGTGTGTCCTCTAGTCATCTACCTCATGTATCGGCCAATAGGCTCCATCTCGCCCTGCCTTGGCGTGCCACCAGCCCCAGAGCTCAGTCCTAATAATAACCAGCGCTATGCCCAGTACTCCTCGTCTGGAATACAGCTGAAGGCTCTCTCTAGAGCACCAAGCACATCTCTGTTGGTGTCACAACTGTGCAACATTATTAGGTCAGGGTGTACACCTCCTTGACAACAACAATGTCAATTTAATCATTTCAGTGATGTATGCTTGTAATGCGCCACGTATTATGTACATATTTGGCATCATGAAACATAGACGGATTTAATTATTTAGATGTCTCTAAAATAAATCTGGAATGTTGATGAATTGACAATCAATGAAAACACATTTGTATTGATAAAGTAATGCAGTTAAATTTGGGATTTATGATTGATGTATTATTTTATAGGGTTATATAACAACCCTTCTTTCAATATATTGTTTCAAATACAGTGCACGGCGTGTCCCGTCTGCCTAACAAGGGTCAACACTATATTGGACGTTCATAAACACACATGCTCAAATCAGTCCAGAACAGTGAGCCAGACATGATTTTTGTTTTGTTCAACTAGAATGTTTCAAGCTAATTTTGGAACAGGTTCCTTTCCTGAGCAACGACTGTGGTCCTTGGCATCTGTTAGGATCCGCTGTCTCAGGGAATATGGATTGGGGCGATCGTCCAGCCTCATTAAAGGCCTGTGAAGTCCTGAGACTTACAGTTTGATAGCTTGACTTGACTTTTAGGATGAGAAATAAGTGACTCTAGTAGGAGACCTGGCCTACTCTATTCTTCCTCTATGTGACCGGCTTTCAAATTACCCAAATATGGATATTTATGCATAATTTATTTTCACCGTTCTATATATAAGGGTTGCCCCAGTTCTGTACTGGCACATGGTTGAAAATATATCTTCATTCTCAATGATTTCTAAACCAAATTCTTTAGAGAAATAAACGAAAATGTGCTAATGATAACTGTAGAATCGAGAGAGTTCCATGCAGTTCTGTTCTGCTGTAAATATCTTCTGTAAAGTTAACATCTCTAACGACCTGCTACTGTTTTCTTAACAATACATGTCTGTTCCGCTGAGGTTGAGCAACACTAATACACCTGCTTCTCCTGTCGAGCAGTAAGAGACGGACAGAGTATGACTCTGTTTGCCGTCCAAAAAGAGACATTAGTGAGGGCTAATTGATCCTTTTCAAAACCTCACATTTGTTTAATGGAGTAGATATGGCTTCGATTTACAATATTACACAAACAAAAGCTTCCTTCGGGAAAACAAGTGGACTACCATGAGGGGCAGATGATATCAACGCTCTCTCATCCACTGCTTGATTTATGTATCCAAATAATGGCACTTTACTATTACATATGCTACATTTATTATACAGGTAATTAACACCCAGGTAATTCCAAGGATTAAACCGTTTAAGGCCCGAAATAGTCGGTTTAAGGAAACAACTTAGGAGTCTTAGGAGTAATCACATTTGATTACTATGGAGGGCTGATGGCAGCATTGCCAGATTTGGCTGGAAATCTGGCCCAATCTGGCAACACTGGCTGATGGGCTCCATGGGTGGATAATATATGTAATAGTACTGAACTATAAAAGCAAGCCGTCTCTCGCCCCACTATGCTCCTTTCGGGGCTGCCATGGAGATTCAGTTCTCACTTTCAGTTCACTACATTTTAATAGGGCTAGTTAGTTATTTCTTCCCATTTGCATAATCCATGTAGGGGGATGACATCATGCCACATAAACGCTGACTTAATCCTGAGAGTTGTTAAGTCTGCCTATATTTCTTAAAACTCACTTATATAAATCCTGCAGGGTAGTGTTATGGCCCTTGGTCATAATTTACATTTATGTGTTTGCGTTAATGTCCCTCCCTGTGTTCATGATTCCTGTTGATATGTTTCTTTGAGTTGTTTAGATGATTAGTTTATTGGTGTGTGTTGTATACTAGTAGGATATCATACTCAGTACAACAATAAGGGCACGAGACCGTGAGCATTTGATATGCACTGCTTAGTATTGAACTCAGAGAAGGCACATGCAACAACGTCACCACGTAGCATAAGAGAGGGCGTGACCGCGTCCCAGGAGGGACAAACTTAAACAGTCAATACACAACAGTGTGCATGTGTAATGTTTGGCTGATCCCAACTGATGGGTTTGCCAGGTGGCGGTTTATAATCAGTAGTGGACCACACCTGTTCCTGCTCAGCCAAAAGTGTTGTGTGTTCATGTGAGTTTTTGTCCTTTTCGTTCAGTTCAAACCCTGATGTGATGGCTTCATTTGTGGGAATCTGAGCAAGGAGGGGACAGCTTCCATGTCAGTGGATGGTTCCACTAGGCCGTCCTCAAGATGTAGTTATTGTTAATATGCCTTAAATATCACTTCTATAAATACTGCAGTGTAGTAATGTTTATATGCCTGAAATATCCCTTTGACAAATACTGCAGTGTAGTCATTGTTAATATACCTTGAATCTCACTTATATTAATACTGCAAACATAGTATTTCAAGTTTGAATACATTTATGATTAGATTTGTTTTTCATTTCTAACCTGCAAAGTAGGATGATGGAAATGATGGTGAAGTTGAAAAGTGAGTTTCATTTGTAAAACATAGACATCTCATTCTGCAGTCATGACACTGACAGTGACCAGATTAGACACTGACAATGGCTATATGTTACCAGGCTAAATGGTTGTATTGGTAAGAGAAGATATTAATATCAGAGATGATGGATTATCCCTGATGCTGCAGCGAACATCATAGGCCGCAGACCAATGTACACACGTACAAATGAACACACACACACACAGACAGAAATAACGAGGCACCATCAAACCACCATATGAGATGCAGCCCATAGAATCACCCAGATCATCATCATGATCTGGGTATTCAGTATTGCCCTGTAGCATCGTGGTTAAGTCCACCATTTAGTTGAATCCACATGAATGTGATCCCCATGGTTAGCAATCTCCTTTTATATTGAGCATTTTCTTTTGTCATGTAAATGCTGCGTGAATGACTGCTTCCAATTGAGTCATCAAACTAAATCCATATATTCAAGGGAATATATTGGAATGAGATGCAACATAGCGATCGCTTACACAGTTTACAAACAGGTGCTTACAGACACACGTTTCTCCTTCAGTCAATATCAAGCTCATTCAGAAACATGCTGCATTTATTTCCCAATAGTGCTAGATTATTATCCAAGTCCTTTCATGGGAAGACAGTATAGCTTGGCACAGCTGCTGGAAGCCAAGTGGCTCACTAGAGAAACCTGTGCCTCCTTCTCCCACACCAGGCTTGGCACTGCATTTGTGTTTGTTAGTATAATGTAGGCAACGCAATTTGGAGTTTGTTGCTATAAAGTATAAATTGATGGACTGTATCTGAAATTTAACTGCACTCAAGTATGATAGGCACAGCTTTTGGGAGAGACTTTTTGAAAGTCATTTCCCTCCTACCATTTGTGCGATGCAGGAAACTAAACAGAGGGAGGTGTACAAAAGCAAAATTACGTAATAATCAGGTAACATCAATGCTGACAGAACTACATTGCACAATCAGCCTCCATAAAGAAAGAAAGTAAAGAAATTACCTAAAATTTAAATATAAAAAAACATTGTTTAAATTAAAGGTGCTGTAGGTAAAGTTTAAGAGCTGTAACAATACAAGGTTATTCATGTTACATTGTCATTGTACAAAGTCTGACAGAATTTACACCTTGATCTAAAGTAAATTAATCTGTAAATTGTTAGAGGGCCTAGCCATCCATCAGCTATTAGTGAGTGAAATGCTCTGTGAGTGGACTGATAGATTTCAGGCCACTCCTGGCTCATTGCATATCATTCATAGCATGTCTTACATGATTGGTTAAATCAGAGAGGGTGGGGACTTTTTTATTGTCCCTCTTCCGCTTTCAGCTCTCAACTGTCAAATCTTCCTATAGCACCTTTAAATTCAAATCATACTATACATCTGCTACCAATACATTTTAATTCTCCAAAAAGCTAGCATGAAATTATTTACAATCCAATTTTGATTTGAGTTCAAGAGATGGAGGTCATTGTGTGAGACAGAGTAATTCATGAATATTGTGAATGTGGATAATATTATGGATATAATGATCTGAATAGTCTGAATAATAACCAAGATCTAATAGAAAATATTCATATAGGGTCCTTAACTGATTGAACATTGTAGAGATAGATCTTTTGTGAGATATAATCAATATAATACAATTTGTTTTTGTTATTTAGATACAGATATATAAAAAGTAAATAATAATGTGCAAACCAATTGCGACCGAAAAAATCCCCACATACTCAACCGAAATCGTCGAGTCTAAATCATGCGATAGGCGATAGGGGGGGGGGGGGGGAGGAGGGAGGAGAGTGAACGTGTGCTGTCTGTACACAGCGCTATAATGGAGAAGTTTCGAGACAGACAGCCTGAATTGACATTTTTATTCAGAAAATAGCCGAGTATATCGGGAGAGCAGTACCAGTCCTGAGCCTTTAGGGACACTGGTGTCAAGGGCGCAGGGTTGGGACAAGGAACCACTCCATGTGACCTGATAAGTGCGATTTTTCAGGTAGGATGTGAACCAGGATCGTCTTGAAGGATGCTGGAATAAGGCTTGAAGTGAGGGTGGAGTTGATGAGGGTGGTGAGGAATGGAAGGAGACGGTCTGGAGAAGGGGAGAGGGTATCGGGTCAAGGGGGCAGATGGTGGCGTGGTAAGAAGTGACAACCACGCCACAAAGAGGGATAAATTGGTCAAAAAAGATGGGGAAAGGTGGAGGGAGGATGGCGGCAGGGGTAATCGAGGAGCTGATGTCCTTCACCTTCTGGGTAAGGTAGGATACAAAGTCATCAGCAGTGAGGGAGGAAGGAAGGTTAGTTTTCTTGGGTTGGAGGCGGAGGAGTTGATTTTGGTCTGTTAGAAGGCAGATTTGGCTGTTGACAGAGTGGAGGTGAAGTCTGAGAAGGTGAAGGTAATGAGAGAGATTGTCTGGACCGTCTGATCTCTTCCATTTCCGCTCACTTGCCCATAACTCTGTTCTCCAAGCCGGCAGAGATTTTGACAGCCAAGGAAGGGTCTGGATTGTGCTGGTCTGGAGTGGAAGGGACAGAGGGAGTTTAAAGGGGAGGAGAGGGAGGATAGCCTAGTGTTGGAGGCTTCCTTGGTGGACAGTGGAGAGAAATGTTTGAGAGATGGTTGTGAAGACAGGACAGTATAGGGCAAAGTAGGGGGTGAGAGAGATTTCAGCTTACGGAGGGTGCTGACAATTTGAGAAGAGGGAGGGGGAGGACATCAAGGGGAGAGAGAAAGCAAAAAAAGTGATGGTCAGACACAGGGAGCGGGGTAACAGAGAGAGCCGAGGTCCCGCATGACCTTGTGAATATCATGTCAAGTGTCAAGTCGAAGGTGGCGGAAAAATGGAGGTGAGTGCGACTTCTCTGACAGGACGTTAAGATCGTCCAAGACAACGGTGTGCCATCTTCAGCTGAGAAGGGCATCCATCTCATCGTAGTCGCGGAGCGGACCTGGTGGACGGTAGACCACCACAATGTAGTGTTTGATAAGAAAGTTCAAATGCAAATCTGGTCAAGTGTTCCAGTGGAAGGACCAGGTAATACCTCTTTGGTTTCACTTAGTAGAGTCCTTCCTGTTTGGACTTCCTTTATTCAACGTTAGAATTAGGATATCTATACAGTCCATCATTATATCTGCCTTTTCTTAATGTTTGCATTAAAAACACGTTTTCCGTTTAATAGGAAGCAAATAGAAATCGAATACGTACCAAGGGTAGGTAAGGTATTAGGTTCAGCCGGTACTGTTGTGACAAATCATTGTGCAAGTAGTCTATTATTGTATAGCATAATATATCTAGGGGAGACTGCTGCACAACAGCTGTATTTTCAGGATTTTTCATGTGTGGTGAGTAGAGTGTGTTATAGACATTGTGAAACTACAATGTTCCGAATATGGACTACTAAATACACATCTAAAAAACTTCGCCACGTGCATTCTGAATGTGTTCGAGCAGTCTATAAAAACGTGAAAACATGGTAAAATATATAGCCTAATTACAAAGGTTTGATTTTAAATAAGAAATGATTTAGGCTCCCTGCCACATAAGTTAAGTGCTGACTTCACCCCCTTACCCGCCCTCTGTCCACTCTTACTTAACGTTAGAATGATTGCATTTCTTCTGACAAATGTAACTATTGTAAGGTGCATTGGATAAAAGCGTCTGCTAAATGCCCTCAATCTAAATCTACATTTTGTATGAAAATAATTGTAGGTATGTTTATCGTTTGTTTTAAAGAACGGACAAATGGTTTGCTGTTCTAAATGTTCCTAGCCACGAGGAATTGCTGGACGACATTATCTCCTTTCCTAAGGGATGATCCAGTGTAACGTATTCAAAAGGAGATAATACAGGAAGCATCGAAGCATCTTTCCTAAATATTCCGATATTTTGTACAGCTCTTATCATGGCTGCCGCTCAGATACTTTCAGGTCCTTTCACTCAGTAAGTAACCTTCCTACCCAAAAAAGCATTAGATCACAGCCATATTCTTGAAATATTTCTGAGTAACCAGATTATCATGTTTTTCCATAATGTTAAAAAAATTATCTGATAGTCTGCAGGTTTCCATCCTTTACAATAAATATTCTATAAGCAACGTGGTAAACAACAAAAAACTAGTTTTCTCGCCTTCATTTGTCAAATCAAGCTATGATAAATGCATTTAAAATAGCTATTACAAGCAGCTATTATTGAAACCCTTTTACCCCCATTTTACAAAGTACCACATTTTATGTATGGGTATACACGCCATATATCTGTTCAAACATATGAGGGGATACAGTTAAGTGTGTTCGTGTGTTCAGATATCAGTGGATGTGTGTTAGCTGACCCCTCACCTGGAGTCACCAGGAGAATGTGGATGCTCTGCAACACTGTCACTGCATCACAACTTGGAGATGAAAGTGGGCCCATCTGTTCCTCTCACCCCGTTCCTCTAAAGAGAACGTCCACGAGGCCTCCACAGATCACTAGGGAATCACTCACACCATGGAAACCGGCTTTTATCCTATGGCTCTAATATTTTGGGGACACATTTTCTAACTTCTTGTTTTTCATTGGGATATGTAAAAATACACAACTGATAGGATATATAGGCCTACCGTTATTTAATTCCATGACAGTCACAATGAAATAAGATACCAACACATACAGTATATATAAAGACATATCTTATGAGGTAACATCATAACTATAACAGAACAAGGACAGATACACAGACACGGACAAACAAACACACACAGAAATATACACACAAACAGAGACACATACACACACAGAAATATACACATACACATGTAGACTACTTTGTGATTTCTCTTGTGAGCTGCATTCCCCACGGTTGCTGAGGTCTAATGAAGAGTGATGGTGGATTATGAGCAGTGTGTGTGTGTGTGTGTGTGTGTGTGTGTGTGTGTGTGTGTGTGTGTGTGTGTGTTTGTCTCTCTGCTAATCACCTAATAATTTGATGTGATGGCACTGTGTACGTCTTGATGATGAATTACCTGAAGCAGCACTCGCAGCCCCCAGCAGGGAGGCTGCAGGTGCTGAAGCTAGCATCACGTTAAACACACACATGCATACACATGCCCACATGCATTAACATGCTCGGATCTTCACATAGGTTGACATCGAGGAACAGTTATTCAACCTTAAACAGCAATGCAATGCAGAGAATAAGATGAGACTGAAACGATTCCTGTGATGATTTAGAAAGGAGATAGTTGACTTCACACTGGAGTTGGTTCTCAGGACGTGTCCTACAAAATAAAAATAGAATCCACAAGATATTTCATTTCATTTGACTGGAATGTTCCATTTCCAGCATATGACTACTTTATAGTGTTCTAGATTCGCACTTTGAAAGATATTATACAAATCTGTATTATTTCTCTTCACTATTCACTTTCCTATTTCAAGCCACCCAGTACATGGATGTGTTGGTGAAACAGCCACACAGTACATAGATGTGTGGTTGAAACAGCCACCCAGTACATGGATGTTTTTGTAACAGCCACCCAGTACACATGGATGTGTAGTTGAAACATACACCCAGTACATTGATATGTTGGTGAAACACTAACCCAGTACATGGATGTGTTGGAGAAACAGCCACCCAGTACATTGATGTGTTGGTGAAACAGTCAGCCAGTACATTGATGTGTTGGTGAAACACTAACCCAGTACATTGATGTGTTGGTGAAACAGCCAGCCAGTACATTGATGTGTTGGTGAAACACTAACCCAGTACATGGATGTGTTGGTGAAACAGCCAGCCAGTACATTGATGTGTTGGTGAAACAGCCAGCCAGTACATTGATGTGTTGGTGAAACACTAACCCAGTACATGGATGTGTGGTTGAAACAGCCACCCACGGATGTGTTAAACAACCCCCCAAAAATAACGACCTCCCAGTCTGTTCCCTCCTGATGTGTATCTGCACATGTGAGTTACAGGCATGTGATTGACAGGCAAGACCGATTCACAGAACCAATCAATGAAGAGATGCCCTGGTCAGAAATGAGCCGGGAGCGGCCTGATATCTAAATGTTCTCATCCAGAGGCAGTTGCTTTCAACAAGAACCGATATTCTCAGAGCCTTTCACTGGCTGAAAGCTAACGGATGGTTATGGCATTTCCAACAACACAAAATACAAATCTTACCTACAGCAACTTTATTCAACCAGAATGTTTATATTTCTTTATTAATAGCACTCCCTAAAGGGAGTGCCAAAGAGCAGAGATGATTAGGCTTAAAGTTAGTGTTAGTATGGTATGTGGCAAGACATAACTCGATGATCAAGTTATGTCAAACTAGTAAAGTAAAACTTTACATACATTTACATGCATTTGAATGTGATGACAGGGGAAAAAAGAGACACGCTGTGACGATTGTGTGTTGCATGGTTATGCTTCCTAATCAGTTATTGTAGAAGATTAAAATAATACATTCATTATGTGCTTCCTTACATTCATTGTGTTGATCCTTTTTTTACTCAATGTCTCTAAAATTGGGTTGCAATCTTTAATCATTTTTGGGAACATAAACATGTTGATTGCAAAGTTATGATGAATATTTTAATCAGAATATTGGTCTGTTTCAATCCCTCAAACACTTTGCGTTCCTATAATGCACGCTGAACACACCAGCTGCAGGAACATTAGCACATTTCGAATGTGCTTCTTAAAGGAATGTCTAAATAACGTTAGATTTGTGCCAGGACAGGAGGGAAATGAAATGCAGGGGAGCTACACTACTCCCTAACCAATTAGTGACCCCCTTTCTCCTCTTGTTTCTCCCACTCTCCTTCTGATCTCACTTTGTATTCACTATCACCCCCTCTCCCCCTCTTCTCTTCCCCATCAACTCCATCCATCCTCCCACATTTCTCTTGTACTCTCCTTTTGTACTGTCCTCCTCGATCTCTCTCTCTTCAGTGCACAAATGAGTCCATTTGGCCGGGGGATAATACCATAGTGCTGGGATCAGATTGGATGGGTTATATTTGGATTATGGCTTGAGCAAAGAAATATGGTCAAAGGGGAGAGAGGGAAGAAATGAACATAAGTGCACACACACACATGCACATGCACACGCACACTGTGGCAACCCGGGCCCGAGAATGTCTGGGTGAGGCAAGGAATCACCACACGGGGCGGCTGGTTCAAAGCCCGGAGGGCGTTTATTCTGAACAGCGATCTCCCCGGAGGGCAAACGAAAATCATACACTAACTCCGAGAGCTAGGAAACAGTGAAACAAGGATTGAGCTGTCTCTGGTGGGTCTGCTTGGTCCGGGCGCGGCGCGGTTCTCCTCCCCTCGCTCGTTCGTGGGTCTCGTTATCCTCCCAGCGTCTCGCACCGACTCTCCCACTGGATCCGGGAAAGCGCAGGTTAATAGCGTGTCTCACTTCCCCCCCCAGGTGTTTCCCATCCCCCTCGTTAGTGTGTCTGGAGTGCCGGCCTCTGGCTCCCTCTGTCGGCTGCCGCCGGTACACGCCCTCCACCATCTCTCCCCTGGGCCCTCCAGCCCGAGGGGTTGGGGGCGGGTTGCCACACTCCTCCACCGCTGCTTCACGCCCCTGGTAGTCTCCGACCGCCCCTAGGCACATGTCTCGGCGGGACAGGGCGTCGGCGTTGGCATGTTCCCTGCCCGGCCTGTGGTCCACCTGGAACCTGTAGTCCTGGAGTGCCAGGAACCACCTCGTCACCCGGGCGTTTGTGTCCTTCGCGCCGGCCATCCACTTCAGTGGTGCGTGGTCGGTCACCAACGTGAACTCCCGTCCCAGGAGGTAGTACCTTAATTTGTCCAGGGCCCACTTGATGGCCAGGGCCTCCTTCTCCACGGTGGAGTAATTCCTCTCGTTGGGGAGGAGCTTCCGGCTGATGTATGTCACCGGGTGTTCTTCTCTCGCCCGCACCTGGGAGAGTACCGCTCCTAGCCCCACCTCGGACGCGTCTGTGTGGACTATAAGGGGCAGAGAGAAGTCAGGGGTTATCAGGACGGGTTCGGAGCAGAGGGCGCTCCTCAAGGTTTCGAAGGCCCCCTCTGCTGCCTCCGACCAATTCACCCGGTCAGGTAAAGCCTTCCGGGTCAGCTCGTTCAGGGGGCTCGCCATAGTGGCGAAGCCGGGGATAAACCTCTGGTAGTACCCTACCAGGCCCAGGAACGACTTCACCTGCTTCTTGGTGGCGGGCCGGGGCCAGTCCCGGATGGCGGCGACTTTGCTGTCCTGCGGCCTGACGTTCCCCCGTCCCACCCGGTAACCTAGGTACGCCGTCTCCTCCAGCCCCAGGCGGCACTTGGCGGGGTTGGCGGTGAGTCCGGCCCTCCTCAGCTCCGCCAGGACCGCCCTCAGCTGTCGGACGTGTATGTCCCAGCTGGCGCTATGAATAATGATGTCGTCGATGTACGCGGCCGCGTACGCCTGATGAGGCCGCAGGATCTGGTCCATCATTCGCTGGAAGGTCGCCGGGGCGCCGTGGACACCGAACGGCAGGACCGTGTACTGATACAGTCCCCCCGGGGTTGCAAACGCTGTTTTTTCCCTGGCGGCCCGGGTGAGTGGCACCTGCCAGTACCCTTTAGTGAGGTCCAGGGTGGTGAGGTAGCGGGCCGGTCCCAGCCGCTCGATCAGCTCATCCACCCTGGGCATGGGGTAGGCGTCGAATTCGGACACCGCGTTGAGTTTCCGGAAGTCGTTGCAGAACCGGAAACTGCCGTCGGGTTTGGGGACCAGGACGACCGGACTGGACCAGGCGCTGCGAGACTCCTCGATGACGCGGAGACGCAGCATTCGGGTGACTTCCTCCCGGATGGCGTTCCGCCGGGCTTCTGGGACCCGGTAGGGGGGGACGCGCACCGTGATGCCGGGCGCCGTTTTGATGTCGTGTTGCGTTCTGGTAGTTCTCCCGGGAAGCTCGGAGAAGACATCCTGGTGCTGGAGGATGACCTCCTCAAGGTCCTGTTTCTGGGCGGGACTGAGATCTTCCCCCATGGGGACTGCCGGTATGTCGCCCCGGGCGGCCAGGGCGAGGGTAGCCGGCGCCGTCGGGGTCGGGTTCGCCCTCCACTGCTTCAGGAGGTTGACGTGGTAGAGTTGGGTGGGTTTTCGTCTCCCGGGCTGCCGCACCCGGTAGTTCACCGACCCCACCTGTTCCATGACCTCGTACGGGCCCTGCCACTTGGCCAAGAATTTACATTCCGACGTCGGGATCAGCACCATGACCAGGTCTCCGGGTCGGAACAGGCGTAGCTGGGCCCCGCGGTTGTAGACCCGGGCCTGGGCCTGCTGGGCCTGCCGAAGGTGGTCCCGGACGATGGGCCAGACCTGGGCCATGCGGTCCCTCACCTGCTCCACATGGTCGACCAGGGTGCGATGGGGGGAGGGTCGACTCTCCCACGCCTCCTTGGCGAGGTCGAGGAGCCCCCGGGGTCTTCTCCCGTATAGCAGCTCGAAGGGGGAGAACCCTGTCGAGGCTTGGGGTACTTCGCGGACTGCGAAGAGCACATGGGGCAGGAGCTGGTCCCAGTTTTTCCCGTCGGCGTCCATGACCTTCTTTAACATCTGCTTCAGTGTCTTATTGAAGCGTTCTACCAACCCGTCGGTCTGTGGGTGGTACACCGAGGTCCGGAGCTGGGAGACCTGGAGGAGACTGAGCAGTTGTTTCATGACCCGGGACATGAAACAGGACCCCTGGTCCGTTAATACCTCCCGGGCTATCCCCACCCGGCTAAACAGGAGCATTAGCTCCCTGGCTACTGCCTTGGTGGTGGCGGCGCGGAGGGGAAGGGCTTCGGGGTATCTGGTGGCGTAATCTACGATAACCAGGATGTATCTATGCCCCCTGCTGGTCTTCGGGAGTGGGCCGACAATGTCCAGTGCTATCCGCTCAAAGGGGACCTCAATGATCGGCATGGGGATCAGGGGGTTTCGTGCTGTGGGTCTCGGGGCCGTACGCTGGCATTCCGGGCAGGACTGACAGTAGCAGACTACATCCCCTTTCACCCCGGGCCAGTAAAACCGTGCTAGCACTCTTTCCCTGGTTTTATCCATGCCTAGGTGAGCCCCTAGCAGGTGAGAGTGGGCCATGAATAGCACCTTACTAATGTAGGGCCGGGGTACTAGCAATTGTTCTACCACTTCCCCCCCCTTTTCGACAACCCGATATAACAGACCCCCCCTGGTGCTGAAGTGAGGGTGTGGGAGGCGACTCACCGAATCCCTCGCTTGTCCCTCATGGGCGAGGACGTGGCTCCAGTCGTGCTTTAGGGCGTCGTCCTGTAGCTGGGCGCTGGCGAACTGTCCGGGTCGATGCGTTCTCCCCCTCCCCCCGGTCGGGAGAAAATCCGAGAACTCGGTGAGCGGGGAGCTCTCGGAGCCTCCCGGTGGACCGGACTGCTCGGTTGCCGTCAGGGTGTCCGGCGTGTCCAAGGGCGGTCCCGGCGTCATCACTCGGTGGGACCCTCCCGCCGAGCGCGCTGGGGTGCCTGGCGGGGTGGGTCCGTCCCCCTCGGTCCCGCCGTCCTCCTCCGACGCCTCCGCTGGGGTTCCGGGGGCCGGCCGAGCCCCGTAAGCAGGTCGGACCGTCCGCCCGGCCCGACGTGATGGATCTCGCCGGAGCCGGGAACTCGGGCCGGGGTTCAGCAGGCGGGTGAGCAGGGGGCAGTCCCTGCCGATGAGCAGGGGTACGGGCAGGTTGGGCACGATCCCGGCCCGCGTCACATACACCCCTCGGGGGGTCCTCACGACCACGTGGCACGTGTCGTAGGTGCGGGTGTCCCCGTGGACGCACGCGACTTCTATGGGCTCGCCCCTCCGTCCCCCCTCAAGGTCTGGGCGTAGGAGGGTGACCACACTGCCGGTGTCTAGTAGGGCCTCCGTGTCCTTCTTCCCCACTCTCACCGGGATCGTTGGGGCTCCGGATGTCTGGTGGGCCCAGCAGTTGGTCAGCAGACACGGTTCGGGTCGTCCCCCGTCGGCGAAGGCCGACGGCATGGGCACGTCCCGGTTCCCGGTGCACTGTCGGGCTAGGTGTCCGGTTTGCCCACAAGTGTAGCACCGTCGGTCCTCCCGGAGCCCCGGGGCGACGCTCTGTGGTCTCGGTGGGACCCCCTGTTGCCCGGCACCCGGGCCTCGCTGGTCACCGCGCGGCTCGGCGGCCCGCGACGGGGTCCGGGGCCCGCCCCCCAACTGTTGGGCCACCTGCCAGTTTTCCAGCTGTCGAATCAGCTCGTCCACGGTGTCGGGGTGGTGGTGTGCGAGGGTTCTCCGTGCGTCTGGGGGGAGCTGACGGATGGTATTGTCTATAAGGACCCGATCCAGGATGCTGGGTCCTTCTCCCGTAGTGAGCCACCTCCGTATCAGCCGTCCGTGCTGGGAGATCTGCGCGCGCACCGCGCCTCGCATGTCGAATCGCCAGACATGGAAGCGCTGGGCTCTGGCGGCGAGGCTATGACCATAGTAGGCCAGGATGGCCTGCTTCAGGGTCGGGTACTGGCTGGCGCGCTCCGGCGTCAGGTCCTGGCTGGCCTGCTGGGCAGGTCCGGTAAGAAAGGGGGACAGGATGTGCGCCCAGTGGTCCTCCGGCCACTGCTCCCGTCGGGCCGTCCTCTCGAATACCTCCAAGTACGCCTCCACGTCGTCGTCCGGTCCGAGCTTGGTGAGGCGGCTGGTTGGCGCGGCTGTCGGAGCCTCGCGCCCCGCTTGCTGGGTGAGCCTTATCACCGCCTCTCGGAGAATAGCGAGGCTTTCCGCGGTGTCTCGCTGGTGCCGCTGCGCAGCGGCCACGGCGGCGGCGGCTTCCGGGTTCTGCATCGGGGTTGGGCGGGTGATTCCTTGTAATTCGTAGCGAGGTCAAGTTGCCCGCATCCTCCACCATATGTGGCAACCCGGGCCCGAGAATGTCTGGGTGAGGCAAGGAATCACCACACGGGGCGGCTGGTTCAAAGCCCGGAGGGCGTTTATTCTGAACAGCGATCTCCCCGGAGGGCAAACGAAAATCATACACTAACTCCGAGAGCTAGGAAACAGTGAAACAAGGATTGAGCTGTCTCTGGTGGGTCTGCTTGGTCCGGGCGCGGCGCGGTTCTCCTCCCCTCGCTCGTTCGTGGGTCTCGTTATCCTCCCAGCGTCTCGCACCGACTCTCCCACTGGATCCGGGAAAGCGCAGGTTAATAGCGTGTCTCACTTCCCCCCCCAGGTGTTTCCCATCCCCCTCGTTAGTGTGTCGGGAGTGCCGGCCTCTGGCTCCCTCTGTCGGCTGCCGCCGGTACACGCCCTCCACCACCTCTCCCCTGGGCCCTCCAGCCCGAGGGGTTGGGGGCGGGTTGCCACAACACACACACACACACACACACACACACACACACACACACACACACACACACACACACACACACACACACACACACACACACACACACACACACACACACACAGCATTTAGCCTAACACAGTGATGACACAAATGTAATATTTACAGTACCAGTTGGAACACGTACCAAACTGATAATCGAGAGTTCATGTTTCATTTTATAAAGGATGCCAGTCCATTTTTCCAGGTTGTTCCCTGATGATTGTGCGCTGAACGGGGACAGGGCTGTGTGGGTGTATCGGGCTCCAGGCCCCAGTGGTCCATCCCAAGAGAAATGGAGCTGTTCAACACAGAGCCAGCCGGAGCTCTTCATGACTTGAGGTACTTTTTAACCATGCCTGATTGGCATGCATTGGTAAATATTTGCATGATACGAATGGGGAAACAATATTAGACATTTATCAATCGTTCTACTTGTTTACGTTGTAGTTGGTTGTTAACCAAAAAAACGTGCTCTCTCTCTCTCTGTCTCTATAGTTAGGGTCTAACTGACGGCCCTTCGCAAACCCAGTTGATTGTGTGGGCATGTGTGTGAGGGAGAGAGAGAGAGAGAGGGGAGAGAGAGGGAGAAGAAGGGGGATGGAGAGAGAGGGGATAGAGGGAGGGAGAAAAAGAGAGGGAGGGGGAGAGAGAGAGAGGGAGGGCGGATAGAGAGACGGAGGGAGGGGGAGAAAGAGGGGGAGAGAGCGAGAGGGAGGAAGGGAGGGAAAGAAAGGAGGGGGGAGGAGAAAGGGAGCGGAAGAGAGAGAGGGAGAGAAAGAAAGAGAGGGGGAGAGAGAGAGAGTGAAGGGGGATGGAGAGGGAGGGAGGGAGAGAGGGAGCGAGAGGGAGGGAGGGAGGGAAAGAAAGAGGGAGGGGGTGAGAGAGAGACCTGCCGTCTAGGTGTATGGTTGTGTTGAGCAGTGCTGTCATTAGGCCACGTCTTCTACACCCCCGGCGACAAAACTCCTACCAGTCACGTGACGGATCAGGCGGTTAACCGTCTGCATGGAGCCGTCGCCTACTTGTTGTGGAATGCAAAATGAAACCAATAGTCCTATACAATAAGTGATTGGTTTACTATTATTCCTACTGGTCCGCTGAATACGGAGGGATCCCGGCAACAGGAGCTCAGTCTGTACCAAGGGCGCAGTTCGAGAAAGACAGGCTGAGGTCTGGTCCGAGTTTGAAACGTTGGAGCGGACGGAGTAGGCTAAGGACCCGCCCCCTGGAAACACCGCTCCTGATTGGCTCTGCCGGAGACGACCCGCCCCCTGGAAACACCGCTCCTGGTTGGCTCCCGCCCTCTGGAAACACCGCTCCTGGTTGGCTGAACGACGCGTCAGCTGCGCCAGCCCGCGCCTCTTTCCGCTGGCGGCGGAGGGCAGACGCGTCGTCGCACGGAGGCGGCAGCACGGCGCGGAGGGAACTCGTTCACTTTGAAACTTTTCTTACGGGAGATCATATCGTTCTTGTGTCCGCATTAACGCTCACCGCTGTCCTGGATATGGACTAATAACCGGGTGAACGACGCAGAGAGCCGACCCCGGGTGCGACGGAAGCGGACTGAAGCTTTAAACTGGTTTAGTAGGTGGTTGGGCGCCGGAGAGACGGGACGATGCCCGCCGCCACCCTGCTGCCGTTCACCGCCGCGCCGAGCAGGAAGTCCGCCGGGCCGACCTCCTCCTTCAGGCTGACGGAGAGGTTCATCCTACTGCTGGTGTTCAGCGCCTTCATCACGCTGTGCTTCGGGGCCATCTTCTTTCTGCCCGACTCCTCCAAGCTGCTCAGCGGGGTGTTCTTCCACTCGTCCGCGGTGGAGACCAACACTCGGACCGGGACCGTCAGCGGCTCCGGCTCCGCCAACGACGAGAAGATCCTGGCCAAGATCCGCAAAGATCACGAAGATGCCCTGACAGAAGCCAAGGACACGCTGCAGAAACGACCCGAAGAGATCAAGCAGGAGATCCTGAAGGAGAAGGAGAAGGTCCTGAGGGACAGCCTGGGGCCGGATGGGGGGGACGTGGACAGACTGCCCCCCGTGGAGTACCAGCGGCCCCCCGGGGCCACGGGGCAGGAGCCCCCGGACCCCCGGACCAGGGAGAGACGGGCTAAAGTCAAGGAGGTAGGATCATCAACCACATTCTGTACTGGGAGACCAGATGTAGACTCTGTAGAAGTAACCTCTCTCTGGAAACCAGCCAGACCAGTATAGGTAGCAGCCAGACCAGTATAGGTTACAAACCAATCAGACCAGTATAGGTTCCATCTCCATGCCATGCCGGTCACCGTCTGTACTGCCCTCCTTCCATATGAACAGAGCACCAATTCGTAGGATACCAATATGTATCGTAGGTCACAAATAAGCGTAATCGGGCAGCTTGTCCTTATCGTCTGTGTTCAAACATGGCACATATTGCATCGCCATTTGGACAGTCGTTGCCAAGCCCGGTTCCCAGTGTCCCTGGGAGCCAGGCTCATTCGGCCCCCTGGTACAGATGGTTCAACCGGTATGCCTCGGGCCTCATAGGGCTTGTTGTGTCGTTGGTTATCTTTTATATGGAGTAGAGTATGGAGCATTTTTTTAAACATGTTTATACTAACCACTGGGTTATCCTTTAATTATCGATACAATACACAATAATACCAATGGAAATCGTTATCTAAATAAATGATACCAAATAAAGTCCAATGCTATCTTTGGTTAGTGACATGACATAGGTTACCGTTAATGATTACCAAGAGCATAGTTATCCGTTAATGGATATAGTAAACATTTTGCAACCGTCCCATGACTGCAGCACAAAAGTTTGCTCTGTCATTGGATCATCCTTCCCAGAGCACTTTATCTTGTTTGGCTAAGCCTGAAGTCTTAAAAGCCAGGACTGTTTATCCAACAGTGTGTGCAGTGCACACACCTATTGATTTAATAGTCATTTAAATGGTCAATCCTGAAAAGCAAGAACATTCTTACTCCTGATCAAGTAAAAAAGAATACTGTTGAATCTGACATTTTAGACAGAGTTCAGTGCCCCACTGGTCGTCAGATTTCATTTTTTGGTTATTCATTGATTCATCTAAATGGATGTGGCTTTACACAGGTCAAGATTTGTGAATTGCTGTTTTGAAACCGGGGGAGGTCCATTTGTCAACAACACTTTTTCATGGCCGAAATGTTCCTGACTCAAAAGACTTATCTGGTTGAATTGGGCGTGTTTGAAACAACGCTTATGAGAAAGTAATTCATTATAATGATTTATCTCTACAGATGTAGTTGGTAGCCTGTGCACCATCCTGATCACTTAACCTCACATTCTGTTCAGCTACACAGATCAGTCCGGGCCTCTAGCTCCCAACATCCATATCCTGGAATTACCAAGTAATCGGGCCAATCAGGGACTGCGTCGTAGTTGATGCTGTAATCGGGCCAATCAGGGACTGTGTTTTAGTTGATGATGTAAATGCGGTCTGCCTCTGGCAATGCAGTTATGGCGTCTCCCAAAGCAGCGAGCGGCAACGTTAATATTAGTAGAGGAAACACATTCACAAGTTTAGTTATGCAGAAATAGACTCAATATGTACAAATTGAATCTGAACAAGTTTTAGCACTTTCTCGGAGGAAGGACGTTTTTGCCGTTCTTCTTCATGTGTATCCACTGAACAGTGCACTTTGATTGTGCACCTGTATTGCTACACTGATTGGCTGGAGGAGATGTCTGTCCAGGAAAGTACTCCTGCCCCCTGAAACTGATGTGGCAGCTGGAGATCCGAACGGTGAAATGAAACACAGAAAGTGAGGTTGCTGCATCAAAGGCATTTTCTCTCCAACCAACCGTGCAAAGGTTTATATTTCTTGAAAGTTGACGTTGGTTTCATCATCATGTATGCAAATGAGATGCCTGACTGATTTAGATTTCTGAGTCAATACTAGGGATGCACCGAAATGAAAGTTCTTGGCCGAAACCGAAAATGAGGAAACCAAGGCCGAATACCGAAACACCGAAAGAAATTATTATGCCAATTATTAGTACCATTACCGATGTTGAGGCCAACACCGAGTTATTTTGTATCTAAAAAAAGTGTGTGTGTGTGTGTGTGTGTGTGTGTGTGTGTGTGTGTGTGTGTGTGTGTGTGTGTGTGTGTGTGTGTGTGTGTGTGTGTGTGTGTGTGTGTGTGTGTGTGTGTGTGTGTGTGTACACAAGACTGGTAACCATAGCAACGCCGGTAAACAAACCCCCGCCGCAAAGCCCAATCCCTACGAGAGCTCCCCGCGCTACGGCCATCCGGAGGCGCACAGAGCTTTTGGCGGTGATATTATATGTACAACTATATTACTATTATAGATAGAACGTTATAAGAAAGACGCTGTCACCGAGAATTGGCGCACTGCCAGACGCTGTCACAGAGTGTGAGAGGAGAGTTGACGGAGAAGATGGCGGTTGACCTAGTTTCAAAGTTTATACCGTTTATACTCGGTAATACCGGTGTATTACTCGGTGTGAACTTGTCCACACCGCGGCAACCCTAGTGCCATTGCATTTATGGCTATGACTGTGTACTAACTTCATTAAAATCAAGGCATTGCAATTTTTGCAAATCGTTATACGTGGGTCAGAAATATTGAAAAACGTCCACGCCGCAGACATATTGGCGCTTATCCAGACAAGTGTGTGCTGGCCGCGCTTTTTGTTTGCATCATCACAAATTTCTGTTTCGGCCGTGTTGTTTCGGTGAGTTCGAGTTCTACCAGTATCCAATGCGGAAGTGACAAACATTGCAGTAGCACTGGGTGGCCACTACGAGGTGGTACCAAAAGTAAGCAATTCTGAAATACTGTTTTCACAGTCTTAGTCTTACCTATGTACAGCCTGGTCCAAAAGACCATTCTAGTCAGTATGTTTAGTTAATATCTCCACGACGACACTGGGGGGACACTGTTGACACTGTTGATTTATTTTTTTTTGCTGGCTAGTTTTTACTTTATTGGAGGTTGCCTGGAGGTTGGGGCGGCCTCTTGTGTGACAGCTAGCTGCTGACTCTCACCTCGACTCGAGGGCTAGTTTTCAGGATTAGCATGCTATCACCGTCCTTTTGAACTCGACTGCGTTCATTCCTATTGTTCATTCCGGGGTCAAGATGCCTTGCTCTGCGGTCAACTGTACCAATCGATGGTTTAAATACTAATGAGCTACAAGCTAATACGGTGTACGTCACCTAGATGGGCGTATCTCCCTCCCCCCGACGTCACATCAATGCCCTTTTTTGGTTAGAGGAAATGAGGCGGAGTCAAACTATGACAAGATGGCGACGCTCATAAGCCAAGAGAATTGGATGCAGTTGGAATAACTGAGGTCTGCCCGGATGCTACATCCACTTTATATACTATCTATGGTCAATACTCAGGGCCCCCCTTTTTTGTATTTTAACCGTGCTGATTTCAGTACCAGAGCTTTAGGTTTCACACTTCTGTGAAGGAGGCGCTGTAACCGTCCACATCAACCTCTCCTTAATAATAGACAGATAATGCAATGCTCCTTTCACCTGATATATTCTCTGGTTAATGTATTTATTGAGTCTGCAGAATACAAAATCTTCGAAAAGACATAGTTAAAGGACAATTCTGGTATGTTGAACAATGATCCCCCTTTCTGGTTTGTCTAGGATGAAATGGAGTGGTTAACACCGAAATTTGAATATTGGCCCTGTCTCCAGTATTTGGCTTATTTCGAATCGCCCCTGCCTGCTTCACACTGGCTGGCTATGGGCATTCACAAACAACCCATTACCTTTGTTTTTTAGAAATGTGAAACTCATCGAGTGGTTAGTGGTGTTCGTGGATATTCCTCATTAAGTTTCGCAGCGAAATACAGTTTCTGTCGTGTTTTTATTTGGCATTTTGTAAATGAAACGGAAACCGGGCCGGAAACAGAAAGGGGGGGTGGTTGCTGTCTTTTCGCTCGGTTCTAGCCATGGACCTATTAAAGAAAGGACAGCGGACTAAAACATGGCCGCCCATTCATTCCTATGAAAACTGCTCAATGGCGCAGAGGAACATCAAGGAGAGATTTGCTTCCGCATCATGGGCGCCTAGCCACTCCCTCGTGCATGTCGTGCTGGATGGAGAAATATTCTCGTTACCTAGCATTGGAGCATCATCACCGAGAGGTCTGAGCGAGCACAGTCGCATTGTTTACCGACCATGGAAGTATAAGTTAATAACTCCCCCCGATGATTCTCTATATGTGATCTTTAAATTACACTCCTCCTGCCAACTGGACAACAATTCGTATTTATCAGTTATAATGCCGGGCTAAGACTCATTTCAGCTGCCCACTCCTCCTTCTCCTGCAAAAAATACATAAATAAAATAAAACGCTTGAGGGGGCGTTTTGAAAAGAGAGAATTTACATTTTAGTAGTACGTGGTATAAAGATAACCACTAACCCCTCTTGAGTTTCCCATTTCTGAAAATGAACGTTAAGGGGTGTTTGTGATAAACATAGCCAGCCAGCCATTGTGAATCAGGCAGGGGCGATTCGAAATTAGCCAAAATTCTCGAGACAGGACCAATATTCCAAATTTCAGTGTTAACAACTCTATTTCATCCTAGACAAACCAGAAAGGGGGCTCAATGTTCAAAATACCGGAATTGTTGGGGATGCACCGAAATGAACATTCTTGGCCGAAACCGTAAACCGAAAATAAGGAAACCAAGGCCGAAAACCGAAACACCGAAATAAATTATTATGCCAATTATTAGTACTATTTAGGGTTGCCGCGGTATACGGTATTATCGGTGTTGCACACCGTCAACAACAAGTTATTTTTTATCATTTTTTTCCAGTAATAAAAGAATTTGGCGTCATTTTTAGGCCTATTTGATAAAAAAATAAAAGCTTGGCAGTTTGTCTTTGCATTGTTTTATTTTTGATGTGTTTTTTCATAAAAGAATAAATATATACAAACCTAATAGATAGGCTACCTAATAAAGCTTTGGAACGCACAATACCGGTAACCATAGCAACGCCGTAAACAAACCCCGCGAAGCCCAATCCCTACGAGAGCTCCCCGCGCTACGGCCATCCGGAAGCGCACAGAGCTTTTGGACGTGATATCATATCTAAAATGATATTATACTATTATATATAGAACGTTATAAAACCCTGTCACCGAGAATTGGTGACAGCGAGTTGACGGAGAAGATGGCGGTTGACCTAGTTTCAAAGTTTATGCCGTTTATACTCGGTAACACCGGTGTTGACACGAGTGTATTACTCTGTGTGAAAATGTCCACACCGCGGCAACCCTACTACCATTGCATTTATGGCTATGACTGTGTACTATCTTCATTAAAATCAAGGCATTGCAATTTTTGTCCAGAACAAGAGTGTGCTGGCCGCGCTTTTTGTTTGCGTCATCACAAATCTCTGTTTCGGCTGTGTTTTTTCGGTGATAAAAGTATTTCGGCCGAAAACCGAAAATGCGCTTTTGGGCCATTTTCGGCCGAAAGATTTCGGTGGCCGAAAATTCGGTGCATCCCTAGGAATTGTCCTTTAATGCGTTATGCATGGGTCAAGCTTATTGAGTGGAATTTGAACCCAATCCGTTTTTAAACCATTAACGGTAAAGATAAAAATGTAGTGACTAGATTAGAAGATAAACACTATTGTGCATTCCTAACAAATAAAACGCATATGTAGTAATTTTTGGTGTGCAATTTGCTAAATATTTTGTTCTACCTCTACATTTGTGCCAGTAAGTTACTGTAAAAATAAATCCCATCCAGATAGCAGGAAGCACTTCTATTGCGTGCTAGCTATGGAGAAGTTATGTCACAGCAAATGAAAGTAGCTATGTTGTGCAGATGGTCCTTTCTTGAGAGGCCTTGTCAGTAAGATGGCGCTGCACTAAGCTGATGGTCTATATTGCCCCTCGGTCTGAAACTTATTACACATTGACTTGGGAAGAAACTCTGGCTGAACTGAAAACAGACGATGTTAAACACCTTCAACTGTAAGGGCAGAAACACACAGGGCCTTTAAGTCGAGAGGGTGGTAACCTGCCTGTTGTGATGAATAAAGCCCTCAAGCATTCTGTGCATTTTGAAATCGTTAGGTTGTTGTGATATTGTATGCCCTGCTCGTAAATAGATGTTGTTGTCACTGACAAACTCTTGAATTGCAACCTGTGTTGCACATCAGTTTTTTTTATCTGCTTTTTGTGAAGCCGTTTAGTTTTCTTCCTTCTAACATTTAGGTACGAAATAGGGCTGCCAAGACCTCTGAATACCCATGAAGAGGAAATGAAACCTTTACTTGACACACTTTTGACCAATTGTACATTTTAAGTAGGCACATGTTTTCGAATAATACATTGATAGACAGTACGCCGGGAAACTTTATTGCAAATGGAAAGGGGAGATAGGGTTTTGGGGGGGAATTGTTCCACCAATATTCACCAAAAAATTTCAGGCACAAATAAATTCCAGAATTATTTTGCTTAAATCCAACCAAGTCAATAAAAAATGGGATGAAAACAGATTGGATGGCTATTTAATAATGAAATTGAATGATTCATCATTTCCAGAAAGATTGGTAGTGGCAGTCCCAGTGTTAAACTGTAAACATAGAGGAAGTTAACAACTCCTAGGGCGGGCGAAGATGGCTGTTTTATAAAAAACATTCTGGGAAAAAAGGAAAAGTATTGTGGAAGTACAGAGTACTCGGCTCGCAGGAATAGGTATATTTATCCCCATCCTGAGCTGTTTGGAGTGAGACTGAAAGCAAGGTACCTTTTTTGTTCAAAAATATTTTGTAGATAATAGTAATACTATTTATATATTATTCATTATATTATCAGAAGTTTGACGTATCCAACCAGCCCACTGCTCCAAGGAGCACAGGTTTATACATGCATATCATCAGGAAATAATATGAATGTTAAGTTGAATTTTGAATAGTCTTTTGGAAACTACGTCTGGCAAATTCTGTCCCTCAAAATTTAATCAATACCCAGGATCATAACATGTCAATCAAACGTACACAACCATTTATTTTTCAATCTCTCCCCCTGCTCACTCGGATGAGTTGGCGTTTTCACGCCGCCAGCTCTGCCCATGTGTACGTTGCATTAGCTCAGACAGGATGGATCCAGCAGGCAGGAAGATTGTGAGTGCTGGTGCCATTTGGACTCTTTTATTCTTACTGGCTGTTCACCAGTCAGTGCGAACAGACCTAGGAATCGAAGTAATCCCAGCGATTATTCTAGGTAATGAAGCAAGGGTGTATGGGTCTGGAGCAGGTGACCGGCCTCACCTAAAGAAGGGTGAGGCAAAGAGAAAGACATGGAGAGCTCTGAGGCCACGAGTCCCTGTTTGGCCTAGATGGGGAATATACTCCACATAGGATGTTTACATTTTATCTCTTCGTAGGGATGTTTGGGGAGCACTAGAAAATGGGGATGGGGATAGGGATGTCCCAACCAAGGACCAGAGACCATTGTCCCTACTGAAAACGTAATCAAGCTGGAAATGTTTGTATAGAGTGCTTATGTTAAAAGGTAAAGTAATCTCTGGCCTCTTACAACGCAATGCTTGCCAAACGAGCAAAGGTTTGTACGCAAGTTTTTTAATTGTTGTGCGTTCTAGGTAGATTTAAGAATGTTACTTACCCTAACCCTTACTTGCATTCCTAATGTTAGTCATTAGGAATGACAAGAAATGTGACAGAATGTAATAATAAGATATTTGTTATTTATTAGTTAGTTATTTATTATTATTGTTACTTATATTGAATGATTTCTTTGTGAACCACATAATTGTGATAGAGAACTGTCTATTGACAAGAATTGCCGATGATTGAGCCATCACCTGTCTTGCCACTGTTTCTCTCCAGTCTCTGACACAAGTGCATTAGGAACTGGCATACATCTGGACCCTATGAACCACTGTGCATGGCTCTCCAAAAAATCACTTTCATCAAGAGTGTACTCCTCTGCCAATGCTGCCCAATCCTTGTTCTTTCCCGCTTTGTGCCGTCAAACACGACCAATCTCCACTATGTCAAAACAATGACAACATTCCCTCTTACTGACCATTCTCAGTAGGGGGCATGGATGCCATATAGGGTACATGTTTCTTCAACAAATGTCCATTAGGCTATACCTCTTTGATCCTCACCCAGCCAGCTAATATTTCTGCACTCCAGCGGAAAGAGGGGGGAAAGGGCAGACATATTGATCGTAACTCTTAATTTGCAGAGTGAGAGTTGACTAGAAGACTCCCGAACGGTTTAATCGATCATTTGTATGGTTGCACAGGAATGCATGTCTACACAGATATGAGTGTCACAATTACAAAAACTAAACTTCTAGAGAGTGTAGTTTAAAACCAGGTAGGGATAACACATTTTTGTGACGTATTTTTACTTAAGACAATCTTATCCTGAAGGCGACGGTGAAACACAATGACTCAGCACTTAAGGATTCTGTTAATTCATTCTGCCTACATTTAAAACTTTCAGATAAACTCTCAGCCAGAAAGCAGACAAACGGAACAGAAGGGCAGAGTTAAGGAGGGGGGAAATAGCCAAACCAAACACGTCATCATTATTGCGATTATTCTCCATTTCCATAGAAAGATCTTAAAGAAATATAAATCGGTTTTTTTTCTTTTACTCTGTTCCCTTTTTGGAACACAGTCTGCCACTCAGAAATAATTCTAATCCTATTTTTTATTTATTTATCTTTGTAAAAACTCCTTGTAAGCAGTTAAATATCGGAAAAGGAGAAGGGCTTTTTATTGTGAAAACTGCTGGTGCATAATGGTGATGAGGAGCATGTAGTGGTTTAGCAACAAGTTTCATTCAAGCTTCTTATTGATGAAGTATAAAAAGTCCAGACACAGATCCACTCTCAGTTAAGTTAAGTTAAGTCCTTTATTCATCCCTTTTTAGGGGGAAATTCTTTCTCTGCTTTTGACCCATCCGGGTAGCCGGTGAACACATACACACACAGAGGTCCACACACAGAGGGGCACACACATGGGGGCACACACATGGGGGCACACACATGGGGGCACACACATGGGGGCACACCGGCACTACCGGAGCAGTGGGCTGCCGCGGTGCAGCGCCCGGGGAGCAGGTGGGGGTTTCAGATGCCTTGCTCAAGGGCACCTCATCCGTGGATTTTTTCAGGATTCGAACTGGCCACCCTCCAGTTACCAGTCCAACTCCTTCACCATTATGCCACGGATGCCCAGTGATGAACAACTGCCAGCTGTGCTGCGCAGAGCCACATCAGGTATTACATCTGACTTCAGTGCACTTGTTCAGGCCCATCAGAGACTTGGCTCCTACCTATTTTCTTTCATGTGTGGGTTGTAATGGCCACATTATCAAAGGTGGATGCACTACAATACTTTTTAAGGTCAGTGCACTTGGTATGGATGCAGATGTGGGTTCAAAAAAATATATAGTTACTTGTAAACCAAACTGTACAATATGTAATTCTGTTTTTTATTCACATTAATTTGGTGTGACTTTTAATTACAAATGCTTAATTAGAGTTGCAGCAATATAGTTTTTATAACCCTATCTAATGGTTAAGAGTCAAGACATGACCGAATTCGTCGGCCCTCAAAGGCATTCTGAATTTCTTATGTGGCCCTCAATGAAGAATAATGCCCATCCCTGGTCTAGATAGTTTTGCCTGCTGTCATCCTGAATATGACTAGAACCAAGATATATTTCTGAAAATGCTTCAGTGTTGTCCCGTGCTTGGACAGTAGTTGTGATTTTTACCACCTCCTTTGGAGGCTCTTCCAGTTTTCTGGATAATTCCACAACTGCTAAAATATTAACTTCAATCTAAATATTCATAATAATTCAACCTTCATGTTCCACAGTCTCCTCTTGTGACTGATATGGGTGGGAGAGAGGCTGAAGACTATCAGGAGAGGGGAGGGAAGGGCAAGAGATGGCAAGAGAAAGAATATGGAGTGGAAAGAGAGCAGATGAGTAAAAGTAGACAATGTCTGTAAAGCTGACGGAAGTTAAAGAACTCGATGCAAATCATCTGAGAAAAACAATGAAAGTATAAAGAGCTGCATGCTCTTAACCTCGAGACATGGGTGGCCTGGTTGTTTCTGCAGTCCTGAAGCACCTTGCCAGCATCTTGATGAACCACACTTTTATCCTACTGTTCTGTTTTTCACTGTAGGACTGCTATCCTACTTAATTGAACAAATTTAGGTATTAAGTATTGCAATCCAATTGTAAAGTAACATACTGCTAACACTTGCGTGGTAAAACTAATGTTATGTCACTAATTGACCAATGTATGTATCTATGTTCAACTCTCTAACCTATGTACTCTAAAACTAAACGTTTGAAAAGCGATAGTTCTACATGAAAACAATGGGAGATACACTTCCAGGAAATGTGTTTTCTGCATCTAGTGTCACTAGTGTGCATGAACTCTGCACATCATAACAGACAATTTTCAAATAATAGTACTAGAGACAGAAAATTAGAGGTGTTCCCGAGGATAACTTTCCCCCAGCTTTTCACCCAATATTCATGCTGAGGGGGTCGAGGGGGGTCGATCAGGGGTCGACGGCCCTGTGGGTCCAGATGTCAAGGGCCCTGTGGGTCCAGGGGTCCAGGGGTCGACGGCCCTGTGGGTCCAGGGGTCCAGGGGTCGACGGCCCTGTGGGTCCAGGGGTCCAGGCCACTGTGGGTCCAGGGGTCCAGGGCCTGTTTCGGGTTTCAGTTCTTAATTAACACTGCTGTCAGCACAGATTGTCCCATTTTTATCCAGCTGAGATAGCTTTATTACGGTTAATTAATTTCCAATCAAGATCAATAAACGATAGAACACTCAATCTTTTTTTTTTTACTAATTATTGTCATATTGATTGGAGTCATTGTGTTGCAGACAAGCTGGCCAGATCTGATATGAAAACGTCCCCTCCTGAAGCTGCAGTCTTCCTTTTTATAATTATTTTCTCCTTCCCATGATTAATCTTGTTTTATTGAGTTATTATAATGCTGGTTATACAGACCTATTGTATCTGGTTAATTAATAGTCGACTTAGGGCTCACCTATTGACCATTTGACTAGTTGACTTTTGGAGAACAGCTCTATTGTAAATGCTATTGAATCATTTAATTTGTCTTTTGGCCAGATTAATGTTACAATGAACCTTTTTACTGATACACTTAGTTAGAGGATGTATAGTTCACAGTATTAGTGTGAAATACCCTCTCATATCAAAGCACTTTTGTATTGTAGCTGACATATCCCTAAAATAATGGATTGAATTGGAATCTAATCAAATCAGGAGCATGTTAATCGGATATCAGTGCCGATACGCAACCTTGTAGCAAGGTGAATATAATCTAAAATCAGAAAAGGCAACTAATGACGTAAAGTCAGTTGTGTATCCCATTTTGTAATAACAATTATAACAATGGCAACCGTCAATTGGCAACAACAACTGACAGTTACTCTGTCAGTTTACATCTTGCAAACAGCGCTTTCCAATACCCATTTAACTTCTCCCAGTAGTACTATTCCCACAGCAGAGGTATAAGGGGCAAGATGATAGGACATTTAGTGTTTGTCTCCAAGACCTTCTGCTTTCCTGAAATGAACCCCCTCTCACTTTAGCTCTTGTTTTCTTGTTCTGGATGTGTTTCGTGCACTGGTGAGTGATTGATGTAGTACTTGTTCTGGATGTGTTTCGTGCACTGGTGAGTGATTGATGTAGTACTTGTTCTGGATGTGTTTTCGTGCACTGGTGAGTGATTGATGTAGTACTTGTTTTGGATGTGTTTGCGTGCACTGGTGACTGATTCATGTAGTACTTGTTATGGATGTGTTTTCGTGCACTGGTGAGTGATTCATGTAGTACTTGTTATGGATGTGTTTTCGTGCACTGGTGACTGATTCATGTAGTACTTGTTTTGGATGTGTTTGCGTGCACTGGTGAGTGATTGATGTAGTACTTGTTATGGATGTGTTTTCGTGCACTGGTGACTGATTCATGTAGTACTTGTTTTGGATGTGTTTGCGTGCACTGGTGACTGATTCATGTAGTACTTGTTATGGATGTGTTTTCGTGCACTGGTGAGTGATTCATGTAGTACTTGGTCTGACTTGATAGATGTTTGGGGAGTTGCTATGTTGGATAGCAGATAATGAAGGTGATGTTATTACTGAGGTATCTACAGTTTTCACAATATTTCTGTTGTCAATTGTAATATTACTGCCATAATGTTTAATTCCACTACAGCTAGAGGGGAGTTTTTTGCCAAACACGCAGTGACGGTACATGTAGAATAATCTTTTTATGTCTACCACATTCCCTGGTCGGCTGCCAGCTGGTTTTGATCTCATGTTGCAATGTCCTGGTTGGTCTTGGCTCAATCAATCAACACGGCTAAGCACCAATCAGGCTATGAAGAACATCATACTCCATGTGAATCTAGGCCCAGGTATGGCTCCGTGTGGCATACATTAGTGATGGCATACATTTTTGTTAACAGAAATTATAGTATAATACTTAGTATGAAAAACAAGGGTGGCCAAGTTACTATTTTACCATTTATTAAAACATTTTTATCATTGTTTTCAATACACAGAAAGTGTGTCTTCATTCAGGTGTGTAGATCTTGTTCTAAATACTGCAGCCTGGCGGCTAACCCATTAGCTTGGCGGCTAATTCATTTTGAAAGCCCAATTGTGTAAATGTACAGACTAGGGATCGACCGATATATCGGTCGGCCAATATTATCGGCCGATATTCGCGTTTTTTTTACGTGTATCGGTATCGGCCGATACGCGGCTGATTTTCGCCGATATTTTTTTCGCCACGTTTTTTTTTTATTTTTTTTTTTTTACTTGTTCTAACTCACCTGTTTTTAATAATTGTTAAATATTGTTCATCTACTTGTTCTTACTTGTTCTACCTCACCTGTTTTTACTATTTATTAAATATTGTTTTTTATATTGAAGTTCAATAAATGTTCCTTTTTTTAAATTGAGACTTGTAACATTTGTTATCAGTGTAATTTTTATGATTGAGGGAGCACAAGCAGTATCGGCTCTAAATATCGGCTCTAAATATATAGAGCCGATGTATCGGTCGATCCCTAGTACAGAGAAATCATTTTTTCCTGTACATTTTATATCAAATGGCCTAGATGTAACATACAGAAATGTCGGTGATAGATACATTGGCGGATTTCGATTGTTTTTAGATGGTTGCTTTCTGCACAAACTAACTGTGAATGTTTAATGTGTTCTCCCTAATGGGAGGACTGTGCAACATGTGCATGCATGTGTTCAACTGTGTGTTTCAGCAGCAGCGCTTGTCTGGGCTTTGAGAAACATCTAAGAGTTGTTCCAGCGGTTCACACTGCTACCTAACCAAAGGATAAAATGGGCGAGCAAGGGTATAGGTTCTGTGTGTGTGAGAGAGAGAGAGAGAGAGAGAGAGAGAGAGAGAGAGAGAGAGAGAGAGAGAGAGAGAGAGAGAGAGAGAGAGAGAGAGAGAGAGAGAGAGAGAGAGAGAGAGAGAGAGAGAGAGAGAGAGAGAGAGAGAGAGAGAGAGAGAGAGAGAGAGAGAGAGAGAGAGAGAGAGAGAGAGAGAGAGAGAGAGAGAGAGAGAGCGCTTTAATTCAGAAAGGCATAACAAATATCTGGTAAACAACCCTGGAGCAACTAGATCAACAAATCATCTGCCATGTGGAATGGAAGTGTGGATTTAGACATATTTCATTGACTCAACTGATCAGCTCGAAGAGTAGGAGCCATCCAAAGGGGGGGTAGGGGGGGGTGGGTGTGTGTGTGTGTGTGTTAATTAGTGCCAACATACCTGTGTCATGGGGAGATCCTTCTGCCAGTTGTCTCTACAGCTCAGCATAATCTGCTGTCCGTTCACGCCCGCACCAGGGCATGGTAACATACGGCATAGGAACAGATCGCATGCTGGGGGATTTTCTGTAGCACAAAAAAACTAAAAGAAGCCAGTTCCTCTTGCCCGTCCAGACCATTATTTTGTCCTTTGTTTCATAATTGAATGGCCCTTCATAATTGAAGGGTTTAATAACAAAAATATATTGCAGCCATTTCAATGTTGAAAGAGGCCAAGAGATACCAAAATGCCCTTTCTGAATTCATCATGTAATGTTATTTAAAAACATGAGTAGAACAGGTAGTTAATGTATTTTCTTTTGACTTGTGGGATTTCTCTTTGGGTGTTCCGTCAAACAAGCTCATCAATACTTTGCACTAGTGATGTTATCTTTCGGTATCTCACGATTCGATTAAAAATCCAGTTCTTGATTCAGTATATTCATACGCAGGGATACGAATTTTAGGAAGAAAGACCTAAGAAAGGCGTTAAAGAAAAGCATAGCAGGAAAGTAGAGTAAAGAGTGTTTAACATCATGTAGATTATTTTTCACTTTAACTTCATTGCAATGAAGAAAACGCATCATACATTTTGAAATCTCCAATCAGCATTTACCCCTGACTTAATCTATAGTGCAGGGTTGGCCAACCAGCCAGAGACTAAGAGCCTCTGGCTAAGAGCTTTTTTTTTTACCGTGTAACTGCAAAGTGTCAGATAGGGTTGGGCAATCGTCTACAAACTTCCATCGTCCGATAGCGCCCCCTAGCGATTGCCGATAGTCGATGCTATCGGGGGGGGGCAACTTTATAATAATAATTATTTATAATAATTTATCACTTTGAAAAAAATCTCGGTTTTATTTTTCAATTTTTTTCTTAAAAACGATAACGATGGTCTTCCTCTTGGACCAGCGAGAGCCTCCGCTGATCTAAGTTTCGATACGTCGGTGCCGGAGGCGCTGTCATGATGACACACGCTGATGACACACGGGACTCTCTAAATCGACGCCACTTCGACCTGGGCGGGACTTTACGTCCTACGTCACTCGCTATGGGTGTGCATGTGTGCGCGTAGCCGTCACTCGCGATTGGTGTGCATGCATGTGAGAAAGGTTTTGGCTTTTAGTGTCTATGGGTTGGTAATAATGGTTCTGAAGATTTTTCTAATGGAAAAGTGGTCTTTTATTTCCATAATCTTTGTTCAGTGAACACATAAACCCGTTTGTTAGTTAGCAGTTAAACAAAATGCGATCTCTTTGTTTACAGTTACCAACGACCAACTGATGATTTGGGGTTCGATTCCCTAGTGATGCAAGGTTTTTTCTTTCATTTTGGACTGCGCACACATCGCGAGTGACGGATACTCGCACAATGTACTCACATCACTGTCTTTACAATTTCTAGGCAACCGAAGTTTAAAGATTGTCAAGTGGTTAACTCTTGAATCGCATGTACTAAGACCTGATGGGTTAGTGGTCAGAGAACAGCTCATTAACGCGGGGATAAGGGGTTCGATTCCTTAATGAAGCTAGCTTTTTTCTTTCATATTGGACTGGATGTTTGCATGCCATTTTGCGTAACTTGTAGTTTATGATGAAGAAATGTTACTGGGGTTAAGGTTAGGGTAACGGTAAGGGTAAGACACAAAGTGTTTTTGCAACACAATATTTCTTACAACAACAAAGTCCAAAGTTTTGATGACTCCAGTAGGAAACTTAAGATACCTAGAGAAATGCGTGAGTGCTCACAAAACATCAACAAGTCAGCAGTGTGGTACAGGGTGATCATTTCTGATATACAGTACAAAAGCTGAAACTATTAGCCAGGAGTGGGAAAGATGCAGACGCAGACGTGGGAAGCAATAAGACACACCAACACACATTTGCCTGTTGCAAAATGGTTCAGAGTTTGGTTCACAATCTTCCCATCGGCATAACTGAAACTCTGCACGTGCCCCGATTTATAATGGTTTTCACCTCTTTCGATGCTTTTATCCTCCCCTTGGAAAAAGCGGTGAAGTGGGGCAGAGAGATCGCCATCTCTGTGCCGAGTTCCAAGGGCGGGTGTGGTGACGTATCTCATATGCGTCGAGAGCAGCGAAGAGCTGTAGTTCACAAAGCGGCCTCACATAAAACCTAAAATTATCAAACTTCTTCACAAACATTTTTAGTTTTCTTTGCATGAAAAATTATCATTTAAATCCACAAACAACATGTGTAATCCAGGGCATATAAAGACTGGGACCAGAAAATAATTATTTTCTCTCCATTGACACCCATTCATATTTTTCGATCTCATAGGTCCCATGAGCCCTACCGGAAGGGGCGTGACTTCGCCACTCTATACGGCAGGTCAGCGCTACATAGTATGTCTTCCACCTGTGCCAGTTAATTTCAATTACAATTTGCGGGGCTTTTTAAGTTGTAAAAATAGCTACCACAGCGCTGTATTTCCAAAAAAAAAAAAAAAAAAAAATTACAAATTAATTATTTAAATAATTATCGCCTTTTTATCGGCAACTTCAGACCATCGACGATGGAATCCATCTATCGGCGATAGTCGATAGAATCGACTATCGGCCCATCCCTAGATCACACACGTACACACCTACATGCATGCAAACACACTTCTGCTGAGACCTCTGCTTGGACAGATTTACTGCAATTTGCTTTCACAAATGCAGCCATTATTGTTTCATTCAAATCTATGCCACATTCATCTTCTCGGACTGGGGGGAGCAGTGGGTCCACCCGAGTGTGGGGGGTTCTCCTTTGATCACACAATCGTTTGACACAGATCGTGCAAATATTGCCAACTTGTCTGTCACAAGACTCGTCCAATGCGACACTCAAATACTTGCATGCTTGAAGATCAGAGTGCAACTGCGATTCAATAGCCGTGTTTGGACGTTTAATACCATTAGTTATTTTTTTGTTTTTTTTCAGGGAACAAGATTTCATCAACGTTACTTAAGCATTTTTTAAGGAACTCCCCTTCATTGTATGGCTTTTTAGCTTGTGCAGTGTTCCAAGCCAGTTGATACGATGCAAGCGTTACGGTCTCTGAATGCTTCATACATTACTGGAACGACTGTCTGCTTTTCTGCCTGACTTTTCAAAGGACATAAAAAAAAGGGTCCGGGCGTAATTTCTGAATGGTTTTTTAAAGCCTCAAATATGTCCACATCTAATTTGCATCGCGTTTCCCCCGGTCGTTCACAAACTAGTTGGGCCACGCCCTCCCCTTCTCAGTTATATTTGCTCTGCATCAGTGGAAGGGAGTAGGGCAGGGGTCTCAAACTCAATTTACCTGGGGGCCGCTGGAGGCAGATTCTGGGTGAGGCTGGGCCGCATCAAGTTTTCCACAAAAAAGTACAAATATCAAGCTTTACTATTAACAGTTCTGTAACATGAATGCTTTTTTGAACATGAATGGCTCTTTTGAACATGAACGACTTTAAAACATGAACCTTCTTCAGAACATGAAGTGTCCTTCTGAACATATGGCTTTTCTTGCCTACTCCTTACTGCCAGAGACCTGGCAGCGCTTCCTCTCACGCAGCTCCTGCAGGGCCCATGCAGGGCTTTATATATATATTTTTTTATAAAGCTTGCTGCGCCCAACAACCTTGCGAAGACGGGGTGAAATGTGCAGAAGCATTTTTCACCGCAAACGTTGGTGTGTGTGTGTTAGGGCTTTGACTTTTGCCCAAAAATCATATTCGATGTTCGTTTGTTTATTAATATTAATATTCGAATATATTAGAATATTTATTAATAATATTTTGACCATTAAATGCCTTCAGTAAGACCTGGATTGGGCTTCGCGAGGTTTGTTTACCGGCGTTGCTATGGTTACCGGTCTTGCGTGTTCCAACGATTTATTAGGTTTCTAATAAATCGCTGTCTAATCAATACTTCATTCACTGCCTCTTCCGTGGTCATTACAATATTATGAATAGACTGTGTCGGGTTCTCCGACGTCTCTCCCTCTTGGCCTGCCCATAACAAGATCGAAATACATCAGAGGAGTCACACAGGAGAGAACCCGGTCAGGTGCATGGTGTTTGGAAAGAGATACACACAGAAAGGGCGTATCTCCAGCGCACACAGACTTGGAAGAAGCCATACCGTTGGCCTAGCACATTTCACCTCTGTCTTATGCAAGGTTTTTGTGCGCAGCAAGCTTTATAAATGAGGCCAACGGGCAAGTGCAGCGACTCGGCAAAAAAAAAAAAAAAATTAAAACGTGCGGGCCGCACTAACACTTAACTTTGATATCAAGTAGGGGGCCACAAAATATCGTCCCGCGGGCCGCGAGTTTGAGACCCCTGGAGTAGGGGGAGTGGTAAAGTAGAGCCTTCGGATTGCACGGTCTGACTAGAGTTACCGTCATTGGTCGACACTCTTTTTTTCTTTTTCTTTTTTTTTTTTACCATTATTGTTTTATACGGACAAACATTAACAAATTTCTCCTACGGGGGATTGATCAAATCTATTGAACAGAAATAAACACTTAGTAATCTGAAGGAAGAACCACACTTGACGACACTTTACCACTGCATTAGCCTACTGAATGCCACAGATGTATCTTAAGCATTGGACTGAATGCCACATAAATATATAATTATGTTTTTGCACGTTTGAAATGTTCAAGAGTTCAGGATAAAATTTCCTCTAGAGTTTATTCCTCTACTCGTGTTGCTTAGGGCAGGCCAATAGCCTTCTGAGGCAGTGTTGTAATTGCATGTTAGTGTTGTTAAGGGCCAATAAAGCTCATTATCATACATGAGTCACCATGTCTGTGGACACATTTATGCAGTCACATGTATCCCCCCCCCCCCCCCCCCCCCGTTGAGGTATCCTCTTTTAGGGTTAGCCAGGCCTGGTGTAGTGTTCAGCATTTATCAACACTAAATTACGCAATTCCGTCCGTCAAACAACAATAGCAGAGTCTTACAAAAAATCGGACAATGTACAGTCTTGGAATGCATTGTTTTTTATCAATGAAATAAATAACATCAGTTTTTTATGTTTATTCTCTTTCACAAACTTCCAAAATAGTCCTGATTGGCTACTGAGTCTTACAGCCTTGAAATGCTTCAACAACAACACAATACATATAAATAATAAATAGTATCAATGTTTTTAATATACAAAAACCTTGCTCTCATTCAGTTTTGAATGGCTGTGCTATTTAAAGCAATATATCCAATTACTTAACTTTTCCAAGCAAAGAGATGTCCAAAATGGGCCTGAAAGGCCTCCTTACAGGATTTTAGTCATCTGAGAGCCAGGCCTAATCTGATTGTAAATTCAGGAAGGTGTGGAGAGGTTACCCCAGTGTTCAGGTGAATAATCAGTTCACCGCCCAAGAAAAAACTTGAGCGTTTCAGTTCATTATTATTTAGGACATTTTTGTGAGATGCCTTCACTTCTGACAATTAAAGAACGTTTCGAGATTTGAAATGCGCAATGATGCTGGAACAACAATTAGGCTTTTCCCCATCTATGTAGATTTATGTCTGATTTTGTTTACCGTGTCCATCGACTATCAGACCATCACTCACGGTCAGCAGATTGTTACGAAATCTCACGTTATCGTATCATTTCATCATTTCATGTTTTCCGATATTCTTTTCAAAGTTAACATGCTCAGCTTGATGTCCTTTTTGACAATCTGTTAAATAACTGCTATTCCATTCTAACTTGAGGAAAGACCGAAGCTCATCGTCATCAGTTCCTTCCACATATGATTGTATGCCGAGGTAGGTATACAATGTGGAGACATGTAGAGTATCAACACTATTTGTAGACAGATCTGGACAAGCTGCTTATCATTTCAACCGAAATAGCTACAGTCTTCCCTCTTTGTCCAGCTTTTCATTATTTTCAATCTGTACGTTTTTTTCTTGATTAACTAATAAAACCAGAACTTATGATGTGCTGCATTTATTTTGCTTGTTCTTGTTAAATAATGGCCCTAATATAGCTATTGTTAGAACCCCACAGAGCTGACTCACTTATCCCACGTAGCCCCAGCCCTCTTCCTGTGGTATGGAACGGGCTCATCCACAGGTCTGCCTGCGCAGCCTGGCAGAGCAGGCCCCGTAAACGCAGCTTCAAGGCCCTGTCATCGGGAGCGCTGTGGGGCAGGGAACAGTGGAGTCAATACTGGGGATTTAGGATTTTGAGGGCACAGAGTCCATCCTAAAACAAATAAAGCACCGATATAGGGACACAGAAATCTACATAGACATTGTGTAGCAGAGTTTTATCTGCAATTTCACTGACTCTGACTGTGGATTTTCTTCAGTTTGCTGTGCACTAAGATATGTGTTGTGGAAAATGATGGCATGAAAGAAAAGTAAAGTGTGTGTTATAAGGTTGTGTTCCTTTGACCCAAAATGTCAAAGGAACAGTTTTCCGTTAAGTCATGGGTTGGGAATCCCTGATCTACAAAGCCAAGTATCAAGTGAAATTGCAGATAAAACTCTGCTACACAATGTCTATGTAGATTTCTGTGTCCCTATATCGGTGCTTTATTTGTTTTAGGAGTGCTGAGCAATTAATCATACATTCATTATCATGGCAAAAACTGACATAAATAGTACATTTAAAAGCGAAATGGTGGTGGTGGTGCTGGTGTTGTTATGAAGTTAAGCAAGCCTAATAACCTTTTGATTACAAACATCTATTGATATATTTATACAACTGTTTCTGGACCTTTATTCTACTTATTAAACTAATAGTTAGTTTAACTTATGAAACAAACTAGGGACGGCCCGAATACATAATAATACACAAATAAGTTATGAATATTCTGAACAAATAATAAAGAGTATAATAATAAATAATAAACAGCAATAAAGCTGGCAGAATCATGTCATGTCAACAACTGATTATCCTTTTAATTTTGATAGATTTCTTTGAAGAGATTGCGTTTTCATGACATAGAAAATAATCCCTACCGGCTCTAGTCATGTTTCACGAGCGACCAGTTATTAGTAAGTGGAGCATTTTGGTATCTTGTTGTCAGTGTTTAATATTGAAATAGCTGCAAACGTTCCAAATGAAAACCCTCCTAAAAGCATTAATGGCCCTAATGTTATTAAGAGCTTAATAAGGTTAATAAGATGTTGCGTGCTGCAACTTCTTACAACTATGGCCGCAATGGAGCCCTGCAATGGAAACAAAATCCTAGGGAGAATTCTTTACTTTTAAAGCTCTTAAACATTAATTCAGCCTATGGAAATGTAAATTCAAGTTGATTTACAGGTTCATTAAGTCTTTAATGTTTTCTGCAATTAAAATATTGATATTATATTAATATAAAATTAATTTTGGTGGCAATCTTAATCAGTCAGTAAACAAAGTGTCCAGACCGGCAAGCAATTGTTGATTGCTTTTGAATACTTTTATTGTACTTTTCCATGCAACATGTATATTTAGCTATGTCATGTGTATATATGTATATACAGTATATATAATAACATTACATACATACATACATATGTACACACACACACACCTGGCTTTAGTCTTTAGTGGGAAAGGTTACAATCGGTATCAATTCCCAGGACAAATGCTTCTAGCCGCTGGTGCGTATGGCTCCAGCTCCTCTTGGCCGTGATGGAGACATCCCACCCTGTTGGACTCATTCTCGCCAGCTTCCCGCGTGGTTCATGTTGAAGCTCCACACGTTGGCTGGTAATTACAGTGGGTCAACATGCAATGACGATTGTTCTTTCTAGTTCATTGGTGGTTTGAGTTGTAAAGAGACTGAATAAGTAACGGATACCAAAAATCAGTAGCCAGCGTTCCGCTTTTCACTGGCCTCGTTGCTGTTTCTAGAACTGCTGCTAACTGCTGCTCTGGCATGTTTGTGACATTGAATGTGACGCACCAGAAAATAATAATCTCCTATTAATAGCAGGTTTTTCCCCAATTTCAAAACCTGCAAATACGTGCTAATCTTGGTGGGGGGAAAAAGGGATAAACTCTCTCTCTATGCCCCTCTTCCTCTTACCCTCTCTCTCCCACTATCAGTTCCCATGGATATCGCCCACCCTCTCTTGGTTGGGACGACACCGTAGCGCTGTCTGAACACACTTTGGTCAACTTCTCTCCATAGTGATGCTCTGCTGATGGTCTCACTTGGAATATGATTTCTCTACTGATGCGTTTTGATTCTCTTGTCTCTATTATGCTCCTCTATTATCGTCTCTAACCATATGGCTCACATTCTCTTTGCCATTGGTCAATATCCAAACAAATAATAATTGAAGAGCCCCTACATACACATGTGGTTGATCACAGGACCTGAGTGATACATCTGGGAAGCCAAGAACCACGACATGCTGATGGATGGAGCTATACTCTGTTCCCTAGCTTCCCATTCTCATGGCTACTGGGAATGAGAGGTACTCTCTGAACAGCTAGGCACATTTTATCAAAATGTCAAATGTGGGATGATCATGATGGAATTCTAAGCTCCACTAACGTGTTGGTGTGTGTGTGTGTGTGTCATTTTGCCATTTAGTAAACTGACCCCTAATTAAAACACCTACACTAGTTATTTTGTGTGAATCCTCTTTCCCTCACAGATTTGTCCTGTCCCCTCTCATGAAATGAAATGCTGAAGGGGTGCAGCATATCTACCCTCAAGTGGTGTTTCTCTTTCCATAAACAGTAGTGTTTTCATGCTTTCTGACTTTGCATGGGTTCCATGCAAGGTGGTCCTGTCCTCCGTTGGATTCCTGTGCAGACACTTATCTTCTTTCAATCCATTGTTTAATCAAAGTCAAATTTTTAATACGACAAATGGTGGTGCTCTAACCCGCTGGTGTCCCTCTGTCTCCCTTGCAGATGATGCAGCACTCGTGGGGCGGCTACAAGCGCTACGCCTGGGGCGCCAACGAGCTGCGGCCCATCTCCAAGCAAGGCCACTCCAGCAATCTATTTGGTACACTCTCTCTCTCTCTCTCTCTCTCTCTCTCTCTCTCTCTCTCTCTCTCTCTCTCTCTCTCTCTCTCTCTCTCTCTCTCTCTCTCTCTCTCTCTCTCTCTCTCTCTCTCTCTCTCTCTCTCTCTCTCTCTCTCTCTCTCTCTCTCTCTCTCTCTCTCTCTCTCTCTCTCTCTCTCTCTCTCTCTCTCTCTCTCTCTCTTAAAGGTGATTGATCCTCTAGATTCTGTCACCAACCAGCCTTGACCTTTTAGATTAACAGCGGTGTGTGTTTGTGGGGCTGACTCCAGATCCGTTCTGCATTTTGATGGCAGCTCGATAATGCATTGTGCTAATACATTGGTGTCATTCCAACCCCAGCAGACCCTCTGCGTGCCTCTCATCGCTCTACTTCTCTGATTTGTTGATTTCTTGTCCAAGTTCAGATGGGGGTGTCTATTGATTAGATTTTTCTTCTCCAAATGCGATGTGGCAGGCCTGCAGAACCCGAGTACTTTAATAGGTCCAGATGCTACAGGAGCTTGGAAGAGTAATCTTTGAGATCGCAATGACGGGAATGAAAACCTAGATCTTGATGGAGTCGACAATAGCCTGTGCGGGCTAATTTGCTTGGATATTGTTATGTTCCTCCAGTGCTATATGCGCTGGACTAGCCTGCAAATGGAGGTTACTTGACACTCTTCTCCCTGCTGGTTAACGGGACGTTCTGTGAACCAAAAAAACAAACCTAGAAATCATTCTAAAATGACAATCTAAGAGGCTGAGTAGGGGCTGTGCCTCAGAAGGAGCCTGGAGACAGGAAAACCCCTCCTCTTGATGGGGCACCGATGACTGGTGCTCCCATGCTCATCGTTTGTCCAAGGCTTGACTCACTCAAAAGGAAAGTTGTGAAACGAGGGCTAGCTATGGAATATTGAGGGGAGAATGTTGGGGCCTTGTGTACACACTAGGGATGGGCATTCGATTAAGTTGTCTTAGTCGATCGTCGGGAGGATTAACGATCAATTAGTCGATTAATCGTTAATATTTTACATTAAAATTAAAAAATATATATAAATATTCAAAATGAAATGAAAATACAAATGCTGCGTGTTTTCTTCATTGGGATCTTTATTATTAGATTATTAACTCAGTTAAACCAGATCCGTTCAATAGTTATGCGCTACTCTGCTCTAAGCAACGGAGCATGCAGCTCGAAGCCGGTGCTCATAAACATAACTAAAAATAAACACAACCCTAGTTTCTTCCCAAAATAATAATAATAATAATAATGTCAAAAAAACAATCATGTTATAACTTAACCAACCAGTCTACGGATTTTTGTTCAGAAAGATGAGCATGTTGACATGCTCTGGGGTCAGACGCGACCGCAGCCTGGTGACCGTCAGTCCAGCTGCCGAAAACACCCGCTCTGAGGCTCAGAGCGGGTCCCCTCAGAGTCTGAGGGGACCGACGTTGCCGGGATGCACAAATTCCTCCGTGCTAACTTGGCAAGGCGGGGGAACAACTTTCCACAATCCAAGGGCTCAGAAAGTTCTTTATTTCCGCTTCGATGCTAACCTCTCCTTGAGTGGTAGGCCTATAGTGCTCCCCAAGAAGTCATTTTTTAAATCATGGTCCCACACCAGACTTCGCCGTGGCCTCGTCCGCTTCATAATTACATCGCCGTGTTCCAGTGTTAATTTTGTCAGCTATTTTAGAATTAGTCTTAGTCTTAGTCTTTTGACGAAAATGCTTAGTATATTTAGTCACATTTTAGTCATTGTTTTCCTTTGTAGTTTTTGTCTAGTTTTAGTCAACGAAAAGTTCTTACATTTTAGTCAACTTTTAGTCATTACTTTTAGTCAAAATGTTTTCTCTTTTTAAACTAGTTCAATTAGGCTAACCCTATATAGGCTATATGGACACCTGCTAAGTTGTTCCACTCAAATAGAGTACTAAAGTGAAAACGTTACGTTGTCCTGGCAACCGGATTTTCAGTTCTAAACAACCGAACGAGAGATGGCGTTCTCCATTGCTTCCATGTGTTGTTTCTTTCAAAATTAAAATAAATCAATTTCAAGAGGTGAAAATCACTACCAATCGAAAAATGTCGAGGCGTTCATGTATTCCCCTGGGGTATTAAAAGGAAAAGTTTGTAAACGTTAGTTTAGTTTAGTTTTTTTTTTAATATGAAGACAATCTATTCTCAATATTACTTACATCATTGGTAAAGCAAACTCACAAATCAATTCGCAAAAAGATTGTTCCTTTTCTATAAAAGGTTTGTGTGGCATAGGATTTCCCCTTGTTAATTTGGTTTGTGTAGAACCGAAAATCTGTTGCTCTCGAAACGTGACGCCACACTATAGTACTCTTGTCTGTTCAGCCTTCAAAACGATAGCTGGTAAATTGTGAAAAATGCATTAAACTGTAATCAGAAAACGCGGTTATATGCTATAAACCCTATAGTATCTTGGGTATAAAGGCTGGGACGAATTTCAAAGTCCACCTTATGTGGTGGACTTATTGAAGTATAGACCGTGGCGATTCCCATTGAAACGAATGGCGCAGTGATTTTCTTCAAAACGAGAGCCGGTAAATTGTGAAAAATTAATTAAACTGTAATCAGACAACGCGGTTATATGCTATAGACCCTAGTATCTGTGGAATAAAAGCTGGGAAGAATTTCGAATCATGTACAATGCATAACGTTAGCTCATAGCTGAGTGGACCATACCTCCCGTTGCCAAGTCGTAGCTAAGGTCCGTCCTATTTGCTGTAGGAGTGAACAGTTGCATAAGAACCTTACGGGAGTGTACTGATTGGAAAATATCGTGCATTTTGAATGGCCAAATAGCACACCAATAACATTTTCGTCCTGTCTCGTCTCGTCAACGAAAACAAAATGACATTTCGTCATCGTTTTTATTATCACAGATCTATTTTTAGCTCGTCAATGTCTCGTCTTAAGGTGCGGCCACACCAGACGCGTATTTCGCGTACTTCGCGTATGAAATCGCCATTTTTTCCATAGGGAACCATTGGTATACGCGCGTATTACGCGTAATATGCGTATAAGCAACGTTGTACGCGCGTATTGCGCGTATGAGGCGCGTATATTTACGCGCTATACGTGCGTATAGTGCGTATATCGCGTACATTTCAAGAGTTAAAAAAATTGAACTTTTTACGCTCATACGCATGACGATTAGCCGTATTGCCCAATCAGCGTTGAGCTTGACCCGACGTCACTGGCAGAGAGTAGTGAGCTTGGACAGAAGCATACGGCCGACATCTTTCTTTATTCTGTGTGGAAATAGTAACATAGTTACGCCATTAAATGCTTTTATGGAAACATTTCTAGCGAGAAATGTGCATTTTACTTTCATAATGTTCGCTCGGTGAATGTGAAGGATGTTTGGTTTGATAGTTATGACGAAGAGGGAACGCTCCGTTCACTTGCATGGACCGAGTCTCTGGTTACTAAGCAACCTCAACGTCTTGGCGGACTATTTCTCTGCTGATCAACACTACAGACACTACACGAACAGAAATGGAGGTGGATCAAAATATCATCGTCGCCGTGTGCGGCCGTCCTGTCCTGTACGACACCACGATGGTGTCGTACAGGGACAGGAACAAAACAGAGAGGGCGTGGGTCGACGTGGCAGAGGATATTGGCGTTCCTGGTAAGATCAGTGAATAATGTGTGTGTGTATTTTGCTTGGCTTCAGCTATCGGTTGTGTTCTACTATGAAAAAAGTTAGCGCCGGTTAGCAGTAGCACCAGTTAGCAGTAATATTAAGTGATACTACTAGAACAGACTGTCCCGCTTGTCAGGTTACACAACTTAATATGTATATATGTTCTTGTCAGTGGACGTATGTCGCAGGAGGTTGAAGTCACTTAGGACAGGTATAGCGCGTATTGCGCGTATGCGACAATTTTTGACACAAAATGGTCAAGCAACATTATACGCGTGTATCTCGCGTAAAAAGTATGCGAGATACGCGTCTGGTGTGGCCGCACCTTAAGTCACGGAAAAAAGGTAGTTGACGAACATTTTTCGTCATATTTTTCGTTGACGAAATTAACACTGCCGTGTTCCAATATCCATACTATCCGTACTTACTAGTCTAAGTTTGAGTACGTAGGGCGTTCCGATTCAGATCTGGCGAAAATAAGTGTACTGAAAACGGTCAAATCGCGAAGTGTGTGGCGATGTACACTGTTCGTACTCAACTGCAGCCCTCTTAGCTACGTAGCGGAATAGGGCGGAGCCAGGCTGAGCCAAAGTCGGCGCATTTTCCACATAGCCTGCATTAATAGTCATTTTGTAGTTTTTATAGCTTTTTATAGCTGCTAGGCGTAAAGAGTTCACCGTTCATTGCGGGGGAGGAGCCGCAAATTGTAATATTGCCCCTGTGTGGTAATATGTTTAATTGCACACTGCATTAGTTTAATCGATGAAAAGTTTACGTAAACGACGAAATTCTTAACGATCAATTAGTCGATCGTCAATTAATCATGCCCATCCCTTGTACACAGAGTCCTCTCATACCCGCTGAGGAGAGGACACTGTTGGCTACATGCTGAGGTGGTGTAGAGTGGCAAAGGGAAGTGTGGAGGCTGCTGTAGTAGCTCAGGAGGTAGAGCGGGTTGACTTATAACTGGAAGGTTGCTTATTCGATCCCCATCCTCCTGGCTGTGTGTCGAGGTGTCCCTGGGCAAGGCGCCTCACCCTGACTGCTCCTTACGAGTCGGCTGTCACCCTGCATTGACTCCATCGTCGGTTTGTGAATGTGTGTATGAATGGTTGTAAGTCGCTTTGGATAAATTTGTAACTGCTGTTGAGGCCGCGTGAGGAGAGGACCCCGGGGATCCTCTGTCAGAACAGGGAGCCATATTTTTAGTCTAGTTGGTCTTAGTTTGTTTTTTAATAAACAATGTAAGCTTATGTGGTTGTTACTTATTGTTCATTTCTGCTTTGCATTGCTAGATTATGATAATCTGGGTATTTTACAGTACCACTCAAAGAAGATACAATTATTGCCAAGCATTAGATGTGAACGATATAGATGAAAGGATGTGATGTGTGCAAGCTATTTGTTATTGTGAATACACGGAAGTACCATGAATAATACAGTTGTCGCTAAAGAGAATAGTAGTAGTGTGGGTGATTGTGACCATAGTTGCAAATCACTCCATGGAGTTTCCTATTCATGAAATATAAGAGGAAATCGTGCTTCAAAATCAACGTTATTACACATTTATTATACAATGTTTGTCATGTATGACAAGAGCCCCGGAAGCATCCAGTTGCCGAGGTAGGTATTGATGCACAGGTCAAGTTAGGAGGGGTTGATGGTGAAGCCGATGACCTGCCTTCTCACGTAGGTGTTACTGATTTCCACCTTGGCGAGTGCTGTAGTGCTGTAGAGATGGCCTCCTCTGTGCTCCTGTTCTGGGCTCTAGTGGGTGGCTAGGCAGGATCAGAGGTGAGCCTGGACCAGTCTCTGAGCCACTTTGAGGAGATGGGGGTGAACTGGACCAGGCAGAGCTCCTCAAGGCTCGCTGCAGTTGACGGTTTGGGCACTGGCACACTGGCATGGATGAGGTTTTGAAGTACGTGGGGACATCGGGAGTGACAGGTTGAAGATGTCAAATGTCAGACGTCCTCTGTCCAGCACAGGCCCTATGTGTGCTTGCTACAGGGTTATTTTTGGTAGCAATTACAACTGGTTAGATGGTAGAGGGATAGATTGAGGCATAGATAGGAGGGGTGACCTTGAATCCTCAACTGTCAAGCTTCGATAGAAGGACATTTAGTCGGCTGTCTTTAATATTCAAATCGTCTGTCTTCAATAGTTTGTATCAGTAGACCATTCCACAGGTTGATGAGGGTGCCAAATTATCGGTTATTCAGCATTGCTTGGCTTCTCAAAAGAAAATGAAAAAGTATTGTTGCATGTAATTTGCTTTGTTTTGCTTCCAATGACTCTGCTTATTCTTCATTTGAAAACCCTTTTGTGTATTTGGCAGTGGTCACTATTCTATCATTTTCTTTTCAAAGTAAAGCATATTATGTATACTGTTTGCCTAGAAAGATTCAGTAAAAAGAGGTCTAAAGTTTTGCTTCCCCTTCATCTCAAACTGTCTCGGCAAACATGCATAATACAGAGGAAATTAAGCAATGCTACTGCTGTTCTCAAGCCGGCTACGTTACTCCATCTCCCAGTGAAACTGCTTTGAAAATTCACCCAGCTTGAGACAACTCATAGCCAGTTACTATACTGATTTATAATTCAAGGTAGAGTTTAGTGACATCTTGCGGAACAGACATGGAATAGAATATTCATAAGTCTGTTTTAATTTGTGCATAGTCCCATGAAAATATGCATTGTGTTTTGGTTCCCTGAGTATGAGCCCTTTATATCTACATGGGGAGGGTCCTCCAAGTTTCTACAGGACAGACAATCGGCGCTGGAGAGAATGCATCTCTAAAGAACGTGTTGTGGCTAAGAGTTGTGGGAATGACAGAGGCGTGTTGACCTCATGGCCACCACCCACACACCGTGGCGTTAGATAGAAGTGTCCAAGACGCCTTTTATTCTTTGAGGATTCATTTGTAATAGTGTCATCTACTTGTACCCGTTTGTGATTAATTAACAAAAATTATATCTATAGAAATATTTGCATGCTAAAGCCGTCAAAAATCCCACCTTGTTCAATTTGTTTTTTTCCCAAAACAGAAATCACGGCTTATGTGTACAGTTCCAATCAGCTCGATGTTTTCTTATTCTTTTTTGACGTGAAAAGTAAGGCAACCAACCATCTCTTTAAAGTTACACAACCACTACTTGTAAGCTAAGACCTATAGTACAGACTATATATTACAATTCAACAATCTATCAAGGAACCTCATTACTTGACAGACCTGGCTACTCGATGCTGTCGTAGACGGTGACATCATTTTGGAAGTACCTACTGACACCTTACACGATACAGGCCAGCATAGGACACAGTACACAGTACAGAGTACAGCACACCTTACACACTACAGGCCAGCATAGGACACCTCACACAGTACAGGGTACAGGACACCTTACACAATACAGGCCAGTACAGTACACCTCACACAGTGGAGGGTACAAGACACCTCACACAATACAGGCCAGCATAGGACACAGTACAGGGTACAGGACACCTTACACAATACAGGCCAGCATAGGACACCTCACACAGTACAGGGTACAGGACACCTTACACAATGCAGGCCAGTACAGGACACCTCACACAGTGGAGGGTACAAGACACCTCACACAATACAGGCCAGCATAGGACACAGTACAGGGTACAGGACACCTTACATAATACAGACCAGTACAGGACACCTCACACAGTAGAGGGTACAGGACACCTAACACAATACAGGCCAGCATAGGGATACCTCACACAGTACAGGGTACAGGACACCTTACACAATATAGGCCAGTACAGGACACCTCACACAGTACAGGGTGCAGGACACCTTACACAATATAGGCCAGTACAGGAAACCTCACACAGTACAGGGCAGGGTGGGGGTAAGTCACTCATGTGCAAGTCACAAGCAAGTCTCAAGTCATAACCTTCAAGTCTCAAGCAAGTCCCAAGTCACTGTGGTGAGAATCAAGCAAATCGAAAGTCAAGTCATTGCTCAGGTCAAGCAAGTTACAAGTCAAGTCATACAATAATCTGATCTTACCCAGTTTCCACATTTAAAAATCGGTAAAGAGTGGTTCATAAGTTGAGTTTTAATTCAACATTAACAATAACAATGTCTTAACATTAACAATAACTCAAACTATTCAAAACATTCCAAAACCATTATGTGAATAGTTTGAAAATGTTTTTATGATCATTACCTCCAACCTATGAACAGAATCAAATAGAACCTCTAGGTGGCTGTATACGAGAACAGTTCAAGTCAATCACTCAATCTCGCTACATGTTGTAGAATATTATTTGCAACACATGGCATCAGACATGAAAAAAAAGAATATTTCAAAAGTAATATCGCATACACATACTGTAGGAAGGGGAAATGGTAATACACAAGCCTAAAAGCTGGTAGCAATCTTGCTGCCACGCGACATACATCGACTTACAATGCATTGCACTGGCAAAAAAAATAATTTGAGTTGTGAATGATGGGGTCACATTATCCCCCCACCATGGCTGAACAAACGTTCAACAGGTGCACTTGATGCAGGGACTGCCATAACTCTTACCTCCACCTTGAACAAAGAGGGGAGGGTGCGCCTGTTCATGGCCCAATACTGAAGGCAGCTCTGTCCATCACAAATGTCCAGGTAGTGGTTCAACTGAATTTGGGGACTGGAACTTGAACCCTCTTAATTCTTTTGCGGTATGCTGAGAACAGCCCAGTTTGACGCTCTGGCTCTGACGGTGTAATTTTACTTGAAAATTACGTGAAATCCTTATCATAACCCACTTACAGCCACTGAGTTAGAAGTAGCCTACTGAGATGAAAATGAAACAAGTCAATCATCTGTGGAACGGGCAGGGCTCGAAAAACTCCAGCCAATGATTTTCAGAACCACCGAGTGGCATTGGACAGTAAGTACGTCAATCAAACGGTCGTACTGCACTCCCCCTCCCCCGCTCCCCGCGAGTGACCCCTTCGTGCACGTGCACATACTCAAAGCTCGTGACCCAGAGCAAGCTTCTGTTTGTTGTTATCCTGCGGTAGCTACTGGAGCTAGCTAACTAGCTAATCCACATTTGGACCTAGCAATAGAAGACAACCCTAAACTCCAACCTAGCTAGCCTGGCTCACTCTCGCGCATCTGTGTTCGTGCTCGTGCGTGATTGCGCATCCATGTACCTAGAATGGGTGGAGTCAGAGTCAGCGTTGAAGGAGAGGGGGTAGGACCATTTGAGTTGTGCATTTTCAAAATCTGCCGGCGTATCGCATATCCCACATCCAACCTTTAATCTAACTTTAAAAAAGTAATTTCGAGTCATCTGTCTCAAGTCTAAGTCAAGTCATGAAGACCAAGTCAAAGTCAAGTCAAGTCGAGTCTTTTATCAGTGTTAGTCAAGCAAGTCTCAAGTCCTCAAATTTGCGACTCGAGTCTGACTCGAGTTAAGTCATGTGACTCGAGTCCCCCATGTCTGGTACAGGGTAAAGGACACCTCACACAATACAGACCAGTACAGGACACCTCACACCGTACAGGGTACAGGACACCTTACACAATACAGGCCAGCATAGGACACCTCACACAGTACGGGATATCTTACACAATACAGGCCAGTACAGGACCCCTTACACAATACGTTACAGGACAGGACACCTTACACAATGCAGGCCAGTACAAGACACTTCACACAATACAGACCAGTTCAAGTCACCTTACACAATACAAACCGGTAGAGGGGTGAGGGGGGGTATTCAGTTGGTTGTTGCAATCTGCATCAACACTGCTAGGTGCTACTACAACTTACACACAGACCTTTAATCAATAGTTTTGGCTTATAGGCCTACCCTACTTTCACTTTTAAGTTCTGAATAGCAAGCTTATGAAGCTCATAATTCATTGCTAGTCTATTACTCAAACATGCCTCGAAGCCTTATACTGGATTTGTTAATGGATTTATTATGTATGAAACGAGAATGGGAAAATTTCAAGATGCTTCCAACGAGTGGCAGAAAAGTAGCAGCTTATGTCACATTTGAAACAGATGTTGGATGTTGCACTCTCGATTAATTATATTCATACAAGTTTACAAAAAATAGCTTATCGGCCAACCCTATTCTAAAGTTAAAGATAATTAAATACAATTGAAATGTTTTCATTAGACATTTAAAAGCTACTTTCTGACCAACAGGTTTATAAAATGCCTGAAATTAATTTGTGTGACCCAAGTTCAGCACTATTTAGTTACGTGAATATGTACATGAATCACTCACGTTTCCCGAGGTAAGAAGAGCTAGCTTCTGTGTTTATGGATAAGAGGTGGCAGTAAAGGAGAGTGCCATTTATTGATTCTAGAAGATCCCCTAAAGCCTAACTGTGGATTACTGCCCAAAAGGTGTGGAAGGAAGAGGAGGGCTCCAGCAAGCAAGTTTGTCTCGTTAGAAATCAGTCAAAGACTAAAGTTTGACGGGCCAGTAGCCTTGTGTTCTCTCCATTGAAAGGATTAATTTGATTGCATGTGGAATTTATTTTTACATTTTATATTAAATATCTGCAACTTTAGATTATTCCAAACACATCCCACAGAATCAACCAAATCATGTAATTACATAATTGATATTACCTATCAAGTAAAATTGCAGTAGGGCCGAGATCGTTTATTGGCCTGTGGCATGTGCCACCGCGACCACTGACATACCATGGCATATGCCGTTCTGGAACGGTAACTGCCGTTCTGAAACGGTAACTGCCGTTCTGAAACGGTAACTGCCGTTCTGAAACGGTAACTACCGTTCTGAAACGGTAACTGCCGTCGCGACCACTGACATACCATGGCATATGCCGTTCTGGAACGGTAACTGCCGTTCTGAAACGGTAACTACCGTTCTGAAACGGTAACTACCGTTCTGAAACGGTAATGCCATGGCATATGCCTTTCTGGAACGGTAACTACCGTTCTGAAACGGTAACTGCCGTTCAGGTGGAACGGTAACTGCAGTTCCCAACAATGGTATGTGACACCAGCATAACTCCTCTGTATAATTTCAAGACAGGTATTGCCATAAATGTAAAGGTATATATATTTGGTATTTATTGACACAATATCACAACATGACACCGTAAATAAAGGGATTTACACGTTTCTCTCGTCCGTGCTGTTGTTAGGATATTTCCGATCTGTTTTGTTGTTGCTTTTGTAATGACAGATGCTTTTGAAAACAGCCGGACTTGCTCCGGTGACGGTAGTTATAGCCTAGCCTTCTAGGTGGCCATAGAGCTAGTCTATTGCTTTGTTCCAATATCCATACTATCCGCAGTCATTATACTTTATTTTAGTATGACTTCTTTTTTTATATAGTTTGAGTACGTAGTGCGTTGCAATTAAGATCAGGGCGAAAGGAAGTGTAGTGAAAGGACCCGGATGGTATACTCAAACGGTCAAACCGATGAGTGTGGATTGATGTACACCTTTCGTGCTCCACGGCAGCGATCTAATAGCTACGTAGCTGAAGAGGCGGAGCCAGGCTGAGCCAACGTCGGCGCATTTTCTTTAATAGGTCCATGCATTTTCCACGTATCCTGCATTAATGGAGTCATTTTGTTGTTTTAATAGCTTTATAACTACTATGTGTAAAGAGTTCACCGTTCAAAGCGAGATGTTTATTGCGGTTGCGATCGTTTCGCCCTGATCTTAATTGCAACGCACTACGTACTCAAACTATATAAAAAAGAAGTCATACTAAAATAAAGTATAATGACTGCGGATAGTATGGATATTGGAACAAAGCAATAGACTATAGCTCTATGGCCACCTAGAAGGCTAGGCTATAACTACCGTCACCGGAGCAAGTCCGGCTGTTTTCAAAAGCATCTGTCATTACAAAAGCAACAACAAACAGATCGGAAATATCATAACAACAGCACGGACGAGAGAAACGTGTAAATCCCTTTATTTACGGCGTTATGTTGTGATATTGTGTCAATAAATACCAAATATATACCTTTACATTTATGGCAATACCTGTCTTGAAATTATACGGAGGAGTTATGCTGGTGTCACATACCATTGTTGGGAACTGCAGTTACCGTTCCACCTGAACGGCAGTTACCGTTTCAGAACGGTAGTTACCGTTCCAGAAAGGCATATGCCATGGCATTACCGTTTCAGAACGGTAGTTACCGTTTCAGAACGGCAGTTACCGTTTCAGAACGGCAGTTACCGTTCCAGAACGGCATATGCCATGGTATGTCAGTGGTCGCGACGGCAGTTACCGTTTCAGAACGGTAGTTACCGTTTCAGAATGGCAGTTACCGTTCCAGAACGGCATATGCCATGGTATGTCTGTGGTCGCGACGGCAGTTACCGTTTCAGAACGGCAGTTACCGTTCCAGAACGGCATATGCCATGGTATGTCAGTGGTCGCGGTGGCACATGCCACAGGCCATTAAACGATCTCGGCGTCTCTCTAAAATTGTGTTAATTGTGAAAGCGCTGGACTATATCTGAGCATCTAAATTTCTTTGACACGCAGAACAAAAATCTTTTCTGAGGATTGAATAGGTAGCTTCTTACTGTTTTACTAACTTAGGGAACCATGGGAACCAGTTGGTGTTACAGACTAAGGAGAAAATACCCTATTAAAGAGGTGATATAATGCTTTTTCACTTTTCCCTTTGCTCTAGAATGTTATATGATGTATGTGTACATGTTTTATGTATGCTAAACTAGAAATTTCTAAGTCAGAGCCAGGGGCTGAAGTCCGGCCAACTGAAAACTGTGAAAACGTATTCTCATGTGCAGTTTAGTGGTAGATTTTCTTATTAGTAAACAGAGTGAGGCGTTTGTGTGATGAAACATGAAGTTCCTAATGCTGTCACAATGGAAAGCCCATATGCTCATTCACATTAGAGGTTTGCAAGTAAAAGGTAACCTCAATAAGAAATAAACTTTGCCTTTAGGGGTGTGCGATATGACGTTTTCTGATTGTGAACGTTGTAAAATGGTTAGTTTCATGCTACAGTGCACATAGGGTCAGTTAAAGTTATAATGTTTCTCTTCTCAGCAGAATCTTAAATCATCTGTACTTCACTTGTGTTTTTACCTGAGTACTTTAGACACCAATATTAAAATGCAACGCTGTGTGTTAGGGGTACACAAAAGTCAAGGTTCAGTACGTACCTCGGTTTTTAAGTCCCTGTACGGTACGGTTCATAGTTAAGGGGAAAATTTCAGATAACTGCTTGTTTGTCAACAACGGAGATGGCCGTAGATCAGCAGCAATGAAAACACCAAAAAACTTGGTTATGGCATTTGCATTTCTGAATTCCCAGACAGGGGTTGTTGAAATAGTGTCGTGAGCTGGGTTTGCACAGTTCGTTATTTTTTCACAGAAACGGTTATAGTAACACCTGGATGGTGCCTTTTCAAATGCGCCGTGTGCATGTTAAAGTGCTGTAGTAGACACGGAGAGCCCTCTCCGAAGCCGGTGTGCCTGTCGTAGACCCTCTCCATAGCTTACCTGCGCATCCAATATTTTTTAACTATCAGTCGACGCCATATTGGCCGACGCAACGGAGACGGCAAGGGCTGTGATTGGTCCTCTAACAAAATCATTTACGGAATCACTTCTCCGGTTTGACTTTGCACCTTAAGTACTTTGTACATTGTTTACTTTGCAACTTAAGGACCAGTAAAACATCAAATAAGATTTGAAAAGCTTTGGAAGTTTATTTACAACAGTGCTTACATGGTTTGTAGTCAACACATAAGATAGATCGGGCAGCGAATTGCATTGCGTTAACGACATCCCGGCGGAGAGCTGCTGAGGGGTCTCCGTAGTCACGGAGTCGGATAACAGAGTCGGATTAGTATACTTTGGCTAAACGGTCCGGGTGGAACTCCGACTTCAAGTTTTCAATTCCGCATCGCAAAACAAGCCTTTACTGTGTGTGGATGGTGAAGCTCCATCTGAGCAGCGGCTTATTTTTGGTATCTGAATCCGAGTGAGGGCTTCTCAGTCACCTGTAGTATTACGCCGTGGTGTGTGGAGCATTTCATTTTCACAAAGTTGCTCTGGAGTGTCCACCTAGATATATGAAGGATAGACAAGCAACGTTTGCTATAGTCCGCTGGGTAGGCTGATAGACTGATCTATCCAGCGTACATCTAGTTGGACACGCCCACTTGTGATGTCACTATGAAAATCATTCCTTCCCTGTTCCAAAAGGCTTGTACCAGCTAATCACACCCACACCTGGCAGTGGTGGCATGACATGAGCCCTTTAAAGGTCCCATGGCATGCTACTTTTTGGATGCTTTTATATAGGTTTTAGTGGGCCCCTAATACAGTATTTGAAGATGTTCAAGAAATTTAGCCTGGGTGCAGAATTACAGCCACTACGAGCCAGTCCCACAATGAACTTTCCAAAAACAAAAGCAATTTTTTAGAGGCGGGTCAAGGTGGAGGGTGGGGTAGTGGCCCTGAGCAGCTTGCGGCCACAGTACCAATGCGCTCCGTTTACAGTTGATGTATCGCAATGGCTCGGATTCATAATATCATCCGGAGGCGCACACAGCTTTTGGCTGTCTTCTGTAAATATTCTAGAACACAACGGGAGCTCCGGCAAGAGTCCTGGAACTCTATAATTAAATAATATAATGTATAGATATATATAATGTAATATAATATAATATATATTATCACGGCCAAAAGCTGTGTGCGCCTCCGGATGATCTTATGAATCTCAAACGACTGCGTCGGGTTTTCCGACATCTCCGGTTCTTCCACTTCCGCGCAATCTGAAATACAGACTGTGCGGCGACATTGAGGAGGAGAAAGGGATGCTTACCGTTTTTGGACTTCCGGTAGGCCTATTTCCACAACGAGACTCGTAGTGGGGGTTATCTCGGCGATGGTTGAGAAGGAATTGGGGAATGGAACTTTGGCTTTGACTCGCTGAAGCCCAGATTGAACCGCGACATGGAGGGGAAAGGGATTGTTGTCCGCGATTGTTGTTGGCCGAGATAACCCCCAAGTCTCATTGTGGAAGTACCACAGAACCTGACGCAGTCTAGTCTTTACACCAAATGTGAGCTTTACCTAAACCTTAACTTATGTTGCGTGTTATGCCCCTTAACACTAACAGCAGAATGGTTATCCAAATAACAAAGAAATGTACAACACTTGTTACAGTGTGTGTATTCACACACAAACACACACACATGTGCCGCTCGCACGGTCTTAGATCATTGTCTCATTGGTGGGCCAAATTCTCTGGGCGGGCAAAGCAGAGATAGCGGAGGTAACCTGGCTCCTTATGACGACATATGTGGCCAAATTACAAAACGGCGTGTCTGAGCTTTAATTTTTTCAAAGGCGGAGCAGGATACCTAGTGCTCATTTTACATCTTTCACAATTTCTAGCCACTGGGGGACCCTAGGCAGGCTAGGGGAATATAACTCATATTAGGGCTTTGACTCCGAACTTCGTTATTCGAATATAATTCGAATATCAAAAAATAAATCAAAATTCGAATGAATATTAGGCAGCCCTTAATATTCAAACCTGTTCTGGGCAGGCCAAGAGGGAGAGACGTCGGAGAACCCGACGCAGTCTATTCATAATATTGTAATGTCCACGGAAAAGGCAGTGAATGAGGTATTTATTAGACAGCGATTTATGAGAAACCTAATAAACCGTTGGAACATGCAAGACCGGTAACCATAGCAACGAGGTAAACAAACCATGCAAAGCCCAATCCAGGTCTTACTGAAGGCATTTAATGGTCAAAATATTATTAATAAATATTCAAATATGTTCAAATATTAATATTAATAAACAAACAAACTTCGAATATGATTTTTGGGCAAAAGTCAAAGCCCTAACTCATATAAATGTAAGAAAACCTCATAAAGAGACGTTTTCATGTCATTGGACCTTTAAAGAATGACAGATCTGATATCTAGATTTAGATGTGGACAATCACACATAAAACAAGGATTTTCTTCCTGTCATTTGAAATGGCTTAAACAGCTTAACTATTTACCAGGGTCCTTTGGCTAAACCTGTAAAAATACATTATGAATCCATTAATCAATGAATCAAACGGCTATAATAATAGTGAATCTCGCATACCTCATTCCCGTACACGTGTGGAAATGTCCCACGATATTTTGAGTTTCCAGAGAGGCTCAGAGAATCTGTTCGTAGGGCTTCATGTGTGAAGTCTGCTTGATAGTCTGGACCCCCCTTTATAGTGTTGACCCCACTTGATTGTGTGGACCCCCCTCTATAATGTGGACCCCCTTTGATAATGTGGACCCCCCTTGATAGTGTGGACCCCCCTTGATTGTGTGGACCCCCCTTGATAGGGTGGACCCCCCTTGATAGTGTGGATCCTCCTTGATAGGGTGGACCCCCCTTGATAGGGTGGACGCCCCTTGATAGGGTGTAGCCCCCTTGATATTGTGGACCATTGACCTGACGGCAGAAGTTTGGCCGAAGTTGCCTTTAAAAGTTAAAAAATAAATAAAAATGTGATAAGGTTATATAGGGCTTTTGGTTGTAATACAATCAGAATGAAAATGAGTTGAAACATGAAAGCAGAATTTGTTGAGCAGGCCACCGCTTTGACCACCACTGATGATGATAAGCCAGTGTGATCAATGTTTCTATATCAGTGGCTTTAAAGTGTAGTGCAGGAGGTCCTCTGCGTGTCGCCTGGATGTTGATATGCTCTAGGTCGTACTACTTGATGTGAAGGGACCCTTGCACGGTGCCGCCATTATATGAAACACAGAGCAGCACTAAACCCCGCCATTATATGAAACACAGAGCAGCACTAAACCCCCTCATTATATGAAACACAGAGCTGGGGTCTCATTTATAACCGTTGCGTACGCACAAAACGGGGCTGAAATTGGCGTACGTGACATTCCACGCCAAGGTTGTGATCTATAAATACTAACTTGACGGGAGAATGTGCCCAGCCCTAAGCAAACTCTGACACATGCGTATGCATGGTTTGGAGGAAAAGGAGAATTGGCGACACAGACGGTGTGGTGGTGAACTGAAGTCAGACAGTATATAGGCTGAGACCCCTGGGCTGTTTCTTTTATCTACTTAACGCGGCACTCCATGGCATGCAAGTAGCTTTAATATAACCCCTTCCCCGGACATCTCATGAGAGAAGGCCTGCAACGAGATACCAGGAGATTGGGGAGAGAATGGTTGGAACTACAGATCAAGCCAGATCTGTTGAGGTTCCATTTTCTTGCCCTATCGTTGCTTTACTCAAACCTTTTTGCTTAAGTGGAAAACACACAGCCCCCTTTCTCTCCCCACGTCACACAACACAAAATAACTATTTGCTAAAAAGTTTTCTGATAACTATTTGCTAGAGTCTTAGTTTTCTCTTCCTCCCCTATATCAGTCGACCCCCATACAATCTTGCTACGGGTTGTGACAAAACCAAAAGAGTTATCCCATAAGTGACATATCTTTGATTCAATACTAAATTAAATAAAAGTATTTATCGTTATACGTAACTCAACATGAGGTATAAAAGTAAATTGTGTCATGGTGTAATAATAGAAGATGAAGAAATATGGGGTGTTGTGTGTTCATAATGTCACTACAAACCAAAACAAGACGACAACAACATACAAAATAAACAAAAAGGAGGAAACCTATGTGGCCCAGCACGGCTGAGCGGGCAGGCACCCTAATATACCCCTAGCCAGCATCAGGGGCAACAACCCCACTCAATCCCACAACGCTACACACACACTAAAGAAACACAAAATAAACACTACACATACACAAAATAAATACTACAGAAACACCAGGCAAACAAACAACCCAAAAAAAGTATGGCGTAATCTGACGAACACAACAGAAACTTTCTGGATGGGGTAGGGCTGTAAGTGTTTCGGTTGTGTGGTACTAACAGCAACTAACCAGTCACTACGTCATGGTCCACATGACACAACGATGTTGTTACAAAAAAAGGCTGCCATATAGTGATTTCACAAATATGCATTTCATATATTCCAGGTTGTTATATAGCCTGAACTCTACTAGAAGTATAGTAGCTCACTGCAGGGATGGCTCTGGCCCTTTGGTTGCCCTAGGCGAGATTGAGTTTTGCGGCCCCGTTCCAATTTTTCGCCCTCTGAACCATAAGAGGTTCACAACTACGTCAAAGCGTCATTGCATTGCATGAACTACGGACCATAATCCTAGGCGATAGCCTAGTTCGCCTATAGCAATCGCCGGCCCTGGCTTATTGGACATACGCACTGGACAGTATTTGAGCCAGCCTATATACAAAGCTGTATGACAAAAATCGGTCTGTGGCAATTTTGAGTGATTATTCCCTGTATTCTTCTCAAATACCTTTTTCAAAGAATTTGTGACGCAATCAATATTCCCTAATTGCAACCCCACTGACAAAAACTGGATGAATAAGTTACCCCTGACCTAGGGAAAAATTTACTTACTACAGTCAAATGAAAAATGTAATCTTTTGATGCTATCCTGCCAATCGCACAGAAATCCTTAGATATAAACATCCCAGAATTTTACTGAAGGGATTGATTTTGATGTACTTTCCATTGTTAATTTGTCTCTGCTGCCACTACATGGCTGCTGCCTGTGTAAAGGTTTGTTTTTGCAAGCCTTTTGGCGCATTTCCACCAGAGGGTGGGGAGGATCAGTTCAGTCTGCAAAGGTGCGGCACGGGACACGTTTCCACCACCAAAAGTGGTCGTGATCTGGACTTAGCCATATTGACCCGTACTCGTCTCGCAGTACTCCTCTGTTGGGGGAGTGAGACGCCTGAAAGGGTGCCGGCAAGTTCGAGCTACACATGCCGTCCGTTGTTCGGATGACAGAATCGTCACTTCCACTTTGCGACAGGGGGATAATAACAACCTAATACATTACCCGCAAGGTATTTATGGACAATGGCGAGAGCTTTGTTTATTGAAGAAAATGTCGCGCAAAAGTTTGCCGTCCTTCTTGGACATCCTACATTGTTGCTCTTTGTTCATTGTGTTGCGTTCTTCTTTTTCCTTGGATTTATTAGCAGGCTACACTGTGTCAGGCTGCTATGAGATCACGATGCTTACGTAGCTGCCGCGGCTATCGCCTTACGGCTTAAACCGCCCCCTACCATCAGGGTACTGTCGGCGGTGGAAACATGAGCCGTAACTGAGCTGGGCTATACCGCTATACCCTCACTGGGCTGAGGCGTGCTTGGTCCGAAGCGTACTCGCCGCTGGAAAAGCGCCATTCGTTTTTAGCAAGGGCAGCTCTTAAACTATGCAGTCCATATTTTAGTGACGGTACTTGAGCCAACTCACTAAAATAATGCTGTAGGCAGTACTTGAGCTGGACCAAGGCTTGAGGCAGCACTTAGGCCAGTTCACTGGACCTAAGCTGTAGCAGTATTTGGGCTGGACCTAAGCTGTAGACAGTACTTGGCCTGGACCTAAGCTGTAGGCAGTACTTGGGCTGGTCCTATGCTGTAGGCAGGCAGTACTTGGGCTGATCCTATGCTGTAGGTAGGCAGTACTTGGGCTGGGCCTATGCTGTAGGTAGGCAGTACTTGGGCTGGACCTAAACTGTGGCAGTACTTGGGCTGGACCTAAACTGTGGCAGTACTTGGGTTGGACCCCAGGCTCTAGGCAGTACTTGAGCTGGACGTAGGTTGTAGGCAGTACTTGGGCCAGTTCACTGGACCTATTGGGGAGCAGTGACAGATGAACTTGCATACAAAAAATACCCATGAAATAATATTGAACAAGAAGATATTGTATGAAATTAGTGATATTGATAATTGGTAATATAACAAATATGGTCTTTGATAATCAGTGGAACGATAATCTTAATATTGTACGTTATTAACTTCAGCTTTCTACGATACCCATATTGATACCCATATTGTAGCAACAGTAGTATATTAGCAGTAGTGGTGGTGGTGGTAGCAGCAGTAGAATCTTAGCGATGGTGGTAGCAGCAGTAATATATTAGCGGTGGTGGTGGTGGTGGTAGCAGCAGTAGTATATTAGCGGTGGTGGTAGCAGCAGTAGTATATTAGTGGTGGTGGTAGCAGCAGTAGTATATTAGCAGTGATGGTGGTGGTAGCAGCAGTAGTATATTAGCGGTGGTGGTGGTAGCAGCAGTAGTATATTAGTGGTGGTGGTAGCAGCAGTAGTATATCAGCGGTGTTGGTAGCAGCAGTGGTGTATTAGTGGTGGTGGTAGCAGCAGTAGTATATTAGTGGTGGTGGTAGCAGCAGTAGTATATTAGCAGTGATCGTGGTGGTAGCAGCAGTAGTATATTAGCAGTGATGGTAGCAGTAGTATATTAGCGGTGGTGGTAGCAGCAGTAGTATTTTAGCGGTGGTGGTAGCAGCAGTAGTATATATTATTGGTGGTGGTAGCAGCAGTACTATATTAGCAGTGATGGTGGTGGTAGCAGCAGTAGTATATTATTGGTGGTGGTAGCAGCAGTAGTATATTAGCGGTGGTGGTAGCAGCAGTAGTATATTAGCAGTGATGGTGGTGGTAGCAGCAGTAGTATATTAGCGGTGGTGGTAGCAGCAGTAGTATATTAGCAGTGATGGTGGTGGTAGCAGCAGTAGTATATTAGTGGTGGTGGTAGCAGCAGTAGTATATTAGCAGTGATGGTGGTGGTAGCAGCAGTAGTATATTAGTGGTGGTGGTAGCAGCAGTAGTATATTAGCAGTGATGGTGGTGGTAGCAGCAGTAGTATATTAGCGGTGGTGGTAGCAGTAGTATATTAGCGATGGTGGTAGAGCAGCAGTAGTATATTAGCGGTGGTGGTAGCAGCAGTAGTATATTAGCGGCGGGGGTAGCAGCAGTAGTATATTAGCGGCGGTGGTAGCAGCAGTAGTATATTAGCGGTGGTGGTAGCAGCAGTAGTATATTAGCGGCGGTGGTAGGGGTAGCAGCAGTAGTATATTAGCGATGGTGGTAGAGCAGCAGTAGTATATTAGCGGCGGGGGTAGCAGCAGTAGTATATTAGCGGCGGGGGTAGCAGCAGTAGTATATTAGCGGCGGGGGTAGCAGCAGTAGTATATTAGCGGCGGGGGTAGCAGCAGTAGTATATTAGCGGCGGTGGTAGCAGCAGTAGTATATTAGAGGTGTTGGTAGCTCTAGTAGTGTTTTAGAAGTGGTGGTGGTGATAGTAGTAGTGTATAGCAGAGGGGGTCCCCACAGACGAACTCCCGATATACATTATATTTTCAATCGATTTATCATTTTAGCGCCACTAACATGAAAAGATGTAACCATTTAAGCTAAACATGGTTAAAGGTTAAATATTTATGTTGTTTAGGCTCCGCGACGTCCGCATTGGCCTCACCGTCCAATCTGGCAACACTGCCTGAATTCCCTCGTCATCAATGTAACTCAATGAGAAATACGAAGCTGGTATGAAATGAAACTGTGATTCTGAATAAAGTATAAATTATATTGAATTCTGTTTTATTATTATTTCATGATTGTTGAAGATACAAGTGTGTTGATTTGTTAAACGTTTGAACGAAGCTTAACGATATAAAATAGACCAAGTTACGAAGTATGAAGCAGGTGAAATGTCAGAGAATGTCAGTGTCATCCTCCATTGTAAAAATAGTATTGAATGAGTAGAATATCTTAAAGTATAAAATATCAAATTAATCTGCAAAGAAGCGGGCGATTCCAAGCTAATCTGAACATTTTACAATTGGAATGGAGTCTCTAGGGGAAAATTTGAGGAACGTGATGGGTCCCAAAGTTCGTAGAGAATAATAAAGAAAGTCTTTATTTACCTATTTACCTCTTGAGAAAATGCCTCAATCCAAAGAAATCAAAGCATCATGGCATTAGCCGTCAGTCTTTATACATTAGAAAACAGGTATTTGTTAATCACGTGGGGGCCTAATTTCTAATTACAAACCGCCTTTAGTTACAGTAATAGTTCCTCATAGAGCCTCACAGTTCAGTCCTTAGGTTTTGATACTGAAGGCTTGTGGTACTGCTCTGAAGGGGAGGCTCCTCTCTCAGAGCTCCAGATGTGGCGTCCTGGTCCTGCTCAGTGTTGCTCAGGCCAGCAGGACGGTATCTTCAACTTCCAAGATGGTACTCGGTTGAATGGTACTATAAAGTGGTTGTTAATGTCTCCCTCTGTGTGTTCCAGGCGGTCTGAAGGGAGCCAACATAGTGGATGCCTTGGATACCCTGTACATCATGGAGATGTATGAGGACTTTGATGAGGCTACTGCCTGGGTAGAGAAGAACCTGGACTTCAGCCTGGTAAGGAGAAAATACTTTATTTCCCACACTGATGTGATATGAAAGTGGCATTGAAACCAATGCAGAAAACACTGAAAGGTTGAAGAAAAAGAGAAATGTACCCTTACATTATAACAACGTCATAGCTTTAAACCCAGGTGGTGATGTTCCCAGAGTGGTTTGCACTGAGGGTTTAGTCTATGCAACCATACCGTACAGAGACATGGATTATATTTGAAGGAATATATCAATGTCAAAGAAGGAAGCAGCGTGTTACTGTGGTGCCCCAGGTGTACAGGGTGTAAGATGAATTCCCCGTTCACACGGAAATTATTTTTTTGTGAAGACGTAGAAGTCTTGTGCGTTTCGCCTGACCGTCGAGGTGGATCTTGCGATTTCGGTGGTCGAAAATGCGAAAACGCCTCATTTTCTTTTTTTTTTGGTTGAAAACCAGCGCCAGAGTTGCCTCAATTATGTAACACAGCGTTTCTGCAGCTCGATTCGTTTTCTTTACGGAGATATTCCTGAAACGCAGCCAAGGAAAACGGAATGGAAAAGATTGTTTTTCGCCCGTGTGGACGGGGCTTAGGTTGAGGGACATTTCCAAACATTTCAAAACTTTGCAAAAACAAACTTTGTTGTGACTTATCCTGATAACTTCAATGGTTTGCTAATTTTAGACTGGCTCCATTACAATAATGAACTCCATTACAACCCGACAGACATCCATCTGTATCATCTTCCTAAACTGTAATCAAGAAGCAAATCTAATTCAATATCTTTCTAATTTGCCTCGGTTTCTAAGTTGGCTTCAGCAACATTCTGGTGGTGTGTACGAGGTATGTGTAAGAGGTAGTTTCAAAATGGCAGCAGAATGCTGTTCTTCCAATGTTATACTTATCCTGCTAATGGTATCTAATCTAATCTATCTATCTATCTATCTATCTGTCTATCTGTCTATCTGTCTATCTGTCTATCTGTCTGTCTGTCTGTGTCTCTGTCTCTGTCTCTCCTCACTTAATGTAATCATACCGTAATCTAGGTCAATTTTAAAACTTTGTTTTTCCATGTCCCTCATGTGAAAATTTCAAACAAAACAATGTCACCACATAATAATTAAGAATTAAACAATGACTAAAACCCCATTGCTACCAATAACATTCCTATGCTCACATACTTCTAAAATGGAGGTAGCCATTGCGGTGTGACCTCACGATGTACAAGCCCTACAGGTGGAACCAAGCCGTTTAGTGTATGTTTCTGTTCCACTTGAAGGAGTTTAAAGGCCTGTACTTAAGATGTAGAGATGTAAGATTTCAATTGTCAGGGATGGAAACAACTTGCTATTTGGCAAATATCCCTTTTTATGTGCTAAAATTGGGTGATTTATAAGAACCGTCTGGATCCATGTTTTTTATTCATTGAAAGCTAAACGCAAAGCTAGTGGGCAGACATACAATGTTCAGATGAATTGTAAAGCAACGTTACGTGGAAGCATTTCTATGCACTCTGCCCCTCCCGTTGCATTTCAAGTACTTTGTTGAATTGTGGTTGGGTTGGGGTAGCATCAACACTTGACGTTGTTAGGCGTACCAAACATGGTAAAACACATGTCAAACTGTTGTCTATTGGACAAAGCATCCGAGGGAAACTCCAAACTGTCCTTGTTGTGGACAATAATAAAGGAGCAACAACTTTGTATGGTCTTGCATTTTTGCAATTCGCTTTGACAAAAATGTTTAGTTGTTCTGAGTGAATACAAGCAGCTATAGTCCCCCAACATTACTTTTCAGAACAGTGCTTTCACCCCCTGGTTGTAGTTGGGTCGGATCAGGTTCACACCAAACTAAAGTTCATTGGGAAGCGTGCCGGGAGCAACCTGGGCTGTGTGTCAGAGCAGACAACTTTCTATTGATTTAGTCCGCAGAAGGCTTAAAATTATCAATTTTCCCCTCCCAAACTAACCGTACTAACGGGGGAAAAGATCCAGGTTTAAATCACACTAGCAGCTACGGTAGCCTACCACAACAAAGGCATTCTGTAGCTGGTGCAGGAGAGCTGTGGTAGTCCATGCATTCAGTAAGCCATTCAGTAAGCTAAAGCATATTAATTGACAATTTGCCAGTATGTATGCTCTTAAAAAAATAAAAAATATATTTTGATTGGTGTACATTTTCATATTGCAATGTTGAGTTACTCTATTTAAAATCCTTATAGTAATTAGAACATAAAATATAGCTACATATATTATGTAATATTATGTTAATGTTAATAGTCCATTTAAAATAAAAATAGAACCAAGTTATTATAGTAAGAAAGTATTATTAAACTATACGCAAACTAAAATTAACAAAACCCTCCTTAAAAAATGTCAATGTTTAAGATAAATTATTATTATTATTATCTGCTGATTGATGAGACACAGCCCTGCTTTGGTTGTACCATGTCCCTAGAGAAGTAAACATAACCCTGGTTTGGTTGTACCATGTCCCTAGAGAAAACCTAGCCCTTATCCGCAAAGATAACCAGGACAAGACATGGTCATCAACCATTCCTCTGACCATTGAGTGGTTGTTGTTGCCAGACTGGGTGGTTTGGGAAACTCAGAATCTGCTGATCTCCTGGGATTTATATCTGCTGCAACAGTCTGAGTTTACAGAGAAGGACGCAAAAAACAAAAAGCATCCAGTGAGTGACCGACCTGAGGGCTGAAAGACCTTATTTAGGTCTGAAGGTTCAAACGTTAACTGCCGACACACGCAGAGAATAGCTTCTGATTCTTTGCTAAATCCTTTACTCTTACATCTGGGACTTAATGGTTTACCCTTACATGTGAACCTTAATGAATTACCCTAACATGTGAAGCTTAATAGTTTACCCTTATATGTGATATTTAATGGTTTCCCCTTACATGTGGGACTTAAAAAATACTATCCCAGGGTTACTATTTTTTTCCACAAGATTTTCAGGGTACAAATGTCAGGATATGTTGTACGGCCAATCAGGAAAATAGCAGGGGAATATCAGGACTTACACGTATGTGTTAGTATGTGTTTGGTGATGTGAACTGCCACACAAACACACTCACTTTGAGGGACCATGGCCTTCGACACCACCCAGATTTGTGCAATTGTTTTCCGCAGACCACCAGTGTCATCTCCTTCCCCCTCTGATCCATACATAAATCTTACTGAAGCCAATCAGAAATACCATGTGTCAACCACTATCATCGTGCCTCAAGAATGTTTTTTCAAGAGATGGGAGGATCTGGGTAAAAGGGATTGTAGGGTTTTTGTCAACTAAGTCTGAATTTCTGAATGATTTTAAGTATAATCTAAACGCTGATGACTTCCTCTCTTTCAGAACACGGAGGTCTCTGTGTTTGAGGTGAACATCCGGTTTGTGGGCGGCCTCCTGTCTGCCTACTATCTGTCTGGGAAGGACGTAAGTGTTTCTTGTCTTATTTGGTTCCCTTCTCCCTGGTTCCCGAATCACACAATACTCTGTGTTGCAGAATAATGTGCTACCTTCCTTTGCATGAGTGTAGCTGGCTCCGTCCAATTGTTTGCTATGTGAATGTCTTCCCAAAGAACCGATCCCCCTTGCTCTTTCAGTGTTTCCCCTAGGATGGAGTTGCAGCAGTGGAGGTGAAATGTTTCTTTCTTCTTTTTTTTGTGTGCTCGCAAAGCGCACCCTTCAGGGAGGTTTCTATGTGTTTAAGCACCAGAAGGGTGTACATACAGTACTTTTGTGCGCAGTAATGAGCAGGGGAAATATGGAGAGATTGAACATAATACAAGTATAATCTTTAAAACAATTATTTACTTTTATTTAACAAACATCACATAACACAAATACACCAATCGAAAAGGTCTGTGTCTCCAACCAATGCATCTTTCCACTCCCTCCCCTCTCCCCATCACAAAGGTTGCAGTAGGACCATAAAGAGGCCATGCCTCTATTGACCAAGTTTTGGGGCTCTAGAGTCAATAATGGCGACACTACTGAAATTGTTGCTGAATAAAAAATTTTGTTGCTCAAAAATAAGAAGAGATATATTAGTCAAAATAAAGGTAGTAGTAGGACCATAAAGAGGTGACGCTATTGAAATTGTACCATTGTGGTCGTTTTCAGTTTTGCACTTTGCAGACGGTCCCTAAACTCGCGGCTGAACGCCGACCAGGCACGGCGGCAGGATTTTTTCTCTCCCGGTGCTAAGGGGGGGCTTGACCGATACGTGGGGTAGCTAAGAAAATAATTGATTTTCATGACGTCACTTACTTTATAAAGAGGTTCTTGGTTTTTTTCTTCAATAAAAGAAGCTATGATACACAGCACGAGAATGTAATACAAGAGGCAATGGCGGAAATGTTTCACGTGCGTGCAAAGGTGACATTCAGCTCCGGACAGCGACCATGCGCCTGCCCATAACCAGACAATACATCCAAAATGCAACAAGTATTTATTTCATATGCATAATAAATTAAAACAAACAACTATGCATTGACAATATTGTCTCGGATCACAACATAATAACTTAGGCTACATTACATTAATAGTAATAGTAAGTGCAGCCGCAACGAGAAGGTGACATTCAGATCCGGACAGCGACCATGCGCCTGCCCATAACCAGACAAAACATCCAAATTGCAACAAGTATTAAATGAAAACAAACAACTATGCATTGACAACATCATAACTTACATCATATTAAAAGTAAAACTCATAACATAGGCTAAAAAGTGCAGCCGCAACGAGAAGTGCGAACAGCTTGTTTGAATGATAAAAAAAAAAAAAAAACTCACAGAAGGACGATGCGTCTATTGCTGTGGTTGAGTGCAAATGAGTCTATAATTTTCTGGACATCCAGGGCCTTGGTTCTTTCTGCGTGTATGGACAGGCAGGCAAGGTTGCTGAGTCGAGGGTTTGCCATTCTGTTCCTCAAGTAGGTTTTTACGCGCCGCATGTACGAAAAACTGCGCTCGCATGATGCGGAGGTTACAGGCAGTGTAACAGCAATGCGCACACGTTTATAGATGTCCTCAAAGGAGTCTTTGTAAGGTTTAAGCATGGACAGAAATTCCAGTGTGCTGCTGAGTGTTTCACCTTGTTCTTTTTTTCAAGGCTCTCCTTTTCAAGGAATGTGGCATTTTCGGGGTTGAGGGCTGACGTGCCCATGAGAACGGCACCTGCTTCTGTTGAAAACCGTCGTGTCATTTCATTCACTAGTCGGTCAATGACAGGGTAGAATGAGGATGTTCGGAGTTTATCCAGAGAGGACATGCATGGATGCTCTGTTTGAACTGGAGCTTCAACTACATAGTCCTGCAGATGGTGAGGTTGTTGAGATTGCCTCTTCTGTTGTGGGAGCTGCGGTGGTTTTGCGACACTGACTTTGGTGCAGAGCGCCTCTGCCTTGCTCCATATGGCTCTCCAAGAGTCCTCTGTGCGCTTTTCTTTTAGGCCCGTGATGACTGAGTGCGCGAGGTCGGTGGCAGTCTCCAGCAAAAGTTCGGGGGACTGTAGAGTGTCAGACATGAACTTTGCTGTACGAAAAAGATCCTCAAACAGAACAAGGTGGAGGATGAATTCAGCATCAATGAGTGCGAGTAATGACCGAGCATCAGTGGATCTGCGTGGATTTGGTTGCGCCTTAATGTCATTTAACGATGCAATGATGGCGGGTAGGGTTTTTTGCACTGCCCATAGCGAGTGATACTGGCAGGACCAGCGCGTATCGGACAGTTTCTTGAGTTCAATGGGCTGCTGAGAGGGCTCAAGTTCCCGTTGCTTCTTAACGAAATGGACATGGACAAATGAGCCTGAGAAAAACTTGTACATGTCTTGCACAATAACAAAAAAATCCCCCGCTGGCTTCACGTTTCTCACACAGTCCACCAAAACTAGATTGAGGCGGTGTGCATGGCAATGGATGTAGATTGCCTGAGGGACCTCTTCTCGGAATTTCTCTTGGACCCCGTTGTGAACACCGGACATCACTGCAGCGCCGTCATAACACTGAGCAATACAGGCAGTGTGATCAATGTTACATTTGCTCAGAGTGTCTTTGATTGTAGCGAAAAGTGACTCTGCATCCAAACCGTCAGCTGGCGTGAAATGGAGAAATTCTTCCACAGCTTTATCATTTTTCACGTAGCGCAACACAACAGACACTTGTTCAGTTTTACTCAGGTCCTTACTCTCATCTACCATCAAAGCAAACATTTCAGCATCTTGTACTTCACTACTTATCTGATCCCTTATCATATTTGCCATAATGTCCAGTATTTCGTTCTGTATGTCATGATGTGTGTACTTCGCATTTCTTGGATTGTCAGATATTTTCTGTGCAACTGTTTTGTCAAATTTGCCTATCATCTGTAAAAGTTCAAGAAAGTTTCCCTGGTTGACAGCCGTGTCATTCTCTGTGTCTCCTCTCTGTGAAAGTCCCTGGTATGCGGTGAAACGCAATGACTCCACAACTGCTCTCATATACTCTCTGTTCTCGTTTACTATTTTTGCATGTCCATCACTCAGAGCATTGCAAATTGTTGAGCCAGACTCTTTCTGAATAGTCCACTCATTCCACACTGCCATAGCATATTTATGCTCCACACTAACATTGTGTGTCTTGAAGGAACTTGTCGCCTTCTTCCAGTTCTGGTAGCCGTTGTGGGTAAATGCTGCCTTCTCGCCATGATTTCCTGGACGTTGAAAGTGGCGGCATGCAAAGCAGAAAACACGGTCCTTTGAAATGGAATATTCAAGCCATTTGTAATCCTCATACCATCTACGATTAAAATAGCGATCCTGCTGTCCAACTTTGGTGGCCGGATAACGCCGAAGAAGAGGCCGTCTCGGTTCATTAGCAGGTGACTGGCTTAAATCAGAGGGGCTGGTGTCTGTGTCAGCAGTGCAGCTAACGGGGGATGTAGAGCTGATAGCAGCGATGGACTGCCCTGGTGCTCCTTCTGGTCCTGGCTCAGGAGTTCCTCTCTCAGATTCATTTTTCGAATCTCCCTCTTCTTCGTTGGCCGTCTGGGAGACTTCATTCATTGGTTCTTCATTTTCTACCTGCACTCTTTTCTTGATCAACCAACGATTCATTTTCAGCTAGCCTTATTTAAACATCCATTTGCAGCTAACCTTATTAACCTTTATTTAACGCGCGAGTATATATAAACAAATAGGTGATATAAACAAAAGACTCCCCCCGCCCTCCCCCCTCTTGTCCCCTCTCTCTCTCACACACACACACACACGCAGCATAGGGTAAACGGGGTACGGGCGCAGTACAAACACGCAAGCGTGGATTTGGAACAGAATGCATACATATGAACCTTTACAGTTTTTCTCAGTCGCTTTGGTACATTTCTCAAATCATCCTCGACATTTGCAAAACAGTGCTAAAATGCTAGAGGGGCTTAACTGGGGCTACACATTTTTTTGCCGGGGCTATAGCCCCGGTGTAGCGCCGTCGCTGACGCCGACAGCTCATAGAAGCCAATGCATTTCACTGTTCGCTGAAAACAATGTTGTAGCTGTTTCTCTAGGTTACTACATTTAGCTAGAGGTGTCAATTGTGTCGCAACGATGTTTCACTGATCTACTAACCGCCAACACCGAATCTGCCAATTTATTTCGAACTTTACGGAAGTTCCTCTCCGTTTATAGCTATGCTTTACTCACTGGTGTGTGAATTTACCTGGATATGTAGCGTCGGTAGCGCAAAATTATATAAAATTCATATTTTAAAGAGATAAGCTGAAGCTCTCCTCTCCTCTCGATAAAAAAAATTAAATCAGCAGCGACGGTCATATTTCAGCAGTGGTGTACTGCCGCTGCTCGGTGCATATAGGGGAAACACTGTCCTTCTGTTCCTCTCCTTCTCGAGGGAAGAGAAAGGGAAACAAACACGGCACAACATCGTTAGAACCTCAGCTCTGTGTTGTCATAGTACAAAGGAAAATACTTGCTATAGATGAAAAAATAAAGATTCACAATTGTCTAGGATTCTTTAACAATTGCTTGTGAATAAATATTCAAAGTACATTAAATAGAAAGAGAAAGTCAATATTGAGCGTGCCCTAAGGAGAGAGGGGAACATCACCACAGAGCCTTCTCCAAGTCTCCTTTATTACCACAATTGGTAATAAAGGAAGAGGTGTTCTGGTCAAATTCAGACACTAAATTATGTTTGCCAAAATCCACCTCTGTCTGATTGAATACGCTTATAATGTTTTTGCTTTTGGAGATGGTCTTGTTTATTACTAAATGCAGGCTCTTCATGGGTGATCCCTGATTTAGATTCATGCTGGGCCTTTATCACTAATATTCCTGCTTCCAAGGAAGTGTGAACGGGGTGTGGCGTCAATAAATAGGTTGGAGTCAAAGTCCCCGTCCACACGGGCGAAAACGATCCGGTTTCGTTTTATGCGGTTCAGGAATATCTCCGTAAAGACGGAGTCATTGCGATCCGCATCGAGCTGTAGAAACGCTGTAGTAAATATTCAAGGCGCTGGTTCTCCACAGAAAAAAGTGGAGCGCATCAAGCCTCCGCTCATACAGCCTGCGCGCTGTAAACAAACATTATGTCACGAGGAGATTCCACCTTTTAAATCGAGCAGAAAGACTTTTTAATGTACAGTTAGCAATTCAATTTATCAAGGGGCTTTATTTAAAGCTGCAAAAAGAATACAAATAAAATAATAAATAAAAAATTCAACGCAACTCTGACGTCCCTCAGCTGGTGGGGGGCTAATGACGTCATCGTTTGCGTTTCGGGCTTCCACACCAATCCTAACACGAAACTGCATAGGTCCGGATAGATTTGAAACCATCTCCGAGGGTTGTTTCAGAAATATGCGCTTCGGGCACCGGATTCGCCGTCTCCGTCTGGACGGTCAGCCGAAACGCACGACTTATGCGGTTTCACCAAAAAATCTTTTTCGTGTGGACGGTGCCAAAGCGTGGGTGCTTGATAACAAATACACTTTAGTCATGCATCTTTGAATCTCAACTTCGCAACTTCTCTCCCAGTTGAAAACTTCTCATAGATTTGATGCATTTTTTAGTATGCATCAAATCTATGATGCCAAGGTTTGACATGGCTTGACTTTCTTTCCATCAAAAACACTTTTTGGTTTTTCTTCACATTTAATATTGATGACTGTGGTGAAGTTATCATCTACCATCTATGGACCTCATCCGCAAAAAAATTCTAATCACACTTTAGTTGTGAGACAAGGTGAAAGGGAGGGGGAGAGAAAGGGATTATGCCAAAAATAGGCCTTCTCTCAGAATGTAGTTTATCTCCAGATCTTTGCTAATGTAGTTGTCACATTTATTGTTGTTGGACCCACTCACAGAAAAAAGCAGTAAAAGAGAAAAACGCTATGAAAAGGAGGGTTGGAGATTATAAACTGAGGTTGTCAAGATTAATCATTTCTTCTAGGATAGGTGGGAAGAAGGTCAGAGTGAGGGAAGGTAGCAGGTGCCTCCCAACATTATCACCCACTAACTTTGCCTCCCTCCATCGCTCCTTCACCCGGTCTGTTCCCTAGATCGGTCCCAAGCTTGGCAAGGCCTCAAGGGGCTTTCTAGGCCTTTGATGAAATATTGATCAGCAAAAGGGCAGCTGGTATCGCCTGTAAGCAACCCCGCTGACAGGCTTTTAACAGCCCCGCCAGACCACCAAACACAGTATGGCCTATGGTGTCACCACAGGAAACTCCTTGGTGGAAATACAATAGTGGTTTCACTCTGTACCCCGAACCTTTACACCACATTTTCTGCCTTCTTTACAGACCATAAATTGTATGACTTATATTTATTAAGGGTAGGAATATTTATACCGGAGAATCATACAGTCTGTCTGAAATCTGAAACTTTCTTGAGGGATTTATCGGTTTTGCTTTCGCCCTAGGTTAACAGTTAACAGTGCCAATCCACAAGTTTCAAGTTAAGATACTGAACGGAATCAGACACTTAATACTTAGAATTCAGAGCGAAGATGCCAGCTGTATTCAATTCTGAGTGCAGAGAAACATTTCAATAGTAGAGAGGTTAAAGGGCTCATATGGTTCCACGTTCACGCAACACAAGGGGGTTACTGACCACTTACGTTCTTGCGGACCCTCCTTTTGTCCAACGTAAGGGCCGGACGTGCGCCTCCCAAAAATCGTAACCTTCCATCGAGGAGACGCAGCAGCAAGGGCTGTGATTGGTCCGCTTAATAAACCTGACGCAGAACCATAAACGTTCACGATTGCGTCGAAGCGTCTGCGTGGTCATTGCGTTGCGGGAACGTGGGACCATAAAAAGGCCTTAAGTGTAGGAGGGGGTGATGTTGAACTGATTGGAACGCAGCCTAAGCATTCACTTCTGAATCAAATAGATTTTAGTTGGTGGTATAAATGTACGTAGAATTCTGTCTGTGTCCAAGTCTGTGAGCATGTGCAGTGGTGTGTACACAAATAATTGGAACTAGTGGATTTGTTCATTTTCTGGAGCTCATGGGGAAAACCTTCTAGCCAAGGAAGTTGGTGGTCGCTAGCCTGGGTTGGACAATGTTTTCAAGGAATATTTATTTTCCTTCTAAATTGTTTTCAAACAACAAAAACACGAGCACTAACAGTGTGTGTGTGTGTGTGTGTGTGTTTGTGTGGGAGTGTGTGTGTGTGTGTGGGAGTGTGTGGTGTGTGTGTGTAGGTGTGTCGCGTATCATGTTTATCAAAGAGTAGCACTAACAGAGTGGGTGAGAGATGGAATGACAAACCAGCAGACTTTAGCCCTGCAGCAGATCACCTGACGATCCCGTCTCTCTGCCCATTGGCCGACCTATGAGGTCAGGTAGACAAGAGAGGCCGTCACACCCCCTCCTGAAGGAAATATTACGCCGGGATAATGACCAACCTTTGCTACCCTCTTAGTTACTTACCTCTTACTCTTTTTCAGTCAAACAATTCTTTAAAAAAAAGGATATGAATATATCTTTGTACCTCTCTACTCCAGCATCTTCTCTTGTACAGCCCACCATCAGCTTAGCCCAGGTATACCCAGGCTGCCTTGCGTGCAATTTCATTTCACTCTGCTAGGCAGCCTGGATTTTCGCCTGAGATAGGGAACCAATCACAGAACGGGGAGGGACGGCAAGACGATGACGACGTCTATGCGACACACCCATCGTCTTCTTCCTCATCGAATTTCTGTCGATCTTCATACGTCATCTGATATAATTGATACGATTGGCTATGAGCTACGTACAGACTCACATAATAGACATTCATAGCGCCCAATAAAAGGCTCCGGGCACTCGTAAACCACGCCTCAAATACGAGAAAATGTATGTGTGGTTCCCAGACCTCTTCTCAATGTAGATTGAGATGAGGTCTGGTTTTAGCCAGGCTACTATCAGCTATGGATCATTAGACTTTAATGAGCAATTTAAGAATGAAAACAAAAGACAGACCTTGAAAGAAAACACTTGAAACTGACCAAAAAAAACACAACCACCGAGGATAAAAGAGATGGGGCCTCTGAACCTTGTATTATAGGCTCGTAAAAACAGCCGCCACGACAGTCTTTGATTGGGATTTTGCAGAGAGCTCAGAAGACCTTCCCCCCCATGGCCCTTCACCTTCCCCACCATGGCCATTCACCTTCCCCCCCCATGGCCCTTCACCGCCCCCCCCATGGCCCTTCACCGTCCACCCCCATGGCCCTTCACCGCCCCCCCCATGGCCCTTCACCGTCTCCCCAATGGCCCTTCACAGTCCCCCCCATGGCCCTTCACCATCCCCCCCCTGGCCCTTCACCGTCTCCCCAATGGCCCTTCACCAGCCCCCCGATGGCGCTTCACCAGCCCCCCCATGGCCCTTCACCAGCGCCCCACCCTGGCCCTTCACCGTCTCCCCCATGGCCCTTCATCTGCCCAACATGGCCCTTCACCGTCCCCCCCCATGGCCCTTCACCAGCCCCCCCATGGCCCTTCTCCAGCCCCCCCATGGCCCTTCACCTGCCCCCCCATGGCCCTGCACCAGCCCCCTCATGGCTCTTCACCTGCCCCCCATGGCCCTTCACCGTCTCCCCAATGGCCCTTCACCAGCCCCCCGATGGCCCTTCACCAGCCCCCCCATGGCCCTTCACCAGCGCCCCACCCTGGCCCTTCACCGTCTCCCCCATGGCCCTTCACCAGCGCCCCACCCTGGCCCTTCACCGTCTCCCCCATGGCCCTTCATCTGCCCAACATGGCCCTTCACCGTCCCCCCCCATGGCCCTTCACCAGCCCCCCCATGGCCCTTCACCAGCCCCCCCATGGCCCTTCACCTGCCCCCCCATGGCCCTGCACCAGCCCCCTCATGGCTCTTCACCTGCCCCCCATGGCCCTTCACCGTCTCCCCAATGGCCCTTCACCAGCCCCCCGATGGCCCTTCACCAGCCCCCCCATGGCCCTTCACCAGCGCCCCACCCTGGCCCTTCACCGTCTCCCCCATGGCCCTTCACCAGCGCCCCACCCTGGCCCTTCACCGTCTCCCCCATGGCCCTTCATCTGCCCAACATGGCCCTTCACCGTCCCCCCCCCATGGCCCTTCACCAGCCCCCCCATGGCCCTTCACCTGCCCCCCCATGGCCCTGCACCAGCCCCCCCATGGCTCTTCACCTGCCCCCCATGGCTCTTCACCGTCCCCCCCCATGGCTCTTCACCGTCCCCACCATGACCCTTCGTCGGCTCCCCCACCATGGCCCTTCACCAGCCCCACCATGGCCCTTCACCAGCCCCACCATGGCCCTTCACCAGCCCCACCATGGCCCTTCACCTGCCCCCCCATGGCCCTTCGTCGGCTCCCCCACCATGGCCCTTCACCAGCCCCACCATGGCCCTTCACCAGCCCCACCATGGCCCTTCACCAAAGCAATAATAAAAAAGTGCTGTGGCTTGGTTTCTAACGCGGAGATAGAGTTTAAAATACGACAGCTTGGTTTCTAACACAGACATAGAGTTTACAATGCTGTGGCTTGGTTACTAACACGGACATAGGGCCATATTTTAACGGTTTGAAACGCAAGTGAGAAGCGCGAAACGCAAGTAGCTTTGTGGGAGGATAATGACTCTTGCGCCCAATGCAAATCTAAAATTGGTTGGTGTGAAACCCGTAGGTGTGTTTTGGGGGTAACGCGCAACATCGCCCAACCCCTTTAAGAGTCAGCGCATTTGAACTTGACGAGATGATATTTTGACAGCGCGTTTGCAGTCTCCACTGAGACAGATGCATGACCACATGAATTTCAGACTTCAAATGGCTCAGTTTATGGTCAAATAATAGGCCTAATTCACGCATGGAATAGCATTTTTCAACTTCAGAAACACTGAGTCGTAATTTTCGGCAAACAGAACTTAACACATATATGATATGCGACCCTGTGGCCGCAACTGTGGGTCTGTTTAAGGATATGCGGCAATACATTAACAAACATTGTTTCTTACCAGTATTGTATACATTATCATTATCGACTTATGTTCATAATATACATGTGTCCCCCCGTTAATAAACATTGCCATGGACTGTATTGTACGATGCGCGCAAAGAATCACCCGCATTCATGCATTCTTTTGAACACTCACTCGCGGTAAAATTATGTTTTCTCACGATCAAATACTCATCAATCCTAAGAGTTATGGGCTTGTACACGATGTCTGTGTCAAGAAAATATTTGATTGCTGTAAGGTGTTTGCAAATGCAAGTACAACTTCTTACCGCTGTATCAGCTGTTCTTTCCCAAATAATTGAAACAATGTTATAATTTACCCTCAAACGAGATTTTGTTTTGGAAGGCTGGGATATAGCCTACTTTGCATGCATGCGTTTTCCAATTTCATTTTTTTCTTAAATGTATGATTTTAGATCTTTTAACAGAAAAATACCTGTTTTCTTTGCATTGTGGATGAACCATTTACATTTTTCCTTTGCCTCTAACACACCAAGGGCTGAGATCGCAAAACAAAACACGACCATTATCTATCCCTAATCCCCAAAAAAATGTTTTGTTTTTGTGCGGCAATCTGATCCCTTTCAACTTCACCTGAGCAGAAGTAGTCTCTGGCCTACCTCTTTTTTATCCATGTCAAATTTTGAAAGACAATCAGACATGCAAACGGCGTGCTTTTTGGCGCGAGTCGCTTTTTTATCATACATTTTGGGGACCTGTGTGGTTCGTGCAGATCCGAAGAGGTTTTTTTTTGGAGGGGGGGGGCGTCGATCGCTGCGTGCGTGCAGGTGTCAATATTCCCTAATCTGACTGACTGAGACTCCTCGAGCCTTCGAAGTAAAGAAAAGTGATTCCGGAAATGATTTTGTTAGGGGACCAATCACAGCCCTTGCCGTAGCGTCGACTGAAGGTTAAATATTGGATGCGCATGCGCACGTTAGAGCTTAGATCAGGCCCAGAAAATCAAGCCCGACTCTGCCCGAGCCCTTGCACGTTCTGTCCGAGCCCGGCCCGGCCCGACCCGACACATCAACTGTAATTATGGGCCCGAGCCCGATTTCAACCCAACATTTATTTTAACACATATGTAACTTTGTGCACATTTATTACTAGGCCTACTCTGCTAAATATATATGTAAGGGATAATGTATAGAACGCCGGTCATTATCGGGAAACCGGCGACGTTCTATACATTATCCCGCTTATTACACGGCTACTTGCCAAAACTAAAAAAATAACTTCACATGGTGTGTCTTTTTAAAATTTATTCGTTACCAGCATTCGTAGTGTTGATCAGCAGAGAAATAATAAATAGTCTGCAAAGACGGTGACGTCGCTTAGCAACGGAAGACGCTGGGGTTGACAAGTCACCGGACTACTACCCAAGTGAACGGAGCGTTCCACAGCATTGAGAAGACCAGTGTAATAAAGGCCTATAATATTTCTGTTTATGGCATAGATTTCTCCTCAGATTAGGCCAATAAACCAATGATAAAAATAAAAACGCTCGATAAAAGGCCCGGCCCGAGGATAGTGGTGGGAAATATCGGAGAAGGATGCACTTATTGTGCAGTAGGACGCAGGGTGCAAGTGCAGTTGGAATTGGTCATGGCTAAAATTAGAAGCCACCACTGAGGTGAATTCAGTGAAGCATAACTTTCCACTGTCTGAATTTTTCAATTATTTTTTGAAAAAATGATGTGCTAAATGCACACTCTGCATTAAAGAAATTAATCATGCCAGCAGTGCCCTGTATGCACACTGTAAGGCAGACATTCATCGGAGGAAAGTGACAACAACAATAAGTGTTGCACAGCTTCTCCCAAACCCTCTTCCAGAAACCCACAAATTAGCGGATAAGATCAAGGACAGTGCCAGGCCTACACTGCCAGTACCTGCACCTGTGATCGCATATCCAATGCAGAGGTGTGTGTTTGTGTGTGTGTGAAAATAAATTAACTTAGTTTAAAAAGTCACTTTAACTGAGTAACTAATATATTTTTTATCTTTCTAGGCATATAGCATATAGCATAGGCCAGGGGTTTTCAAAGTGTGAGAGAGTGAGCCCCCCCTCAGAGAAAAAATGTCAGCTGAGCCCCCCCCCCCCCCAATTTTTTTTTCTAAATACCTGTGTTTTGAAAGCTATTTTAATTATTTTACACATTTTAAACATCTCTGATCATAATTTTAAAATATTTGAAACATATTTTTGAAACATTTGAAACATATTTTTTAATCATTACAACATCTTTGTGCGTTTTTATACACATTTCTTAACACAATTTAACAACTTTATCTAAGCATGTTTTAGCTTAACCTTTTTTAAATACATTTGAACATCTTAATCTGTGTAAACTGCCAGTCGAATCAGATCTGCATTTTCAGTCCAGAGATTAGACTAATTGGCGGGGTTTGTTTACCGGCGTTGCTATGGTGACCTAAATTATTATAAGCAACTGAAAACGATGCCGGTAAGAAACTAAAACTGTGATTCTGAAAAAAGTATAAATGCTATCAAAATTCCGTTTCGATAGTATTGAAGATACAAGTGTGTAGATTTGTTTAATGGTTTGAACGATGGTAAACGGTTGAAAAAGGAATGAGTTACGATGTCTAGAAGTAGGTGTATCAGAATGGGCTGACGTCTTCAATGAAAACAGCTGAAAACAAAGCGTTATGAAACTAAAACTGTGATTCTGAAGAAATTTTAAATGATATCGAAATTCTGTTTAGATATTCTTGAAGATACAAGTGTGTAGATATGTTAAATGGTTTGCACGAAGATAAACGGTTGAAAATTGATTCAGTTATGTTACTTCTACAGTTGAAGTACGACTGATGATTTGAATCATCGACTTTCAGGGTTTTTTCGGGTTTATTTTTTTCTCACGTCGCGCCCCCCTTGAAGAACTCTGGCGCCCCCCAGGGGGGGCGCGCCCCACAGTTTGAAAACCACTGGCATAGGCCTTCTCATGATAATAGGATATTATGTCGTCAATTTTTTTTTTTCGACTTCGGGTAGCTCTCTTTTTTTTGTCATACATGTGTTTGCATACCTGGACAATAATGGCATAATCATGGGCGTCAGTTTGGTTTGAAATGTGCTGATAACAACGAATGATAACGAATGATAACAATGTATTTGTTATCATTCGTAGCGTTGATCAGCAGATAAATAGTATGCCAACGTCGTTGACATCGCTTAGCAACCGAATACGCTGGGGTTGATAAGTTACCGGACTGCAGAGTGATACAGATGACGTGAATCAGAGGCAAAAATAAACACTTTCCTTGACAGTGGTCAATATGGTGGACGTGAGCATTCCACTGCATTGAGAAGAGCCGTGTAATAAACAAAAATAAATGTCAGCTGAACGTTAGGAAGGCCCATGCCAGTCTACAGCATTGAGAAGAGCCGTGTAATAAGTAAGGGATAATGTATAGAATGCCGGTCATTATCGGGAATATGTGGGCTTAGCTCAGGAGGTAGAGCAGCTGTCTTGTAACCGAAAGGTTGCTAGTTCGATCACCAGCTCCTCCTTGCTGAGTGTTGATGTGTCCCTGAGCAAGACACAGTTAACCCTAACTGCTCCTAATGAGCTGGCTGTCGCCTTGCATGGTTCACTCTGCCGTCTTTGGATAAAAGCGTCGCTTTGGATAAAAGCGTCTGCTAAATGCCCTAAATGTAAATGTAAATTAATATAAGCCCCGACAGGGCGAACAGGACCCCGACGCGCAGCAAAGGTGTTTGCTTCCCACTGAAGGGACATTATCCCGCTTATTACACGCCTACGTGCCAAAACGAAAAAATTACTTCACATGGTGTCTTTTTACAATTTATTTGTTACCAGCATTCGTAGTGTTGATCAGCAGAGAAATAGTCTGCCAAAGACGTTGACGTCGGTTAACAACCGAAGACGCTGGGGTTGAAAGGTTACCAGACTACTTGAGGAGTGACACCAAATACGTTATAGGAAAAAAGTCCTTTGTTTTCCATGACAGCGGTCAATTATACTTGCATACGGCGTATATAATTATACTTATATATGGGCACAACTCACCACTGATGCAATATCCTTTGCCTAGACTCCACAAACCTGTTGCATAAGTGAACATTGACTTAACTACCTCAACGTAAATTGAACCTAGGTCAGCCTCAAATTTAAATGTTTTTATATTCATCTGCTCCAGGATACTTTTCCGTTTCCAATTGAGAAGGGGCAGTCAAGCACTTTGAAAAATCAATTGATCCAATGTCCTTAGATAAGAAACCAGTTTTCGTGTCAAATCTTTCATCCATCCTAGGATTGTCAGCAGTGTTTTCGTGGCGACGATGGGTCTGCCGTCAACTATCGCCACACAGGTGGAGGAGCCAGGAGCAGGCTGACAGCTCTAGGTGTGAGGCGGTCTTGAATGGCATAGTGGGGGTTCTTGGCACGTCCCTTTGGTGTAGTGCACCATCTGGAGGAGGTCCTTGGGGAGATTTAAAGGGGCTGATCACATAGAGGAGTGTTTTCATAAACCTCACGTCCATTTTTCCCATTGTTTTCGTAGGGTAAACCAGTTGAAATGCCAAAATTGTCCATTCAGCCAAGTTCAACAAGCAACAAACAATTGCTCTGAACAAGGGTAGGCTTCTGTTAGGCCAATGTAGGATCATCCCTCACCCTGCCTTCTTCTGATGTCAGGGAGGTCCACGGACAGAAGGGGCCGGAGAAAGTTTTCAAATGTCTCTCAATCTTTAAACTGTATTCAAAACACTAGGGATGCACCGAAATGAAAATTCTTGGCCGAAACCGAAAAACGAAAATGAGGAAATCTAGGCCAAAAACCGAAAGAAATTATTATGACAATTATTAGTACCATTTAGGGTTGCCGCGGTATACGGTATTAGGTTAAAAGTTCAGAAGTTTGTCTTTGCACTGTTCTATTTTTGAAGCGTTTTTTCATTAAAAAAAAAATATACAAACCTAATAGAAAGGCTACCTAATAAAGCGTTGGAACACGCAAGACCGGTAACCATAGCAACGCCGATAAACAAACCCCGCAAAGCCCTTTCCCTACTAGAGCTCCCCGCGCTACGGCCATCCGGAGGCGCACAGAGCTTTTGGCTGTGATATTATATATACAATTATATTATACTAATATATTTAGAACGTTATAAGACGCTGTCACCGAGAGTTGGCGCGCTGCCAGTCGCTGTCACCGAGTGTGAGAGGAGAGTTGACGAAGAAGATGGTAGTTGACCTAGTTTCAAAGTTTATACCGTTTATACTCAGTAATACAACCCTAGTAGCATTGAATTTATGGCTATGACTGTGTACTAACTTCATTAAAATCAAGGAATTTTCGGCCGAAAATTTTCGGTGCATCCCTACAAAATATACATTTCGGAATGGGTTGGACAAAAACACGGTTCTATGTTTGAAATTTGCCCAACCTTTGGAAGTAGAATTACCTGTTACATGACCATGTTGAATTGAGCTGATGACTTGTCAAAAACAACTTGTAAAACAAAAGATATGGAAACTAAAATAAATCTTAAACGGAACTTCAAGAAGAGTTGCACGGAAAGCATGTGCAATCATAGGTTGACCAAGAGTTGCCATGATGGTTATATGATATTGCTTGTTGCCTGTTCCTTTGATTGCCTGCCATCTTAGTAGCTGCTTGATTAAGTTTTGGGTTAATCACTTGTAATGTCTACCATGTTCAAATTAGCATGTGATTCAGAGTCAAACTGCTTTAGAGTGTTTCCATGACAACTGTCACTTTCCTAAAAGTGGGTAATTTTCCTGGCAGAAATAAGTGGATGTTGTGCTGCTGAGATGTGGCAGAACTGTTCATCCAACCTTTGCATGCTTAGTGAAGCTGAAATGGATCCATCCTTCTCCTCCTCCTCTTGATAATTGCCGCTATACAGGTGCTTGAGCCTATCCGACAATGCAATGCACCAAAAATAGGGAATGTCAGTATAATGCAGGATCCACAAAACTTTCTTTCTTTCTTTCTTGTGTTTGTTTGTTTGTTTGTTTGTTTCTTTCGTTGTTGCCCTTATTTACCTGATTAAGTAAGAAACGCAACACAAATTGTATTGTGCCTGATATAGGACCATCACACAACTTTGGAACACTCCTGTTTTTAACTTAAATAAAACAGTTTTGGGAATCTGACACTGAAAACACAATCAACTTCAGTCTGTCTTCTCTTATATACACAACCTTTGACCAGGTAGTATTCTGTGTTTCTGATATTGAGAGAGGTTTACAGAGGTGTTTCCTCGGGCAGCATTTGACAATAATAATCGCACCAGACAGATTGAGAACGCTCAGCCTATAGCCTTGTGAAGACCATCTTATGTTCTGTCTTCACCTAAATATTCTACATATTTCGATTATTCAATTATAATGGATTTATCTTTTTTTAATCCAAGTGTAAGATAGTGTAGTGATGGGGGGGGGGGGGATATTATAAATGGGTGTGCATTTATGTTTTGCAGTCTAAAGTTATAAAGGAGCATTTCACCGGTGGAGGTATGAATATGTATTGAAATTGGGTCCTATATGTAGTCTAATAATAAAATAAATTTCTAATTTGGTGCCGTCTTGACCGAGAAAAGGCAGAAAGTGACTTTTTAGCGCTTGTGGATTGAAGACAACAACTCCCACCATGCACCACGAAGCACAGCTTCGCTGGCCACTCCCGCTGATCTAGATCTCCGCCTATCGGACACCTCGCTGTTCCATCTACCAAGCTGATACCGCAAGACTGCCTAAAAATCATTTCACACAACATTTCAAGTAGGGATGTCCCGATACTGGGTTTTTAAGGTAAATCGGGATCGGCCGATCTCATTCAATTTCATGGCCGATACATATTTATCTATCCATATTTTTTCTATATATAGTATATATATTTATATATGTGGAAATTGCGTTGAATGAGAGATACAATTTCGCACGTTGAGCACACAGTTGTGTGACTCGTTAGAGAAACCAGGAAATCAAAACGTAAACGAATCCCGCATCGGGCTCTGACGTCATGAGACGCTCGTAATCCTTAAAGGGACAGCGATCCCTGAACCACCAAGACAGTAAACGACATGCCTAACACAGTGGAAAGAACAACGCATAACAAAATACTGTAGGTGAATTATGTTACACTCACTATATATATCTATATATATATATATATATATATTAGTGGTGGGCCGTTATCGGCGTTGACACAAAACTATTTTCAAACACTTCCTTGTTCGGACCCATCACGTGACTGAGCTAACCAATCAGCAGCTAGAATTAAGACAGGTAAACGTGAGGGAATCAGAGAGGCAGATTCAACAGAATATCCTGACTGTTAAATATGTAAACATGTAAATATGTAAGTAATAATTGTGTGACATAAATATGTAAATGATTAACTGATTAAACATTGTAAGTACATTTCTAGAAAAATTAACTCCAATATAAATTACATTAATTTATTCTACAACTTTCAAATATTTAACTTCTAAACCTTACATTATTATGGATTATTCCACGGCTCTTCTCAATGCTGGCTGAACAAACCATCCCAAGGTCAGAGAATCCTCTGCACTACTGGCGGGTACATGCTACACAGCGACCCGCACTGGCTGATACAGCCACAAAGTTTCTTTGTGCACCTTGTACATCGGTGGACAGTGAGAGACTGTTTAGTGCAGTGCGAATGTCCTTGATGAGATAAGGAACCGGTTGTCAGCCGAGATGGTGCAGATGTTGGTTTTCATTAAACAAAACCTGCACTGAACTGAAGAAGTCAGTGCAGTAGATTAAGATGGAGGAAATAAGAAGCTCTGTGACTATTATTACCCACCCACATTGTAAAAAATAATAAGCTTACTTGAAAAAAGGGTGGAAACTTGTTGCCTCAAATAAGTTAAGTAACCAAAACTTTACTTTATGTTAAGTTTACAAGTAATGCTTTTGTTATGTTATGTTAAAGTGAGAGAATAAAAGCTATTGAGCGTAGCTTGGATGCCTGTCTATTTCTTAATGAGCAGGAAATTAAATGTTGTTTGTCAACACAAAAAGTGATATCGGAAATCAGTATCGAAAATCCAGTATCGGGAGATATCGGGATCGGATCGGGAGCAACATGAAAATATCGGAATCGGATCGGGAGCTAAAAAATGAGATCGGGACATCTCTTATTCTAGTGAAGATCCAGTACCTTCCGCCATTGTACTTCAGTTTTATCAACAGCCTCTGTTAGCTTAGCTTCAGACGCTGTGGATCTTAGTTTCTGCTGGTGAAGTCCCACCCACTGGCACTGCTCTAATAGGTCCGTAGCGTCAGTGGGTCCCACCCCCTATAGGGGGGTGAGACTAGTGCTTGTAGTCTTACGAGAATCCTCCCCTCTTACACTTCCTATTTACTTCTACGCAAAAATCGTCATATTGCGTCATCTTAAACAGGAAGTGTTGGAGATTGTTACGGAGCTCTCCAGTCTCTCCAGAAAAAAAGGGAATGATGCACGACCATTCAAAAATATGAGTGGGTTTCTAACGATACAAAGCTTAATGGAAATGGGTGAAGTTTCCCTTTTAAGGTAGTTTCCTGTATGATAACTAAGTAGGCTATCCCCTTTAAGAGAAAGTTAGTATCTGAAACAAAACAGTTGTCATACAACTGTTCATATTATCAAAAGCAACCTATATTCACTTGTTTAATAAGATTGCGATCAAGAAGAATGATCAATACATATAACAGATAGTGATAATTAAAGGAAGTTGATGATGGTAGTTTACCACTATTTATGGTAGTTTACCACCGTTCAGAAATTTGTTACAGTATCGAGCGGGGTTTCCACATTATAGCTTTGGGTTTAATTACAACTAGAGATTGAGCGTGTGCAACAGAGTGATAAGTCTATGATGGTAGTGTACCAATATGGATGATCAATACATATAATCAGATAGGGATAATTATAGCTCTATGATTGTAGTTTACCACTATGGATGATCAATATACAACAGATAGTGATAATTATAGGTCTATGATGGTAGTTTACCACTATGGATGATCAATACATACAACAGATAGTGATAATTATAGGTCTATGATGGTAGTTTACCACTATGGATGATCAATACATGCAACAGATAGTGATAATTATAGGTCTATGATGGTAGTTTACCAGTATGGATGATCAATACATACAACATATAGTGATAATTATAGGTATATGATGGTAGTTTACCACTATGGATGATCAATACATACAACAGATAGTGATAATTATAGGTCTATGATGGTAGTTATGAATACAGTTGAATCTCATTCTCACTATCATCATCAGCAGGGTTTCCTTCTGGGTTAGTCTGATGGAAACCTTTCTCTTGCAGTCTGATGGAAATTGGCCGCTGTCTCACTTGCTCTGGGGGTTAATGTTCGTCTGCTGCTCTGCATGACTTCCTGTACCACGGTGTTGACCTTTGTTGAGGGAGAAAGTAGAAGCGCTTGTTTTGATGCAGCTGATGAATCAAAACAAAAATGCTGAATAATCATCATCATTTAGAAATGAGATCACATAGTAATAATATATAATCGTGATTTGAATATCATTAATGGTGCAGCCCTATTTCACGGTACATGTTGCTACAGAATTAAATACTAAAAACCTCCACGAGCTACAGACACACATCTGGATACACAAATCCAGCTGGGAGGTGGAACAGGAAAGGACTTCCTCATCTTCTTCTGTCATGCCTTCTCATGGGAAGACAGTCTGAGTGTTTTGTGTTGGCAGGCCAATAGTGTCGGACGGTCTGCATAGACAGACGTCACTGCTACAGCTCAGCTTGGCCAGGAAATCCTGTTCAAGATTCCACTGGACAGCTCAAAGCGAGAGAGGCTTTAGGAGGTCCTTCTGAGAAAATGGGTTCCCTTATCGCGCTTTACAGGATAAGAGAGGTAAATACATTTGTTTTCCATGTTTGTTTGTATTAGTTTTTATTGCATACAACATGATTTTTATAGGAACAAATATTGCATGTTATATTGTTTGTATACATGCAATGCATAATTCTTACTATATGATTTTTTTTTTGCATACATTGCCAAATCAAGGTAATTTACCAAATACAAAGGATTAAGATCCCTAGTATTTTATCCATTTAAACTGGGTTAATCCACTTGAATAAGGGGTGCAGCATACCAGAGGGCAGATAAGATTGAAATCCAGGTTGCAGAATGGATAAAACAATAATCCAACACTATAAATCATGACTAGCGCTGGCATTATCTTTTTACTGAATGGAAACACTTGACGAGTGGACATGATCAGAGATCAACACGTTCCCCAGTTTAGAACACCCATCGCCTATTTTATAGTTAATGTTGAAATATAGAAACTGTGTGTGTGGGGGGGGGAATCAGAACTGTGATTTCAATGTGCAGAGTTGGTATTGGTACGTTGACTTTGGTACATCTCACTTTCGACTCCATTAAGTCAAAAGTCAGATGTACTGCTCCTAAAAGGGTGTGGCCTGTGTTTGACCCTATTGACGAGCACAGCGGTGAAGGGCAGGGTGGCCAGTGGTGGACTTGCATCATCGTAGTTCACGCGTTTCCGTCCCAGTGTGGTCGGGGGAATGGTTTCATCTACCTTATGAAACCATGATTACTTTGATGGCTGTTGATGTGTCCTTGTGCACTTGAGGTCTTCACATGAGCTCACACATCATCCCAGTGGAGCAGTCAGAGCTGCTGCAGGCCATTCATCATCGCTCCTTGCTCCCCTCAAACAGCCCCCCCCCCCCCCCCCCCCCCCCCCTCAAACAATTTTTATTTCAAATAACACTTAGGCCCATGACACAAGGAATAAGACAAAAAGTCACACGTAAAATGTAACCAATCAATGGGCCTAATTAAAAAGGTAAACAGTATGCATCCACGTTTTAAATATTATTAGGTATTAGGTCAACATTCTGGCCTGAATCCCATTGAGCTGCCATTGTGCCCAGCGCCACGTGGATTACACTTTGAAATGGCATAATGCTAACATGTTTACTCAAAGGCTACATCCAGCTCCCCTCTCCCTCCCCTGTTAGGATTGGGCCTTTGTGTGCAGTGAGGAAACGTTTGAATCCCTCACTCCTTTCCTCCTCTTGCTGCTGCGGCGCTCACTATATATAAAACAAATCCATAGATGGCACTTACTAAATTAGTTAGACCTTTTAGCTTATAACTTTAGCAGTCTACTTTTCTGCAATGTGTGCTTTCCGGTTCAGGAGTGTTCCTGTGTGTTCCTTGGGGCAGACATAGGAATACCATGCACAGAAGTTTAACTGGAATGGGTGAATCGCTCTTAGCCCACAGGCCTTACCCATTTACCAGTAAAACAGGTACCCAGTTTACCAGTTAAACAGGTACCCGATTACCAGTAAAACCGGTACCCGTTTACCAGTTTAACAGGTACCCGTTTACCAGTAAAACAGGTACCCGTTTACCAGTGAAACCGGTACCCGATTACCAGTAAACAGGTACCCGTTTACCAGTAAACAGGTACCCGTTTACCAGTGAAACAGGTACCCGTTTACCGGTGAAACAGGTACCCGTTTACTGGTGAAACAGGTACCCGTTTACTGGTGAAACAGGTACCCGTTTACCGGTGAAACAGGTACCCGTTTACCAGTGAAACAGGTACCCGTTTACCAGTGAAACAGGTACCCGTTTACCAGTGAAACAGGTACCCGTTTACAGGTGAAACAGGTACCCGTTTACCGGTGAAACAGGTACCCGTTTACCGGTGAAACAGGTACCCGTTTACCGGTGAAACAGGTACCCGTTTACCAGTGAAACAGGTACCCGTTTACCATAATGCAGGGGTGCCCAACCAGTCGATCGCGGTCGCGGTAGACCGCCGACAGATCCCAAGTCGACCGCGAGGGGTGAAGAAAAAAAAAATATTTTTTTTTTTTTATAAAATAAAATTTGCGCGGGACATATACGCGCGGTAGCGCATGCGCTGTCAACAGTAGTTGAAAGCCGTCAACAATTGAGAGAGAGACAATTGTTGACAGCAGTTGAAAGCCGTCAACAATTGTTCTCTACCCCACCCCCCCCCCCCCCCCCCCCCCCCCGCTTGAAGGTAGGTTTGCTGGTAGATCTCGGGAGGTTGGCTACTTGAAAAGTAGATCTTGGGTCAAAAAAGGTTGGGCACCGGTGGGCTCACTGTTCCCGGGGCGGAGGCGCTCCAGCAGGCCGGGCTCCCTTCCCTCCGGTGGACACAAGGGTGTATTAATCTCTAGAGCTGGCTTGGTGTCTCCCTGGTTTAGCATCTCTTTGGGAGGTCGATACGTAACATGTTTCTATGAACTTCTTCCTAAGTGAACTCAGAGATTGTTTCAAACTAGCACGGGGGCCCGACCCTCCTCAGTGAAGTCTCATCTCTGTTCACTGGGGCTGGCTCCGTCCCTCTCCCGGCCAACCTCCTGATGAACCAAACACCAGCTATGGAGCCATTTAGATCTGAATTTAAAGGTCACATTATAACAACATTTTATAGGTTTATATTAGATATTCAAACATCCCAGCCCGGCCACTCAGTAGCTGGCTTTGGATAGTCAGCTTATCGTGCAGCTTTCCTTCCCACTGCCATCCATCAACCAATCTCATGTGCCTTCCCTCTTCAAATATTCTCCAGGGTGCAATTTTCTATGTAAATTCATGCTTCTGGTTGGTGCCACATTTCCATGCCAGCCCTTTCAGAAATGTTGAATGTCAAAATGTTTAGCTGAGTCAGCGACTGCTAGCCTACAAATGTTTTCACCAAGAGGTGTGTGTGTGTGTGTGTGTGTGTGTGTGTGTGTGTGTGTGTGTGTGTGTGTGTGTGTGTGTGTGTGTGTGTGTGTGTGTGGGCAATTAAACAGGCCATTTATAGCATTAGGCCAGTTGTATTTGAAGTTGTATTCAAACGATCATCTCACACCAAACCATAATATACAATTTCAATAAACCGACTCAAGCAAAACGGCAAGTAGTACATTGCTGTCAAAAAAGACATCCCACTTTAGTGAGGCTATCCATTGAAGGATCTTAAATGATGCAGTTAAAGACACTCCACACCTACAAACATGCAGGCTGTGACTTTGGGCTTTCTCAGATCCTAATTTCAGTATCGCTTTATAATGTCACCACCGGCCAGCTGCATGTCGCATGACTAGGTTCAACCTGGTTACACACACACACACACACACACACACACACACACACACACACACACACACACACACACACACACACACACACACACACACACACACACACACACACACACACACACACACACACACACACACACACACGAACGAGCTGACAGCCTTCAGCAGGGCCTTGCTGTTGTCAGATTCTTTGACCTTGGTCTCCATAGGATTAATCTGTTCTGAGAGTTCGAGAATGAAAAGGTAGTCAACAGAAAAAGCATGTTACACTGAACAGAACTAAATATTGCACACACACGTTGTATGCGTGGTTAGTTTAGTCCTGTAGGGTAGAGGAGAGGAGACACAGGGCTGGGGGGGGGGTCCTGTGATACAACGGCCCCTCGTTGCCAAGCCGCTGCTCCATTCATCCTAGTTAAGAGAGCTGTCCCGAGACCCACGCACACAACCACACACTGAACACACACCAAAGTGAGAGCTATAAGGGTACACGAGGTGTACCAATGCCACTCCCCTTGCTCTGTCTGTCAGTTGTATTTCCTCCTAGCGCTGTTGTCCCCACTCTGTCTCACTCACACAGGGCCACACGTAGCGCCACACGCTGTGAATCGACTGGCCCTTATTGTACAGCGGAAAGTGCGTTGTAGAGGGGAGACCTGAGGCTGAGCCTGCCTGCTGAGTCATTATAGCCTTGTGCTCCCATTACTCCTCTGAAAACCTAACATTATGATCAACATGCTGCATTTTGATACCATATTCATATTTTCTACGTCATTAGACATGTCATATGTGAATTATGATTTTCCGCAAAAACCTTTTCCAATATTGAGATTGAAATGTTTTTTTAGGTATAGAGTGAGTGGTATTGTTTTTGGCTGCTCCTGTAACAGCCCGTCAGTGATAGCGGTGGGAACCTCTGGTGCAGACTGCTGAGGGGACGGATTAGGAAGAGGACTCGCAGGTTTCCGGTGCAGCCGTAGCCCAAACTGTTAGAAAACGTCCATAAAATGAAAATTGGAGGAAATTGATGAGTTCCATAACCAACACACGCTGAACGCCACTAACACTAAGGACACAAAGTCGCGTTTCCTTTCCTCAACTGTTGAACTCAGCATTTCCCTTTGTTTGGGTCTCATCCTGCCTGAAAGATTCCACTGGACAGCTCAAAGCGAGAGAGGCTTTAGGAGGTCCTGCTGTCTTTGTACATCGATGGCTCCTTGATGTTCAATGTGAACACAGACTCACTGAGCGTTATCTGGTGGTGCTGCTGTCTGTTTGGTCAATACAGGTTTTTAGTCTGAAAAATAGTTGGTGCACTCTGTTTACACTATTCATACACTATTCTCTCTCTCTTTCTATTTTCTATTTTCCTGGCAAAAATAAGGGCATAATGTGCTGCTAAGTTACATCAACCTTCCATGTTAAGTGAAACTGTATTTGATTCCATCCTTCGGTCCTTCTTGATAATTAGCACTCTACAGGTGCCTGAGCCCATCCCACAATGCAATGCACCACAATGAGGGTATGTCAGTACATTGCAGGATCAACACAACTCTGTCTGTCTGTCTTACTCTCTTGCTCTGTCTCTCGGTCTCTTGCTCTGTCTCTCGGTCTCTTGCTCTGTCTCTCGGTCTCTTGCTCTGTCTCTCTCTCTGTCTCTGCCTCTCGGTCTCTTGCTCTGTCTCTCGGTCTCTTGCTCTGTCTCTCGGTCTCTTGCTCTGTCTCTCTTTCTGTCTCTGCCTCTCTCTCTCTGTCTCTCTCTCTATTTCTCTCTTGCTCTCACCCTCTGTCTCTCTTGCTCTCACCCTCTGTCTCTCTTGCTCTCACCCTCTGTCTCTCTTGCTCTCACTCTCTGTGTCTCTTACTCTTGGTCTCTCTGCTGTAAGACAAACACTATCCTCACCATCCTTATCATTTTGACATCCATCCCCCTGAGGTCCCACTAAACAAAATAAGTAAGCACACACAGCCACACACACATCCATCTGACCGAGGACCTCCTGGGGGTTATGGGAGGAGAAGGCGTCTCCTGTCATCACTCAGAGGCAGGCTGCATTTGGTTTTTCACAAGTGATTTTGTTAAATTCCCTTTTGGCTTTTATCAGACCTTTTTCCGAGTTTATTCTTTGTTGTAGTCCTGTCAACTTGAATACCCGCTGTGTCTATGACCACAGTATATTCCTTTCTCATATTTGTGATGCATAAACCAGAAAGCGCTTATGAAGCAGGTTGAAAAGGTTTATATTTATATTATATGAAGAGATATTACTATATTATGTAAAAATTGTATTACTTTATTATGTAAAGATATTTTTACTATATATAACATATCGAGATGGCAGTATAATTGATAGAGTGCATTGTGCCTGAGGCGACCAATGTAAAATAAATACAGTAACATTGCCTAGCATATGTCCTTCAACCTCTGATATCCCATGCCATGATTTCAAATCATGACATGAGATATCAGAGTAAAGAGACCAGCACAGAGGTTAAACCAACAACTACCAGATAACCCTGGGCTGTAGATTCTGGAGGGGTAATGGTCAGCAAGAGATTCATGAGACCGCCGTTCATGATGTCAGCTCGTTTTTTAAGATCCCTTCTGGACATGGGAGGGAGATGGATGGAGGCTGGCTATCTGTGTAGCTAACTGTTGACACCGCTGGAGGTCGAAGGCCTCCAGAGGAGCTCTTATCAGATGGGCTTCCTATCAGCTGGCTGCAGGATGCTGTGATAAACAGGCAGAACGGCCACAAACGTACACAGACGAATGCACACCGCGATGTGGGGCCCGATGTTACAAGAGGCTTCCAGGCTCTGGGGTTGCCTGGTGGCTAAACCAGTGGGTGTGCGCTTACCAAGGGCATGGCTGCCTGGTTTGACCTCTATTCCTCCCCTCTACTCGTACCGCTGCTCTGTGGGCTGTTTGTAGAGTAGATCCAAAACAGCGTGCATAGTTCTGGGAGGTTTAGGTGTTGAATGTCGTTGGACCTTAGTTGAAAACATAGAGTGGTTCAATTGAACGGGTGGATTTTATTCAGGGGTGGATAGTGATTGAGTGAGACAGGAGCGGCTGAATGGTGTGTTTCCTCCATAGAGCCATCTAACCCAGGGGAGTTCACATTAGTACAGAGCCTGCGGGCTCTGTACTGCAGGCCTGAAACATCGAAACCATGGTTAACGGTCCAACTAAGTCCATTAGTCCTTTGATATAGCACTCTCTGGCTAAGTGACTATTTGTAAGTTGGCAGGTTTAAGTGCATCCAACTTTGAAGATAAGTCTTTTGACTTTGATTGCTGACTAATTAAGTTTACAGGGATGTGCAATGTTTTTCCTGACTCACTCTGCAGGGAGATAATACATTAAGGGTAGCTATTCAAAGGAAAACAATCTGAATTTGAAGTCATTTGATTGTGTATGCATTCCTCTTTCTTCCCCAGCATGTTGGCCTCATGGTCTCTGTTGTCCTCCCAGGTCTTTCGGAGGAAGGCGGTGGAGCTTGGTGAAAGGCTCTTACCAGCGTTCAAAACATCGACCGGGATCCCCTGGGCCCTGCTCAACCTGAAGAGGTAGGTCCCTGCTCCTCTTCAGTCTGCACGTGCTCATGAGACCCGTGTGAGTCTGCTGCCATCTATGGGTCATCATGTGCATCAGCTATTATAGTCCATACAAAGGAGGTGGGGCTGCTAACTTAAGGCATTGCCAATATTGTGTTAATATAAACTTCTTTGGCCACCAGGTTCCATTCCCAGATAAAACACACGTGATCTGCGGCATGTTCTGTCCTGTTCTACAGAAATGGACTGCTGGCGTTCTGGAAGCCTTACACATGTTTGGTCTTTTCAGCTGTCCAAATCGTATAGCAACACGTCTCATCATGTCTCTATAGAGTCCCAAACACTTCCACACATGCTTATCTAAGCTGCTCAGTGTGTTGGGAGTGTTGTAGGCCAGTCGTGTGTCTTGGTTTTAGTCAACATTAAGTCACGCGTCGGTGGCTAGTTCTTCCATGACAATAGGCTTTGATGATTGGCTAATGTTTCTGATCTCTACTGACCAGGTTACAGGCCATATTCAGCTCTACTGTCCTGCAGTGACACCGTCACTGGTTGGCCTCACACGAACAAACACACACACAAACCGACACACACACACACACACACACACACACACACACTGTTTTAAAGCTTGACTCGACTTGATGCCAAGGAGATTAGAACAGAGCCAGAGGCTGTTTGAACAAGCTGCTCTCCAGAACTAGATCCACAAAGAAGGTCCATGAAGAAAGCCCTGTAGTTTAGATTGGCCACATTAAAATAGCTTTTTGGAATAATATGTAAGGTATTTATTTGAAGATGAGGTGAGGTATAACTAGGATAAAAGGTCAATATAGGTCTGTGTTTGATCGGGACACAGTGTATATAAACGGTCCCCAAGTGAAGGAGAACTGAGGCGCGTGTTGAGGGCTCTGTGTAGCCCAACGTTGGAACAGTTGTGACGATGTTAAAAGAACATCAGGTTATTTTTAAATCCTGTATGATGGTTTTAATTCTACCTGCACGTTGTGTTGCAGCCCTGTGCAGCACTTTGGGATTGTGCAAATGAAAAGCAAGTACAACGGAATGAGAACCTGAGACTTTTCTGACATACTAACGCAGTAGCCTATGCAACGCACAATACTGTGGGACTCTACACAGAGCACAATACTGTGGGGCTCTACACAGAGCACAATACTGTGGGCTCTACACAGAGCACAATACTGTGGGGCTCTACACAGAGCACAATACTGTGGGGCTCTACACAGAGCACAATACGGTGGGCTCTACACAGAGCTGGAGACGTTGTAAAAACAGAAAAGGGCTACATCTTGACGGCTGGATTGGCATGGTGGCATAAAGTAATCTACTTCTCCTATTTGAAAGGGTTTGTCAACCAAATACATAATGTTATATTGTGGATTGATTGGTATGCATTGTCTCTAGTCCTATGGCCAAGAGAGTCTCCAGAGAAGTGTCCGGTGTCCAGTCACTGATGAGCAGTACATGCCGGACAGTAGGCAGCCAACCCTACAGCCCATAGCTTTGTTTCATAGACGGCTCCTTATCTTTGCCTCCAGGCTGTTGAACGCTGTGAAGTAATCATGACCTTGAAATGGTATATTAGCAAGCATGCAGGGTGTATGATAAAAATTACAGTTTTAGTAAATTGGATTATCCATGATGCATAATATTTTAGATTAATATTCTTAGTGTTCCTAATCCAGTAATATATATTACAGGATTACAGCAACAATATTGACTTTGAAATATATAAATAGAATCATGATTATTTGATGCGTGACTAAAAAATTTGTATAATATAGTGGTTTCTTTAGAATATGAGATATATAAGAAAATCTATGTCCGACATGGTATATGTGCAGAAGGAAGGATTCAGCAGGAAGGGAGCTATGGAACTGGATGACGTTTGTTTTTCAATTACTAAATGTTGCCTCCTAGTCGGCAGTAGGTGAATATAGGAAAGCCGAATGGAGATTTCCAAATGCTTGGCGGGTCCAAACCCAGGGATACATGCGCCGGTCGGCAGCCGGGATTTGAGGGCTGTAATTAAATTGCTAACTGTGAATCAATCGCGCCTCAATGTCGTTCCCCCAGGAAGAGGAACAGGGAGATGGATATCAGGGGGGGGCATAAACGCCGATAGACAATGGAGTGACAAGGAAGTGCAGAAAGAAAGTAGGCCGCTGCCGGCGTGACAGAGAAGGGGGCCGAGTAGGGCGCCCGACAAGGCCTGCAGCGCAGAGTTGAAATGATTCCTCCAGCTCTGGGCTGGGATGCCACGATTTGCCATGGTCATCCTTGGAGATGCCTCTTCCTCTCTCACTCTCTGATGGATTGATCTCCCTCCATGACGGCCCCGTGGTGCATCTTGGAGTGGTCAGGGCGATTTTAGCATACTGTTCACGGCCTTCGCCTGCGGGCTTTACACCTCGAGACCGCCGTACAGATAGGTACAGCGTTATTTTCAGAGGGAGTCCGGTTCACACTCTGAAAGGGTTGATGCAATACTGTAGATACATCATCCTGACTTACCAGCTTACCCACCTGCTGTTCTAGACTCATGTTGCTAGCAGATTTGCTAAACACCTGCAACCCAGCGTGCTGTGAGTGGATGAGTCACGCCTGGCGAAGACATTTATCTATGTTTTTTGACATAATTGAGGCGCCTAATCCAGTAGGGTGAAGACCGTCTCTCATGAGCACACCAGGCGACCCCACAAGGAGGGCCAGTTATCTATGAAACCAAAGCCCTGCTCTGAGTCTGAACTATATCGTGCCAGCTAGCGATTTAGATACAATAATCTGCTATTTATAACGCTCATCATTACTCTTATCGGGGAGTGAAAATTAATCGATGCCGACACATCTTTCTCACAAAGCCTAGCTATGTGGCTTTTTGTGACCTCGGTTTGTCTCGTCCTAGCATCGTTGGTGCCGACATGAACTACAATGTTGTCGAAACTAGTGTCGGTGTTTGGTGCATCTAAACTCCGTATGCACCCTAAGATTAGCTTCAATGTCGGGAGCCCTGGCCCCGGGTAGGTAAATAACTTGCATTATGTAGTCCAACTTTACGTGTAACAGAGTCGCCTATGACTAGCGTTTTTACCCCCGACAAAGACTTGCGAGGCAGGCTGCTGTCCGCCTTCGCAAGTGGTGCTGCCGACAGGGTTGCCTTGACGGAGTCACTGCTATCGATGGCGTTAGCTCTTCGAGTCCGCCTGGCGGGTCTTTTCTCTATACTTTCTGGAGTATCTGTCTTCTTTATGCTCGCTACCCTTTCATCCTCTAACTGACATATACGTCTCTCTAACAGAACTATCTTATCCATGAGAAAGGCGGAACAAGAGCAACCGGAGTCCATGCTTACGGTGGTTGATGCAGACGGAGCTCCAACGATGAAACAGCGAATACAATACAGAGTATACAGAACAAGTCGCAGATATAAATACCAGAAAAATGGATACAAACCGAGATAGCAGGTCGACGCTAAGCGTCCTCCTAACCAAACCAAGTGGGCTACCCGGAAGTTGCGTCCTTGGCGTCACACAGCAGCCTCGGGTCAGCCTGTGGAGAGAGAGCACAGGTTACACAGCACACGCAGTGGTGGGGACATCCTTCTGAATGAGACTCCACTGCTGGTGTGAGAGACACCGCCATGACACACACACACAGAAATACACACACAAACACGCAACCTAATTGCAGTCTATAACAGGCCGAATAAAGTTGTTTCATGAAATTCATTTCGTAACAATCATCAACCCCAGTTCCACTGCGTCACCCGGGGTCTGAGACCAGGGCCCGGGCGGACGGAGGCCTGGGGGTCCCGTGTCTGGGCGGCAGGGGGATTAATCCACGCTGTAATGGGAAACTAATTGTGGCTGGCACTGTGTGAGGCTTGAAGCTTCTAGATCATTAGTATGGGTACCCAGAAGAAGTGTGTGTGTGTGCGTGTGTGTTTTCCTTTCTCATGTAAGCACTTCACCCAAGTCTCGGCTTCTAATTTTTCTCAATTGCTGCCCCCCCCCCCACACACACATCATCAGTAACCTTGATAGATGAAGGGTTTGCATGAACCCTGTGTGTGTGGGTGGGGGGGGTTTCTGTATTCATGAATGGTACTCGAAGCGCCATCGCCAACATGTCCATCATTCCTCGCCCTGGAAGTCATCTGCCTCTGCTCATCTAACACACGCACACGAGATGCATACACACACACACGAGAATGAATTCATACACACACGCACACGAGAACGAATGCATACACAAATACGAGAACGAACACATACACACACAAGAGAACGAACGCATACACACACACACGAGAATGAATTCATACACACACGCACACGAGAACGAACACATACACACACACACGAGAACGAATGCATACACACACGCACACGAGAATGAATGCATACACACACACACACGAGAACGAACGCATACACACACACACGAGAACTAACTAATACACACACACACAAGAGAACAAAGGCATACACGCACGCGAACACAAACGCATACACACACACACACACACACTTACTTACTTACTTACTTACTTACTTACTTACTTACTTACTTACACCGGAATGAATGCATACACACTGGCATACTGGCATACAAGGCAGTCGATGGAACTGCCCCTGCCTACCTCCAAGCATTGCTAAAGCCACACACCCCAGTTCGATCCCTCCGCTCAACTATCTCAGCTGGACGTCTGGTACCGCCATCGCTAAGAGCTAGCAAAGGCCGTTCAGCAAAGTCACTACTTTTCTCGGTTTTGGGACCTCAGTGGTGGAACGAGCTCCCTGCCACTCTCAGGACCGCAGAGTCGCTCACTATCTTCCGAAAAAGACTCAAGACTCACCTGTTCAGAGTCCACCTCGACACTGCATAGCCACCCTCCCCCTTCTGGCCACCAGTGTACACTGTATTGTATTGTGTTGTATTGTATTGTATTGTATTGTATTGTATTGTATTATGGTACTTAACTGTGTAGCAACTGCAGTAGCTGGTATCATTGCTGTAACATGGGGAATTGGTTAGCCTAGCGATTGTTGTACTTGCACTTGGTTCTATGAACATCCTTTCTGTACCGATATATTGATGCACTTCTTATGACAAATGTACTTATTGTAAGTCGCTTTGGATAAAAGCGTCTGCTAAATGCCCTAAATGTAAAATGTAAATGTAAATGTACACACACACGAGAAGGAATGCATACACACACACCCGAGAACTTTGGATTGGTCCTGCTGGTCTGTCCCCATGCGCCTCTCCTATCAACTCATAAGGGCCTTCCACTAATGCTTACTGCAACGCTTCTGTCTTTAATCAACACAATTTAGAATCCTATAACATCTCATTCAAACCTTTATTGTGTATTTTTCTGCGAGTTTGAGTTTTCTCCTTTACCTGTATAGAGTTAATTTAAGCTCAGTCTGTGTTAGAAACAAGAACCCAAAGCTGACCTGTGTTCCTCTGACCCTCCGCCAGCGGGATCGGGAGGAACTGGCCCTGGGCGTCGGGCGGCAGCAGCATCCTGGCCGAGTACGGGACGCTGCATCTGGAGTTCATGCACCTGAGCAAGCTCTCTGGGAACCCCGAGTTCGCTCAGAAGGTACCGCTGGGGGACGAGGTCCGGTCCTGGGGAGCATTGATTCCCAACCCGTTAGAACCGGGCCTTCAAACATTTCCAGAAAAAACACATAGAGTCCAGAAAAGGGAAACATTTTGTGAATTGTTCTGAAAGTTTAAATGTTGGTATATCATTAAATTTGTACATCTAGCCTTCGTTGCCACCTAGTTCATAATATGCAACTAAACCACTGTGTCTTTGCACTACTTTTGGGTTTATTTAGGTCTCAGGCATCTTTTCTTGTGTTTCTCTCACAAATTCTATTATTTTATATTATTCCATTGATGAAGGGAGCCTTAGATTCAAGCATTTCATTCCTGTTGCTTTGATTGTTGTGAATATGACACATCTTGAAAAACAATGAATTTTTTTCTGATGAATATGCCAGTCCTTGGAACAAAAACGGTTGGGACCCCTGCTGTAAAGGAGGCTGTGTGTGAAGTCATGTCAGGGTTGTGCATGAGCAACGCCCTCCCAGTCCCTTTCACTGGCCATGAAGTCTGAATTCATTGTATTGATCCATGGTTGTTGTATTGCATTGATTGTGATTTCTCTATTCAGGTGATGAACATCCGGAAAGTGCTGGAACGATTGGACAAACCTCACGGCTTGTATCCCAACTACCTGAACCCCAACAGCGGGCAGTGGGGGCAACGTGAGTCCACCTAGCACCTCATTTGTTCACCCCCTTCGCCCTGTCCCCCAGGCTCCCTCAATCCCATCTACTTCTTTGTCATGTTCACTCCGAGACCATGAGATGTGCTTGGCCGTGTGCATTTATATACCGACAGAGACCACCAAATCCAGACCCACTTTCCTTCACTTTCCTGCTTGCAAAGATTCTATAGATTCAGTCTGTACAATATGTAACGGTGCCAAACAATCATGGTGACCTTATATAGGCCTTCTGCATCCTGCTCCTTATGGGAGAGTCCTACAGTCTGATGTCCTATTGGAGTATGCAGGGTCTGGTGCCTCAGGTCACTCCCAACAAGAGGCTGCGCCTGGTTAATGGCATCCTTATACTGTAGATAGGCCTTGTGCGGGAAGCCATTGTTATCTGTGTACAAGCACAGCCAGCCAGAAGGGACACTAGGATGCTGTCACCGAATACGTCACACTCCTGTCAAACGCACTCCGTCACACACTGTGTCTGTGTGTGCGTGTTTGTGGTCAACAAACTTTACATCTAAATGTTTTCTCTTGCAGATCACGTTTCTGTTGGCGGTCTGGGTGACAGTTTCTATGAGTATCTGCTGAAAGCCTGGATTATGTCTGACAAGACTGACGAGGAAGCCAAGAAGATGTACTACGATGCCCTGCAGGTAGGTGGATGGTGTGAGGATGGTCTCTCGTAGAGAGAAAGAAGCTCTCATACTTTGAGTCTTTAGGCCGCATTGAAGCACTGCTGTAACCAAGTCCAACTCAGATTGAGGAGTGCATCCCAAAGCCAATGACATGAGTTGGTTGTTTCCTACTTTATTAAAAATACACCTTTGATTCACCAATTGAACCAATCTCAACCTCAGTACTGTTGGAGTTAATCTACTCCTTGCTTAGGCAGATGCATAATGAGGATGTATAGATAAGCCTCTGGAAGACATTGCTGCCTTTCTGAATGGTAAACTAAGTTTACATGGAGCTTACATGAAACGACACATCCTCACAAAACGACCAATCACAGTGAAGGGATGGGGTACTGGTGAAGAGCAGCATCCTCCTCTGAACAAGGTGGGTGCCAGGTGGGCCGAGAACCAGGGGAGGGAAACATGCAGAGAACATCAGCAACCATAGGAAACTAATCAAGGAGAATCTGTTCCCCACACACACACACACACTCACACACACACATTAGCAAATTGAAAAGCAGATGCAGCTGCCGCTCCAGCCCACACCGTGGTAATCAGTGTTCTTGGAAGGGAGTTAATGTGGATGAGAAGAGGTGAAGGAAGTGGCCGCCCGGCTATGGGCTGGTGGTATCATAATGAGGACCGTTGGCGACGCAGCAGTAAAAAGCACTAAGGCACCTGTGTCTTTATCTCTGTGTAGCACCTCTAGCACTCACTCTAAATTGTCTTTATTGGTTTTCTTGTCATGAAATGTGACATTCTTATTACCATAAGTATGAATTATGAAGATTTCCCCTCAACAAAATGTGATACATTTGACTAAGATTTGGAACTTGTTCTCTAATTCGAATCCACTTTATCCAAAGCATCTTATTGAATTTCAGATTCAGGTTATGTCATTCAAGTAGCTCGCTAAGTTTCTGTTTTTTAAAAGGAACTGCTATAAGCAATCCATATACATTGGTCTGCAGCTGTATTTGACATTATGTCATTAATGGTTTTAATGGTTGTCTTTGTGAACCTTTGGCTTACTGAAGCAGTAAACCCTGAACATAGTGGTGCAGTAGTTGCAATATTGCATAAGTAAACATCCCCATAAACCAACCGAGTTAACGGTAGAATGATCGAGTACAAAAATGTCCCGTTTCAGCCAATTATAGGATAGAACCAGCAATCAGGGAACTTGTCTTTTCCCTATTAGAACACTTGAGGTAGGTTTAGGTACCTTGTGTTACATATGTCCCCGCCCCCCCCTCCCCGCCACACACACACACTGGGGCTTCCCTGAATTCATAATTAGTAATATCTGTATATTCGGTGGAGAGAAGATAAATCAGTCGATTAATAGTGCACATCTTTCACTGTAAACGCAGCGGGCGGAGACCACGGCTGCACAATCAGGGTTTGATCTAATGATCCTTTTTTCGGTTAAATTGGTGAAACAAAGGTGTAATTTTAATAAAGTAGCAGAACAACAACATCACGTCAGTGGCTTTGCGGTCCACCGGTCAATCTGAGTTGGCCTTGGTCACATCATAGCTTCAGCCTAAAGACCCACGCTCTGGACAGTATGAGGCCTTCTTTCAATGATCTTAGGTGGTTTCAACATTAAGCATTTAAATAAATTCCACAGCAGGACTAGTGCTATTTACCGGTGATAAATCACCCAGCCGCTATTGTGAGGGTCGGATCGTCGCTATCTGTTCTATTTATGGTGACTACATAACCAGCACATTAATTATGGTAGGTACAGCTGTTTGGTGTCTTATGGACTCGTTGAAATAGCCGCTGAATACGTTCATTATTACATCCCTTCTTAAACCATTAGAAGTGTAATGCCGCACTGGGTAATGTGTATCCTCACACTGGACGGCAGCTGTCAAAGTGCTAGCAGAATATTCAACCATGTTTGAACGTCCAAAACTAACTGATGATAATCCTGTCCTCCTATACTTGGCAATTCTTATGATGCTTACCGGTTCCTAAACAGAAGCGTTGACGTGAAGAGTTCTCAACGTCTAGCTCGCTGACACATATATTTCATCACTGGGATATCCAGATGACATGTAACATAGCCTGCTATCCGCAGTCCCCAACTATGCATTAAAAAAAGTATAATCTTTTGTATACATTTGTTTGTATTAAATGAAACCAAGCATTCAAAAACTGAGATTCGACCCCCCACCTCACAAACAGATACCAGTCCATTCTGGCTCAGGCCGCACAAACACAGGAGGGGTGTATCTAAGTATCCATCGTTGGTTTTCCTCTGCGTCCCTCAGGCCATCGAGACCAACCTGATCAGGAAGTCCAGCGGGGGGCTGACATACATCGCTGAGTGGAAGGGGGGTCTTCTGGAGCACAAGATGGGCCACCTGACGTGCTTCGCGGGGGGCATGATCGCCCTGGGTGCGGACGGCGCCCCCGGCGACCAGACCGGCCACCAGATGGAGCTGGCGGCCGAGATCGCTCGCACCTGCCACGAGTCGTACGCCCGCACAAGTATGACCAGGAGCACAGTCCTCTCCTTATAGATCATGCGCGCACACACGTCGCGGAACACCACTCTGACCGCAACACGCACACACGTAGGGGGGTCATGGGCCACCACTCTGACCGGCACCAACGTGTGCACCTTAGGGTGCGTGTGGAGAAACAACATGCACACCGAGGTCCTCACAGCACTCTCTCTGAGCGTGGGGTCTCTCTCTGAGCGTGGGGTCTCTCTCTCTGAGCGTGGGGTCTCTCTCTCTGAGCGTGGGGTCTCTCTCTCTGAGCGTGGGGTCTCTCTCTCTCTGAGCGTGGGGGGTCTCTCTGAGCGTGGGGTCTCTCTCTCTGAGCGTGGGGTCTCTCTCTCTGAGCGTGGGGTCTCTCTCTCTGAGCGTGGGGTCTCTCTCTCTGAGCGTGGGGTCTCTCTCTCTGAGCGTGGGGTCTCTCTCTCTGAGCGTGGGGTCTCTCTCTGAGCGTGGGGTCTCTCTCTCTGAGCGTGGGGTCTCTCTCTCTCTGAGCGTGGGGGGTCTCTCTGAGCGTGGGGTCTCTCTCTCTGAGCGTGGGGTCTCTCTCTCTGAGCGTGGGGTCTCTCTCTCTGAGCGTGGGGTCTCTCTGAGCGTGGGGTCTCTCTCTCTGAGCGTGGGGTCTCTCTCTGAGCGTGGGGTCTCTCTCTCTGAGCGTGGGGTCTCTCTCTCTGAGCGTGGGGTCTCTCTCTCTGAGCGTGGGGTCTCTCTCTCTGAGCGTGGGGTCTCTCTCTCTCTGAGCGTGGGGTCTCTCTGAGCGTGGGGTCTCTCTCTCTGAGCGTGGGGTCTCTCTCTCTGAGCGTGGGGTCTCTCTCTCTCTGAGCGTGGGGTCTCTCTCTCTGAGCGTGGGGTCTCTCTCTCTCTGAGCGTGGGGTCTCTCTCTCTCTGAGCGTGGGGTCTCTCTCTCTGAGCGTGGGGTCTCTCTCTCTGAGCGTGGGGTCTCTCTCTCTGAGCGTGGGGTCTCTCTCTCTCTGAGCGTGGGGTCTCTCTCTCTCTCTGAGCGTGGGGTCTCTCTCTCTCTCTGAGCGTGGGGTCTCTCTCTGAGCGTGGGGTCTCTCTCTGAGCGTGGGGTCTCTCTGAGCGTGGGGTCTCTCTGAGCGTGGGGTCTCTCTGAGCGTGGGGTCTCTCTCTCTGAGCGTGGGGTCTCTCTCTCTCTGAGCGTGGGGTCTCTCTCTCTCTCTGAGCGTGGGGTCTCTCTCTCTCTCTCTGAGCGTGGGGTGTCTCTCTCTCTCTCTGAGCGTGGGGTCTCTCTCTCTCTGAGCGTGGGGTCTCTCTCTCTCTGAGCGTGGGGTCTCTCTGAGCATAGGGTCACTTCACTTTCTGAGCATGGGGTCACCTTTTCGTTTTATCTCTAAGAATTATTTAATTTTAATGACAGAATTAGATGTTGATTTATCATAATTTCATAAAAAAAATAAATGTTTTACTTATTAGTGCTGTCAGTTTATGGTGTTATTAACGGCGTTAACGCAAACCAATTTTAACAGCGTTAATTTTTTTATCGCACGATTAACGCTTTTTTTGCTTGGCAAACGTAGTTTTCTAACCTGCTGTCTAGCAACAACTAGTCACGTTAGAAAAACGACAACACCATACCGGATCTAGCTACACCGGAAAAAAAATAAACAAGCACGCCGCACAAACTTGTTGGGGCAAGCAAGGATACGGAGTGGGTGAAAACTCCTTAAAAGTGTGTGTGTGTTTGTGCATCAGTCTGTTCGAGCCTGCACAAGAGTTCAATGTTGTCATTGTTGTCATCGTTGCGTATGTTGAGTGAGTGAGAGGTTGCGGGTGCACTGCTCAGGCTGCCGGACGGCGCTGCAAGGAACTTTTATAAACGCAATATTGTTATCCCGCAGTAATCAGCCCGACAGCCCCGAAACGTTAACGGCCCACCGGGAATTCGCCCGACTCTCCCGATTAGCACTCCGCCACCGTGTGTGTGTGTGTGTGTGTGTGTGTGTTTTTGTGTGTGTGTGTGTGAGTGTGTGTAGACGTTATTCGATAGCCTGGTAATGTGTATAGGCCTACGTAGGGTAGGAATATTTCTACTGTTCTTATTTCCCATCTTTGCTGAGCAAGAGTTTTATTCGAAAGTTCAGTGATTGAAACATCATGCACCTACCCGTTGTCAAGTGGACCGGGTTGAATTCACTGCGGGTCTCCCTTCTTAATGTTCTTCTCAACACTCTCTGATCTCACTAAAAGGCTAGCAGCACGAAATCAAGGGATATTTAGAATCGAAAAAAATCTGCGATTAATCGCAAGTTAACTATGACATTACTGCGATTAATCGCGATTCAATATTTTAATCACTTGACAGCACTACTTATTATTTGTTATTCAGCGTGTGAAAAGTAAACCAATGAGCTTCTAGAGTGACCTCATTGACGGGAGGCTTTGAATCATAAAGGCCCAAAGAGATGCTGGCGACTACGGAGAGGAGACCGCGCTGTTCTATTAACGGATTTAACACAAAAGCACTTGGAAGGATTTGTCTGGACATGTTCAGGACGATTTACTGACTTGAATGTCATGACACGTTCAGGCAACGCTCCTCCAGACGCTGACGTGATGCCCCCGTGAACGTTAGGTCGAAGTCGGCCATCATGAATATTCAGACTATTTCATGCATTTAGGTCTTCAAGACTTCCATGCAAAACACGTCGACTCTTTAATTATGAATCGTCAATGCCTGTAATAAATTATTTATTCTTCCACAATTAGTCCAATCAACCAACATGCTGAGGCGTGGTATCCCGGTTTGGACGCCCTCAGCTCCTCTGCTCCTCTGGCTGTCTCTAGTTGTTTGGTGGTAATGGGATGTCCCTGGTTCCCCTGCAGCTCTGAAGCTGGGACCAGAGGCCTTCCGCTTTGACGGGGGCGTGGAGGCCATCGCCACGCGACAGAACGAGAAGTACTTCATCCTGAGGCCGGAGGTCATCGAGACCTTCATGTACATGTGGAGGTTCACCCACGACCCCAAGTACCGCGACTGGGGTTGGGAGGCCGTCCAGGTAGGGGCACTCTGGTTCAGTCGCTTTAGTCCTGAATTAATATTGATGGATGGATGGAATAAAACTATTTCCACCTCCTTTCCTTTCTTTCCCTCTATTTGTTCTGTTTTTCTTGCTAGCTGTCTCTCTTATAACACTTGGACATTGTAAAGATATGTGTATTGGTGATGTACAATGCACTCTGGGTCCTATTTAACCGGTTCTGTGAGGTGCTTTAGTTTGCTACAGTCATTACAATGGGGTTTAATAGGGAAGCATGTCTTCTAATCGCTGTGGCAGAACACCTCACAGGTTTCGTCTCAATCAATACATATTAAGTATCTCAATGTTCATAAGGTAAGGAATCATTCATTTACAACTCTGGGAAAGGTTTGTTTTTGTTATTGAGTTCTTCCCTGAAGCGAGGGGTGTGGGACCCAAATCCAGCATGGAAACACTTCCATTGAGTGTTCAAGAACACACGGGTCAAGTTGATGCCAAACGAAAACGTCATAGGCGCAAATGTTCCCCATGATAAAAAGGTTAAAATATAACTAAAGGGCTAAAGGGATAGGGGCAACTTCATTGGTCACCTGGACAGATGAGTCACTGGTCTGCAGCGTGTTGACCTCCCTGACTGAAGGAGGCACTACAGCGCAGGGCTGCTGAGAAGTCCTCTCAGAAGAAGCCGCATCCTTGCCGAGGCCGGCTGCTGATCTGCCAGAGATACAGCGGCGCTGGGGAATGAGAAGCGGCAGACTGTTTTTCCGACCTAGGTGGCAACTCGTGCATTCTAACCTTGCAACCCACTGGACCGGCTACTGGCTCGACTGGTCATCTGCTTACGAGTGCTCACTTGAGGAGCCCGTCATCTAGTTACCAGCCTCTGGTTGTTTGGTGGTCACATTAGTGACCACCATGGTTAGCACCGATAGTCGGCCTCATATGTGCCCCCGTGGGACACTAACGCCCAAAGTATCACTGGCAGATCAGCCGCCGGCTCGGCAAGGATCCAGCCTCCGCTGGCCTCTGAGTCGTCTAAAGGTCAACCCCTACCCTCGCCGTAGTGCTTCAGTCAGGGATGGCAACACACCGCACACCAATAACCCATATGTCTGGGTGACCAATAAAGTCGCCCGTCTCTCTTCAACCCTACTCCATGTCACAATACTTTCAGAACTTTATCATAAACATGACGACAACGAAACAAGCAAATAGTTGCATGCAATATCAAAGTGTTTCAGCTGGGATTTATGTAGCTTCATTTTGTGCAGTGACACCAGAGTTCCCCGTCTGGTATGAATAAAGTTATACCTTATCTATAATAATAATAATAATTCTTCATTGCATTTATAAAGCGCTTTTCAAGAGCCCCAAAGCAGCTTCAGTCCTGTGTGCTTGAGTGTGTGCGGGGGTATAAGCTCCGCCCCTCCCCCTGTGTGCTTGAGTGTGTGCAGGCCAGGGTATAAGCTCCTCCCCTCCCCCTGTGTTGTGTTCCAGGCCCTTGAGCAGCACTGCAGGGTGGAGGCGGGCTACAGCGGCATCAGAGACGTCTACGCCACCTCCCCCAACCATGACGACGTCCAGCAGAGCTTCTACCAGGCTGAGACCCTCAAGTAAACACGCACGCACGCACACCCACACACACACACTGCAGCAGTTCACTTCAAGTAGGATGACGAGAAAACAGCAATCAGTGGAACTGGCTTCAGTTGGAAAATAATGGGCAGCTTTTCCTCACATTGAGTAGATTCAGATTATAACTCAACATACAATAACCCTTACAAAAAACTGCACAAGACGCACAAAAACATTTCCTTGATTTTCTAAACATAAGATCACAAATTAAGATATAAGCAGTTGCATCTGATATATGATCAAATGCATCATCAGTCATATATGACTAATAATGCATGTATACCTCACAAAGTCATCCAATAACCTAAATGTGGAGGTGAGGTTAATATGGAAGCCGTGTGAAGTGTTTTGACCTTAGTGATGTTTAAAGGACGCAGCGACCAGCTATTCTTAGGTCCCCTTCACTCCAGGGCTCGCTGGCCTCAAAGCAAGGCTCCATGTGTCCTAGTTATTAGTTTGCTGTTGATATTTGTCACCAAAAGCTCTGGGTCTGGTTCTCTCTTCTTATCGGCGTGAATACAGTCTTGTTGGTGGCTGATCGGGAGTCTGTGTCTAACTGTGTTGTCAGTAGGGGTGTAACGGTACACGTATTTGAACCGAACCGTCACGGTACAGGCACTTCGGTGCGGTTACAGAGGTGTACCGCGGTCCGTAAATGTGGCGTACATAGCGTTAATATGGCGAATGTAAAGGCTTGTTTTGCGGTGCGGAACTTAAAACTTGAAGTCGGAGTTCCCCCCGGACCGTTTAGCCTTATTAGGCTCGGCTCGCACGTGCGCGAACTCGTAGTAGCAGTAGCAGAGCGCGATCGCGACTGTGTGTGGATTGATGTCTACTAGCGAACTGAGAGCGAACTGCATGGCGAGCGACAACAGAAAACCGGAGCTTGAAGATGCCCCCCTGTCATTTAAATCCCAAGTGTGGGAGAACTTTGGATTCCAGGTTAATTATCACAATGGGGAAAGACGAGTGGACAAGTCGAAAGCTGTGTGCAGACATTGTTCAACAGCGATCGTCTATGCAAATGGGAACACATCGAACTTGCACAAATTTTCGCCCCCGGTACAATTTTAACGTGACGGCACCATCCAGGTGTTACTGTTACTGTCACCGCTGCAAAATGAAAAAAAGTTGTTCAAATCGTTCAAACCCAGCTCCCTACACTATTTAATCAACCCCTACACCTGTCTGGGAATTCAGAACGGGCAAATGCCATCACCAGGTCTATTGGTGTTTTCATTGCCTCTGACCTACGAGAGGCAATGAAAACACCAATAGATTATAAAATACATAAGCTGTAATTAAAGGCTGCAGTTGCACTTTTATTTAATGATTGATTATATTTATGAGAACTTCAGAGCTTTAGAGAGCTGCAGGAATATGTTACAAACTCTTTGTTTACATACCAGCTTAAAGAGCCTAGACTGAGCATTAAAACTGGATTTTTCATTAATTTTATGTTAAGGTTATTGGAGAATTGCATCATTTTATTTGTATGTTTCATACTGACAGCTAAAACTGTTGTTTAATTCGTTACTAATTAAACTTATGTTCGTTCTGTCAAGCAATCCGTTTTTTCACCATAACTATGAACCGAACCGTCCTGTACCGTACCGTGACTTCAAAACCGAGGTACGTACCGAACCGTGACTGTTGTGTACCGTTACACCCCTAGTTGTCAGCCACACAATTGTCCGTTGATCTTGTCACTGTTCTCCCACGCAGAATGCTCTCCAGTTTAAGCTAGGAGTTAAAGGGCTGATAGCATGCTTTTTAGACTTTTCTAGACTGTTATATGCCATAAGTATACATGTCTGCTAACATAGAAAAATCTGCCAGGAGTATTCGCGCCCACCGAAAACGCCCCTCATTAAGTGTGTGAAACAGTTTGTTTGCGCTCCAACTTTACTTCTGTAACAGTGTGACGTCTGACTGTGGGAGATGCTGAAGTGCAGAAGTCCTGCCTCCGAGCTATCTGCAATGTTAACAACTTCTCCATGGTGTGAATTTGCCGACACACCCGCAAAGCGTTTAACCAATCACAACAGAGTGGGCGTGCTGACCAATCACAGCAGAGTGGGCGTGCTGACCAATCACAACAGACTGGGCGTGCTGACCAATCACAACAGACTGGGCGTGCTGACCAATCAGGGCAGACTGGGCTGCTCGGAGGGCCTTAAAGGGGTAGTTCGGAATTTTGGACATAGGGCCTGATTCCCAAGTGAGCATTGGTATTCTATATCACTGGAGACAGTTTTCAACACATTTCATACAGTCCTTCTAGTTGCAGAGTTCACTCGTGCTAGGCTAGCGCAAGTCAACGGGCAATGCTAGCCTGCTATTAAAAACAGTCTTACCCACTCCACAGTACACCCGAGGTAAATCAATTATAACGCCAGACTATAGATTTAAATGTCTGTGTTGATAGAATAATGTTAGAAATAAAACTAACCTTGCATCGCATGAATCATCGAGGGACTACTCTCTCAGCAGAAGCGGAATTTTACTATGCGCTGGTTAGGTTTGTAACCGAATCACGACAGAAGAACGTAAACAGAGAAGCGTGGGACAGAAGCGCAATTGAACGACTAGGCAACATGATGGTTCAGTGTGCTTTTAGAAATTGTAGAAATAAACGGTACAGATGGGCACCACAAAGTTTCCACCAATTTCCAGTGCGAGATCCAGAAAGGACTCGACTGTGGCTTGTTGCTGCTGGCTTGGACATCAAAACACCGGCTCGTACATGTACGGTTCGTTGGATACAACAAATTCCTCATAATCGTCTTCAAAAGCAGATGCATCGCTAACTCCTCCAAATGTGGGCATATCTTGTTAATTTAATACGCTTATAGAATTCCTTCGTTCACTGTACTCTGCGTTTGTAGCAATGACAGCGGAACCTAGGTATCAGTCCGCCGCTGCCGTAGCCTACGTACAGGAATATAAACACTGCTGCTGAGACCCCGCAATTCCCTCAAAATGCAATGCAATGCAAGGTTGGTTTTATTTCTAACATTATTCTATAAACAGACATTTAGATTTATATTCTGTCGTTATAATTGATTTACCTCGGGTGTACTGTGGAGTGGGTAAGACTGTTTTTAATAGCAGGCTAGCATTGCCCGTTGACTTGCGCTAGCCTAGCACGAGCGAACTCTGCAACTAGAAGGACTGTATGAAATTTGTTGAAAACTGTCTCCATTGATATAGAATACCAATGCTCACTTGGGAATCAGGCCCTATGTCCAAAATTCCGAACTACCCCTTTAAAGAGACATAATACAAAACAGACTTGAAAGATTCTGAAATTGGTTTTGCAGAGTGTGAGAATAATAAGGGGTATTATTAACATACAGGCGTGTAACCTTATTCTAGTTATACCCCAAAATGCAATTATTAACCCTCAAGACCATGATATGGGATCTTTAAGCCAATAGCCTACTAAGTGCAAGATGTGTGTGTGCGTTTCTGTCTGGCTAGTCTGTCCGGCCGGCGCTCTCTCCATATCGCACACATGTCCTCCCCTTCAGCCTCCTCTGTCTGTGGTGTCTCTGCAGAGAGCCAGCTGTCCCTTTAGGCCCCTCTCCAGACCCTCAGGGCTGAGAGCACAATCACGCGACCCACTCCATCCCTTCAATTGGAGGTTATAAAATAGCATTTAGAAATCATTTGTGTAGTTGAATCTTAATAGAGCTGTTAGCAGTTAGGAATAATTTTGTGAAAAGGCCGGTTCAGCAGGTGACTGAAATGTCGGAGTTCTCCAAACAATCATAGACCTGCTTCTCCCAACGTCACGCCAACAGCAGACTGACGCTCAGAGAACGGCTTCAGCGATCTTAATCAGCCCATCAGGATTCATTCTTGGTCAAATAGAATATTTATTAATCCTTGTATACCTATGTTCCTTGACTTATTGCTTATGTTTAACAAAATGTATTTGTTTATCACGCCCATTGATAAGAGTGTTCAAAAGCATCAAACATCTTTCATGAGTATTAGCTGTGTTTAAAGGCTTGGATCAGAGAACTGGCTCATTTCATTCATCAGACTCGACCCACATTTCTCTTTCATTCAAAGAGATGTTCAGACAGTGAACAGCAGTCATAGTAGGACAGTTATAGGGCTATGTTCGGTTCTCCAAACCAATGACTTAAATAAGCCCACAGTCGGCCTTGAAAAGGATCGCTCAGATCCTAAATAGCAGACACATTAATGTCAAACATTGGCAAACCAGATGGTTTAATGAACGGAAAGAGCCAAACAGTGCATAAAATTGAACTGATAATATAATTCACTTTATTAGTTTGTTCATGTTTGGACACTAGGTCAACGTATGCTCTATAAATCCAGTTTCACAATGGTGTCCTTTCAGAAACAAAAGGCAAGTGCCCGTATGTCACTTGCCATAATTGATTCCCTGTGTATATGTGTAACCGATGTCTTTCTGCGTTGTGTCTTCAATCTTTGATTGAGGCACACACAGGAGTCGAGTACTGGAGGTTTATTCTTTCAAAAGGAGACAAAACAACACGGGCGTCACACACAATCCGGGATATCACTCTCCACTCAGCTCCGTGCATCAGCGCTCACTCCCGCTAGCTTAATATATCCTGTGACTTTCAATGAATACATGTAGGGAATAAATTATAAAAATGTAAACAAAGTATAAAATGATCTCAAATAAATTAATTAAATAAAAAGACAGTATATTAAATATATACACTAATAAAGGAAATAAAATAGAATAGAGAATTGTCATTTTCCTCTCACACTCATTTTACATATTATACCATAAACAAAGACACATAACAGGCATACCTTTCAAAAGGAGACAAAACAACACGGGCGTCACACACAATCCGGGATATCACTCTCCACTCTACAAAACAAAGGAAGCAAACAATTAACCACACATACCGGATCACACAACTGCATTTGAAATATCAAGGCGGGAAAAAACTAAGCTACCACCGGCTCAAGCTAGTTTACGAGTTAAAAAGTCCACCCTTCCAACAGTTCAATGAAATTGTCTATGCACCAGAGAGTTTCTCCCGCGTGCCTAAAAGCACGTCGCAAAGCAGTGTGAACCACCACAACCGTTCAAGGGCAACAAACAAGGGGTTAACATAAAAATCTAACGGAGAGAGACACAAACGCAACTCACCAGCTCCGTGCATCAGCGCTCACTGACGCTAGACACACAGGTGCAACGCCAAACCACTCCCCAGGGAAACAAAAGGCATGCCATAGGGAACAACGAAACCAACTTACTTAGGAACCAATATTTGGTGGAGTTCACAATAAAAAAAAGGTATGGAGTTCACAATAAAAAAAGGTATAAAAAAATAAAACAAAATCAAATTAAATTTAGCTCGGCTACATATGGAGTGAGAGGACCTTGGTTCCCTGTGTATATGAAGTGAGAGGACCTGGGTTCCCTGTGTATATGGAGTGAGAGGACCTTGATTCCCTGTGTATATGGAGTGAGAGGACCTTGGTTCCCTGTGTATATGGAGTGAGAGGACCTTGGTTTCCTGTGTATATGGAGTGAGAGGACCTTGGTTCCCTGTGTACATGGAGTGAGAGGACCTTGGTTCCCTGTGTACATGGAGTGAGAGGACCTTGGTTCCCTGTGTACATGGAGTGAGAGGACCTTGGTTCCCTGTGTACATGGAGTGAGAGGACCTTGGTTCCCTGTGTACATGGAGTGAGAGGACCTGGGTTCCCTGTGTATATGGAGTGAGAGGACTGATGTATGTATAAGTGTACCTCCATCCTCCTGACCCCCTCTCTCTCCCAGGTACCTGTACCTGTTGTTCTCTGAGGACGACCACCTCCCCTCCGACCACTGGGTCTTTAACACCGAGGCCCACCCGCTGCCCGTCATCAGGAGGGACAGCACAGACCAGGCCCACAAAGACAAGACGGCAGCCTAGTCTAGGTGCTTGGTTCAAGTTCAAACTCTGAGCCTGCTCAACATATCCAGGATCAACAGTTGTCTGGGGAAAACCCTGAGAATTTAGGTTTACGGTACCAATATTTTCCAATTAATATAATGTTTGACATGTTTTCTGCCCTATGAATGGCAACTGACAATAGGCTTGGTTTTGTGCAGCTTTGAATCCCAAACCAGCCTGTTGCCTCTTTCTCCCATAGTCCCTCATTCACCACATATATTCCCACAGCTCAACAGTGCCCCCACCACCACATCTGTGGCACACTCCCTAATAGTTCCCCATCTTGTGGCCCCTGGCCCAGTGCAGGATATATTCGCTCCTCCGTGAGGAGCGCCTCACACACACAGTATTGTTTATACCCATCCATTGGTTTTTGAGTCCCTTCTCTTATACTCTGGATGTTCAGTATTTAATGTACTTTGTTTAAAACGTTGATGCCTGTGTTGGAGAGCAAGGTTTTCCTGATCCAACATTTTGTCTTATTTAGTCATCAAATTAGTGCCTTCGCTGCCTGGGAACACACAACAACATGGAGACGAGCTAAAGAGGTTAAATAGAACTGATCTGGATTTGTTTTCCTTCATGTTGGTTTTCTTTAAGGTGGTCTGGTAGCTGATGAATGGAAGGTCGTAGGTTTAAGAAACTGCTCATGATTTCAAAGGTCCAGTTCAATATCACATCTTTTGATTCCATTACCTCCTCAACCCACATGTGGACCTGCCTCTGTAAAAGCAGACCTTAATGTAAACGGGACATGAGTGGCGCCACCTTAAGCCTCCTGTAGAACACTGCCATCTAGTGGTGATGGAATCTTACTGAAAAGCTTTCCCTCTTATTTCAAAACTATCCAACTGAATAAAGAACAAAGGAAGTTCATTTCAAAAGATTGAACCTGACCATTCCATAGCATTCTTTGTTGCACTGTCCTCATATCACATTAGGTCAAGTTCAATTTTTGTTGATCACTGATGAATTACAAAAAGTCTAAAACATGTCCATATGTTCATGGGCTAAGACATCTCAATAATGTGGTAATTCAGTGATGAAATTAGTGGTTGAATTATCCAAAATCACACACCAGAAATGGCCTTGTATCATCCATGTGGTTTCTAACAAATAATGAGAGCAAATGACATCTTGCGTTAAATCAACACGTATTATTTATTAGATCGTATAATATGACTTCACCGAAAATCTGATAGAAATTATTCTGATTTTAAATCAATGAGGTATATAAAGAAGGATATGGGACAAGTCAGCTTAATGAGAGAGTTACTTCTTATCCACAGGTTGAATCCTCTCCATAGAGGATACGATTTTACAGTACCACAACCTTCCTTTCTTCTCCCCCTCCTCTGCCAGTGGTTTCCAGATCCCTTCACATAATCTAGTAGCAACCGCATTCAAAAGCCGTTCTCATATCACTGTGGCCCCATCTGCAATATCTTTGGTTTGGTTTATTTTCTTAGTTGAGGTTTATGGTTTAAGTTGTTTTCATATGCCGATGTTTAAAAGAATAAATGTAGCTTGTTAATTTATTCTATAATTGTTCAAGTAGGATCTGGACACTGGAACAAAGTCCTCCGGGTGTGTTTATGGGATTAATGTGATGTTCTTCAACATTAAGATGACATCAGGCACCACCAGGCCTATCTGTTGGAAAGCACTGGTTTGGACTTCAGACTGCTTGCATTTGAGGGACCAGTAGGACTAAGCAGTAGGAGCAACCAGTAGGACTAACCAGTAGGACACGCTGATTAGCCGATGGTTGTTATAATGGTGTGATAAAGTACACATGGAATGCAATCCATAGATTTATGGCGGGATTGGGGAGACAAAGGATTAAATGGATGTGTCATCCAATTTGAATTGACGGCTATATCCCAGGCCACTGCCCTTGGTATTTTGTAAGTTTGTGTCTTTTGTTATCTTGTGTTATTTGCTTTAGTGGGATATTTTCTGTCTTGGAAAGCACAAAATGGAAGCAGTGTACCGGCTCAATACTGATGGAGGACATTTGCAATGTGCAATACATTCAGAGATGTGATCCTCTCTATTCTTTGGACAGGTAGATTAAGCTTCAATCTACCTGTCCAAACTACCTGTGTCAAGCTTTTATAATGACACCTCATGTACGTTTTGTTTGTCCTAAGTTTGTGTTACAGTTGGGCAACAATGTTTAAACTCAGTCTGGTGAAAGAAGTATCAGTTACTTTTAATAATACTTTCAGTAACTCATTTGGGTATTGTGTGGATATTTATTGATGCATAGGACCAGCTTTAGGGATGTAACTGGTAGAGAAGGGGGAGTCTTCCCTGCTTCACCTGACAATGTGTGGTCTTCCTCTGCCTGTAGCGTAGTGCTCCTCCAGCCTGGGTCTACAGAGCTAGACCCCCAGGGTTGTGCTGAAGCTGTGGCCCAGAGACCTTGTGAACACACCGTAACAAACACATCATGGCTTCTTGGCCACCAGATTAGCTTTAATTTTCTTTTCTGGAAATAAAAAGGTGCAACATTTTGAAGTAGGAATTATGGCTGACCTGAGGACAAATGAATATGACTTATCAATTTGTTTGTCATTCCGCAACTTTTGTTTTGTTAGCACAATTTGTGGTGGCTAATGTTGCCTATGAAAGATGGGTTGGAGTCATTACTAGACACTGTGATTTGCTATATGTAAATGGTTAGCATAGGTTGATTAGCTTTGCTGGCTAAAATCACTTCTTACAATTGTGTTATATTATTGAAAAATGCAAATTCAGATGATGGCCTTTCGTATTTTGACCATGTTGAAGGGAATAAATGGGACAAGAGTTGCATTTGAAGGCCTCTGATTGTTATATATTGGCATCAAGATGCTTAAACGTGTAACCTTTTACAAACTTGATGCTTATCTTCTTTCGAACATCTTTGTCATATTTGGTTTTGTTTATTCTTCAAAGTAGGTTGATTGTGGTGATACTTTCAATATTGATTATTGATGTGTCGCATTCCAATGCCTTTCTAGTTGTGAATCGATCCTTTATAAAAAGCTTTAAGTGTGGCGACCAAACCTCAGAAATGTTATTGCAGGACATATCGCCGATGATCATTCCGCTGCACATATTTTACTTAGCATTGTATGCAGTATTTTCATTTTGTTTGGAATTGTTTTGATTTTTTTCTTTATTTTTGTGTTTATTATGATTGGAAAAATGTAAATATTCCATTAAGACAAAAAACATTCTACATTTATATAAAAATCGAATGAGCTTCGAAATTAAAAGTGATATTAAGAGCAGCAAACTTTTTAAATTAACTATATTTGTTACAATTCAATTGTGAATAAAACAATCTTTTAATAATTTGTGAGTGTTCTGCGCCTTAAATCATTATCTGCTAATGTATGTATAATGTCTGTGCCGCCATACAGGTCAGATTGTAAGTGTGAAATGGATTGCTGTGAAGAATTGCAGACGAGGGACTGTGGGCGTTTAGTTTATATTAAATTAATTGATTTTAATTATTTATTGAAAATTGTAAATGATGGACATATTTATGACACAAAAAATTTGCCTTAGTTGAGGAACTTGTTTGTTGAGGAATTTTGATGCTAATCTAATTCTCATATGGCCTGTGTAACATTTAATTACCTCTAGGATGATGCTAAATTACAAATGTATGGGATAGTAGTAGATATTTGGATTCAACCCTAAGCTCTGTAAGTTAACTTTAACAGTGCACAATACGTACATTAACTAAGTGGTCTGGTATAGGTTCAATGGATAGCTTTCTAATTAGCTTATTGGTTTCACATCTTAGAAATCTTACGTATTTAATTTTATTGTTATGTATGGGATGGGATGACCCCATCTCAACGTGTAGTCCAACCACGATGGTAAAACGCACCGCTCTAGCCAACACGCATAGTGGTCCGAGAGAGGACGAGCTGACAGCTGAAGAACGCTGTCCAGGAATAACCCGTATTCCTCTGCCCCTACCGCCTCCACACAGTGTGTGGACCAAGGGGGGCATCCCATGAAAGGGAGGAGTCTCAGGGAGAGTGGTAGACGTTACAGAGCTAGTCGCTGTACAAACAGCGAGCTGTCTAGACGCCGCGCTCGTGTCCGCTGAACAGGCAACGAGCCGTCTAGCCGTAGCACTCATGACCGTGTGTTGTCCGCTGGCTGTAACCACAGCACGCAGACCCGTCTCCTCACCTTCCATAGACTGTAGAAGGGAGGTAGAGGGGATAATGTGGGAAACTAGGAAAATAGTACATGCGTCCGTATCCACAGGCTTGTGTAATGGGTTTCCAACCCGCCCACGAAGCTCAAAGGGACACCGCTTCTTAGGAGCAGGTGAACCAGAGGTTATGTAAACACGCCGTCCGGCCGCCACAATACAGCCATCTGGCTGAGGGGGGGAAAGAAGTAATCTAAAGGAATATCGCTCTTTAGGGAGTATGTAGTGCCGTTCGGTCGAACGGTCTTTCTTTTCTTTATTGTTTGTATAAGAAAAAGTGGGAGCAAGTTTGCGGAACTACTGTCTCCGCGGTGCTGCTCTCCCCGACTGCGGCGGCGGCTGCTGTTGCTGCTGCTGCTGTTGCTGCTGCTGCGAGTCCTGCTGCGGCATCGGGGTTGGAGGCAGAGGCGGCCCCCTGGAGCGCTGGAACCGGCCTGGACCCCGCTTCCTGGCCTGCTGGTGGGAGGAGCCTGAGAATCGCCCCGAACCGGGAACGGTTCTCACAGACGGACTGCTGGTGAGCGAGCACCTCCGAGAACCGGGGCCAAAACAGTCCATCCGTAGCTAATGGGCCCTGGACGAGGCTGGCCCGCTTTCGTTCCGGAACCGCAGTGTGAGAGAGCCATATGGCCCTCTGGATCATGGTGGCCCACGCTATATGCCGGCCGGCCGAAATGGCTGCCGGCTGGCACAGCTGAAGGATGGCGCTGGAGAATCGGGAAACCGTCAGCCTCCTCCGGGCCGTAAGCATCCCTGCCAGCCGGCAAGGAGACCAGGGCAGAGGAGAGCAGGGCGATGTTGTTGACCGCCGCGGCAGACTGCGAGGCGCAGACGAACACCCTGTCCGTCAGGCCGGTAATCTGCTTCTGGAGGCGGTCGGGGGGGCAGCGGCTTCTCGTTAGGACGCCATCCGACGCCCGGACAGAGAAGCGCTGCTAGGGAAGGCTTCAGGCGAGGGATCCCCCTCGCCTAAGTATCAGCCCACCCTTCCACGTTGGTGAAGTCAGTGAAGGCCCTCACCGGGGCCTTCAGAGTAGAGGGGTCCTCACCCGCAGCGGTGAAAAGGTGCTGAACCGGTGGGAACAGGGGGCACTGGGTAGTCCGCCGGGAGGAAGACAAGGTGCAAAAAAAAACACTCGCCCTGCATGTCATCCGACATGGGGGCGAGAGGCGGGGGTGGCATAGGGATGCCCTTGATGGCCGCCGCCTCACCCATGATCTCGCCGAAGAGATCGGCCATCCGGCGCGGTCTCTCCCTTGGGACGACAGTGGCTTCGGTGGAAGCCCCAGAGCGGGAGAACTCGGACGCAGAACCAGGAAAGACGTTGTCCAAGGAGGCGACGTCGTCAACGTCGAAGTGCTCGTCGGCGTCCTGGGCTTCCGGAACGCCGGCCCCGAAGATGTCGATGGCCTCAGCGAGATCCACCAACGGGGAGAAAAAAAAAGGTGCCTGGAGAGGAGCCCCTCTTCAGGCAGCGCGCGGCAGGCGGGGGGAGCAACCAAGGCAGCCGCGGCGTGTTCAGTGCCGAGGCACCTGAAACACGTCAGGTGCCCGTCACCCGGCACCAGGGAAGCGGGACAGGAGGCGCACTGAGACCCTGAAAAGGGCCAGCCAGCTCTTACAGGAGCGCTCTCCAGTGGCCTTGGTCCGTGGCCTCGCCCACGCCGCTGCCACCGGTCATCTTATTGTTGGAAGTCATATCTTCGTTTTCGTTGATCAGTACAAAAAGCTGAAAGAAAAGGGCGGTGGTTTGCGCCGCCTTATATACACGGTACCGTGGGAAATGTGGCCGGTGCCCACGTTGATAGGTGCATAGTTGAAATTTTTCAGTGCGCGCACGGGACAAGCCCATAAGGCGAGGCCTAGACGGCGTAGCTTACATGAAATAGAACCTCATGAATATGAAAAGATTGCTCCATATAACATGTAACACCAACAACATAGTAAATGTATGTAGGCCTAGAAAAAATACAGTTAAATGTTATTGCTTAACCCTCATAAGGTTTTCGGGTCTGTGGGACCCGTTTTCAGTTTTTAGCTTTATAAAAGTGATACAAATAATTATTTTTTTGAACTAAGATTCATTGGCTTTGGCTCATTTTCTGTGAGGAACATAAATCAGAAAACATTTTCAAGGACCCTGTATACCCCCCCATCACATTTATATTACACACAGGGTGTTCGGGTCCAGTAGACCCGGAGCTAGTTTAAGTGTGGAAATCATAGGTTCTGTGCACCCTCATTTTCCCTTTCTCCTCTCTGTGTGTGTGTGTGTGTGTGTGTGTGTGTGTGTGTGTGTGTGTGTGTGTGTGTGTGTGTGTGTGTGTGTGGATAGTAAAGCAGGTGAATGGGCCCTTGGTGTGAAGGTTGCAACATTGGAGCACCCAACACTATCTACACCCATATTCCCACACATTTCACCCTCTGTCTTGCGGGAACCAAGCTTGGGGATCTGACACTATAAAAAATCTCTGTCAGCGTGGTTCCATACCACAACTGATCAAGATGGCAAAGCGATTCTCTGTTCAGACTGCCTTACAGTTGATATTTGAAGAGACAGGGTTTTGATGGTGATGCAGAGGAAACAGTTTCAGAAAGTGAGGATAACATTTCTGAAAATTCAGAGTCTGACACTGAGTTTGAAGAGGAGGATCAGCATCAGCCAGCTCCGAAACGTAAAAGACAAATACACAATATACATAATACATCATAATATAAAACACAATATACATGCAACCAGTGCAAAAAATACATATGCAATACACACACAGTGAGACTCTGCCCCTGTGGTATAGACTGATATACGTATAATGGCTGTGTTCAAAGGCTTTAATGTGTTGTTCAGACAGATGTTTTTGAGTATGTTTCAATTTCTAATGATGTTGATAATTTCCCAGTTATGCCTGTTTTATGATGCATTTCCTTATTTTATTACATGCTAATACGAAAATAAACAAAAACGAGTGGCACCTCTATTCATAAATGTGATTTAACAAAGGTAAAGGGAAAAAATTTAACATATGTGTTGTTTATATTACTTGCAATTGGGTTGAAGTAACCATTTGGTGAGTATTTAAAAAAAAAAGTTAGATTATGTTGAATTAAAAGGCCTAAAATGCAATGGGTCCACCAGACCCAGCAGCACCTCCTGTGTAACAAAAAAACGAACACCCTATGAGGGTTAAGAAACAGATCCATCAAACTATTTACGAAAAATGCAATCAATCATTTATATACAATTAAATGGTTACATATCGATCAGCAACGAGGTTGGAGTAGCCTACCCAACATTGTTAACTGTCATACATAGCTAAACAATTAAATGAAAAATTAAATACTAACGCAACTGAAATGTCTATTTGGCTATTAACAATATTATAAAAATTATACCGTAATGCACCCGTTCTTTGTCTTTGGATCTTTTGAATAAATGGATCAATAAATGGTGAATCGCAATGATCGCAAGCAGAGGAACGTGAGTCATTGAGCAGCAGCTGAACCAGTCTAAAAATGCCTTTATCACTAAAAGACTTTTAGTGATAAAAAGTCACCACAGTGCCTAAAAACTCAACGTCATTCATGTTCAGTAAAAGGAAAAACCTTGGATACAAGAAGTTAACGGAGCCGTGCGCTAGGCCCTCTCGAATGCCATGCCGAAACAACATTTCACTACGACTCCTTTCAGCTGCCCACCCCTCCTTCTCAAGCAAAAAATAATCACATAAAACGGCTTATAAAACGATTGAGGTGGCGTTTTGAAAAGAGAAAACTACAACAACAAAAAATAGTACATGACGTAAAGATAATTGTGGGCCTTTGATTGATCCAGACATATTTTGTGGAGACACATTCCTGTTCCCCACTTGTATTGGAGTGAACGGAGACATCTACTTCTGGGCCCCTTGAATCAAGGGACCCGTCCACAGCCTGCTTAAACAGCTGCAATACCAGGCTTGGCCGCTGAGCACTGGTGGATTGCGGAAGTATGCACTATTCCTGTAGCCTGGTTCTACCAGACTCTCGTACTTCACTTCATTTCGTTTCATTTGTACAGAGAGTCTGGACCTAATCAATAGACAAACGTTAACTCACTTGAAGGCGGGTGTCTGTTGAAGTTTAAAATGATTGGATCTGCCCAGTGCCACTCTGGATCTGCCATAACCAATCGCTAACATTTGGTTGTGACGCATGTCATGCGCCGGGAATCACGCGCAGGTTGTACACAAACCAAACACCTTGCGCGTCTGCACGAAAATGTCCGTCAACGACAGCTGCAGGTTTTGTTCGTCGAATTTAATTTATCAGGGAAAAATTGCACATTGTAAATCAACTACCGACCTACAACAACAACTCAAACTGGCGTACGACTTTATCGTCATTGTTCTCAGACACGGCCTCTGTTCGCTGATTGGCGGCCGCTGTGGCGGTGTCACGTTAAAATTGTACCGGGGGCGAAAATTGTACCGGCCTACGTCATCGTTTGTTTACATCCTGACAACCTGCCCGGCAACAGACGACGCGATGCAGAAAACATGTTTCCAAACGACGAAATAACATAATACAGATAGCGGATCGCTATCTGTATTATGATAGATAGCGATAACACTTGTTTTTACTTTATATTTGTATTGTATTTAATTGTTTAATCGAAACAATAAAAATATTTGCCCGCGAAACGGGCGATCGCGTCAAATGACAAATGTTTTGCCCGCGAAACGGGCGATCGCGTCAAATGACGTAGGAGGGTTCTTGAAACATAATACAGATAACGGATCGCTAGATAACACTTGTTTTTACTTTATATTTGTATTGTATTGAATTGTTTAATCAAATTTAGCTAGTAAACTGAGCAGGCCCTTTTTACTGGGGCACGTGCCCCAGTAAAAGTCTCCAGTGCCCCAGTAAAATTCCATTGATCATCATTAAATTAATCTGCAGAAGCGCCGCTCTCGCTATGGAATCGGCAGGATTCATCAAGTGCATCTCCTGCTGCCTCGGGAGTCCTCAGTCGAGCCTGCCACTTACCAGCCAATCAAAAAACGAAAGGGGCCACATAAAAGCCAATCAGAAAATTTACGATTTAACGCAACAACCAATGAAAAAAATCAGTTATTTCCGGATTCGTCCACGTGACTCTTCTGAATGTTTCGTTGGAAACCACGGGAGCTGGAAACAGCGCAGAGTATAGTCATCTCCTGTTTTAACGTTACAACAAATGCACAACTTGTTTGACACAAACAATGACAACTTGATTGCTGTTAGAGAATGTTGCCCACATAAATAGCACCAGTTTTTCAATACTGAGCGTCTGTAGCCTGTCGTTTTATAACACACACACGCGCACGCACGCGCACGCACACACACACACACACACACACACGGAAAATTAATAATCTTCAAAATTTGAGGAAGTTTTAGTGGCCAAAAACTTCCTTAACACTAAAAAGGAAAATACAGCTTAATAGTGAAAAAATAATAATTTAAAAAGGCTCTATGCAGTAGTGTATGGCCTTATTTAGTTAAATTTAAGAGCTTTGATGTTCTATAACATTTTCCAGGTTGATTGGTGACAATGAGCCACCTCACCTTAAGTCAGAAATTATATTTTAAACCTTGTTTCTGGCCTTTATAGTCCATGTCGTTCTGGCAAAATTATGCTGTTTCCACACAGCTTTTAAATAAATATAGATGTGTAGACTTCTCCTGATAAAGAGGTGAAGGTCATAAAGAGACTTTTTGTTTATTTGTCAGTTACCTTATTTGTAAATCTTTGAGATGTGTATGTGTTTAAATACATATCATTGTACGGTACTCATGAATCTATCTTTGAATCTTTACCTTTACCAGTGCTTTAATATAGCCTACAGTATGACAGTGACAATGATTTTGAAGCTCGTACATACCCTTCTGTATCCATCTATTTCATATTGTGCCCACGTAATAAAATAAAATAAAATAAGTATTGGCAGTTGGGGGCCTGTGCCCCAGTAAAACTCTAGGTCTAGCAACGCCCCTGAAACTGAGTGTTTTAAGCAGGTTTCATAGTCTAGAATGTTCAAGAACCTTCCTACGTGATTTGACGCGTCATTTGACGCGATCGCCCGTTTTGCGGGCAATTTTTTTTATTGTTTCGATTAGACAATTAAATACAATACAAATATAAAGTAAAAACAAGTGTTATCGCTATCTATCATAATACAGATAGCGATCCGCTATCTGTATTATGTTATTTCGTCGTTTGGAAACATGTTTTCTGCATCGCGTCGTCTGTTGCCGGGCAGGTTGTCAGGTTGTCAGGATATAAACAAACGATGACGTAGGCCGGTACAATTTTCGCCCCCGGTACAATTTTAACGTGACAGCGGCACCAGAAAACCAAATTACATACAGCAGGTCCAGACCTAGTACTGAAGGGAAATTCAAATTGAGCGGAAGTACTTAGGCGGGCGGAGCCAGGCTACTATTCCTGGGGGCTTGCTCTGGAGTCTTGTTAAAGTCACCGTGATAGAGGGTGGTGTAGTCTTTTGCCGTGTTCCAATACCCGTACTGTCCGTACTTACTAGCCAAAATTTGAGTACGGAGTACGTTCCAATTCAGATCCGTCGAAAAGAAGTATACTTCAAGGACCCGGATGCCGTACTCAAAATGGGCTAATAGTGAAGTGTGGATCAAAGGACACTCCCCGTACTCAACGGCAGCCATCTTAGCTACGTAGCGACAGAGGCGGAGCCAGGCTGAGCCAAAGTCGGCGCATTTTCCACATAGCCTGCATTAATAGTCATTTTGTAGTTTTTATAGTTTTTATAGCTTTTTATAGCTGCTAGGCGTAAAGAGTTCACCGTTCAAAGCGGGATGTTTATTGCGGGTGAGGAGCCACGGCGGCAGTCTTGATCGTCATTTCCGGTAAGTGCACCACAGAGTACTTGATTTGGAACAGCACTCACATCTGAAAAATTAGCGTACTCAAATGAGTACGGATAGTGCAGATAGTGTACTTCCTTTACAACCTGGTCTCACAGGAATCCGTGAAATGACTACGGACGAATAACTCGAAATCCGTGGACACATCACGGAAACACGCCGATTTCCGTGATGTTAGGGCCGACGTTAGCGCTGACGTAAACGCTGATGTTAGCGGTGAGACTTCAAAACCCTTCAACTCATTCATACTTCATCCTACAGACTTCATTCTACCTTCAAAATGTTCAGCAGATTTCCTAGATTCAGTGTAATGATTCAATCTTCAGCTTCAGCAGTGTAGTGCAGCATTTAAGCGTCAGCAGACGTTAGCAGACGTTAGCAGTATGACTTCAAAACCATTCAACTCATTCATACTTCATTCTACAGACTTAATTGTACATTCAAAATGTTCAGAATATTACCTAGATTCAGTGTAATGATTCTTCAACGTTCATCTTCAGTCACACCGCAATACCTTCAGGGATTGCAATTCTAGTTATAATTGTCATACGAATAAAGAGAAAGTCCATGGACTGGATGTCCAGTTAAATCAGTTTGAAGGAGTTCCAAGTCCAACTCCCAGCCTTAATTTCACAATGACTCAATTTCTGCTGTTCTGCTTAAAAAAATGGAGGAGCCATTTACTTATTTTTGTTCCTGTGTAGATGTTTATTACACAGAGCATTATTAGTAAGTAAGTAAGTAAGTTTTATTTATAGAGCACATTTACACACAGCATACACTGACCAAAGTGCTGTACAATAAGATAAAAATAATAAAAATAATAATGATAATTAAAAATAACAATAATAATAATAATAAATAGAGATAAAAAGTGAATAAAATACAACAACACAACAATACATAGAGGTCATAATAATACAAAGGGGGAACATTCATTTCCAGGGCATACCACACAGACATGAACAGGAGGTAGGCTAAAAGGTCAAGGGGCAAGGAAGGCCAGGGAGTAGAGGTGGGTTTTTAGCCTAGATTTGAAGGCAGAAATGGAGGGGGCGGATCTAATGTCCAGGGGGAGCTGGTTCCACAGACGTGGAGCAGCAATGGCAAAGGCTCTATCACCTCTCTGCTTGAGCCGTGAGTGTGGCACACACAGAAGCCCGGGGCCAGCCCATTGAGTGCCTTATAAACAAATAAAACAATTTTAAATTGGATCCTAAAAATAACTGGGAGCCAGTGCGAGGAGGCCAGAATGGGTGTGATGTGCTCGTGCCTCCTGGTGCCAGTTAAAAGACGCGCAGCTGCATTTTGGACCAGCTGCAGACGTCTGAGTGAGGATTGGGGGAGGCCAAGGTAGAGGGAATTGCAATAATCCAGCCATGATGTAATAAAGGCATGGATAACTATCTCGAGGTCGTTGTGGGATAGGAAGGATTTGAGGCGGGAGATCACTCTGAGCTGGTAAAAACTATTTTTGACTACAGTGCTGATCTGTTTGTCAAGACAGAGTTAAGAGTCGAGGATGACACCAAGGTTTCTGGCATGGGGTTTGACAAGAGGCGTGAGGTGACCTAAGTTTGACAGTGCAGTGTGTCTTGCCTTGGAGGGACCAAAAATTATGACTTCAGTCTTGTCACCATTTAGCTGGAGGAAGTTGTTAGCCATCCAGTTTCTGATGTCTTCAAGACAGACCAGGAGAGATTGGATGGTCCCTAGATTTTAAGGGCAAGTACAGCTGCAAATCATCGGCATAGAGGTGAAAAGAGATCTTATGCTTTCTAATAATGTCACCCAGTGGGAGCATATACAGGCTGAAGAGCATGGGACCCAGGATGGACCCCTGGGGGACCCCATATGAGACAGGGGCGGATGATGACGAGAACTGACCAATAGAGACAGAGAAAGTCCTATGTTTAAGGTAAGAGCTGAACCAGAGTAGTGCAGTCTCCCTAATGCCCACCTGCTGGTCCAGGCGGGTGAGGAGGATGTTGTGATCTACAGCATCAAAAGCAGCACTGAGGTCAAGTAGTATTAAGATGGCATTATCACCAGAGTCCAGAGTGAGGAGGAGATCATTGGTTACTTTGAGCAGGGCTGTTTCGGTGCTGTGAAGGGATCTAAAACCTGATTGAAGAGGTTCAAGTATGTTGTGGGTGGTCAGAAAGGGAGTCAACTGAGACAGAACAGCTTTTTCTAGGACTTTGGAGATAAAAGGAAGCTTAGAGATGGGACGGTAATTTTTCAGGCATTTAGCATCAAGGTTGTGTTTCTTTAAAGGCCCACTATGCAACTTCGGGAATTTCTTCACTGTTTTCTTGGTTTTGGCACGCACATTTCTCTACACAGCGCCCCCTACAGCTTCGTAGTAGATATTTTACAACACTGTCGTAACAACTCGTTGACGACCCTTCCACATGCACTTCTACGCGAGCCATGTGCATTTGTTTTCAAAGAAGCCGGCGAATGCGTGGAGCCATGTCCGAAGTAAATGTTCATGAAGTGTAGGCAAGGTTATACATTTTTAAAATTGTGTATTTGTATTGCAATAAACATAGCCATCCTTTTTTATAGTTGACGGGGAGAATTTATATCCTAGATTATAATTGTTTTATCTTAGGTTGAACAGAACAATCAGTGTGAGAGTGTTGGCCAACATAATAATCTAAATAAACAAGAACCTGGATTCGGGGATTCAGTCTGTATCAGGGGGACGAGACAGACGAACAGCAAAACACCAATGGAAACAAAGGTGTTTATATGGTTGCAACCAAGCAAGCTAGAAACATACAGGGCTCACAACAAAACGGTCGAGAAAACAATTTTTACAGGGCTCACAACAAAATGGTTTGATCAAACACATGTGTACAGAGACTATCAACATCAAGAATACCACGAGGACAAAGTTCACCCAAGGGTACTTTCAATTTCAAAAGCAACACGGCCAAGTCGGAGTCTGATTTGCAGTCTTCTTTTTCTTTCAGTTCACGCTATTCCTGAAAAGCTTGCCCAACGTTTACTCGTGTCTGGCCTCTCTGTCGGTCAGTCTCCCCTTTCTCTTCTTCTGTTCCTCCGACATTGGGTTTCTCTGTCTCTTTTTAGTCGGCTGATCTATGATGAATGTAACAATCCCTTAGTTACTTGTGTTTATATCGAGCCGGTTCCGTGTTTGGGGATCTGTGCCGTAAAGCAATTTGTTACTTTGCGAGACCGAGACTCCCGCGAGAGTGGGCGGCGGGTCGCCGGCAGAAACATATTCCTTTTCTCCGCCAAGATGCGCAAGGGGGAGTTGAAACAACGAACAATCGAACAAAAATGTATAATGGAACCATCACAATGACCCCTAGCCTGTTATATTAAGGTAAATCAAGCCAAAAAAGTTGCATAGTTCCCCTTTCACTCGTGTCTGATCTCTTTTCTGGTCCATTCTTCTTTTGTTCCACAGACAGTCGCCTCTTGGGTTCCTTATCAGTCGATTGATCCATGATGAATGCAACAATTGCCTCGCAACTGGCTGTTTATATCTAGCCGGTGCCATGTTTGGGTGTGTGTCTGTGCCGTAAAGCATTTTCGAAACTACAATCTGACTACATTTTCGAGGATACTTCCGCTGCGTCACATCCGGAATGTCCCGGTCCGAGCAGATCAAGTTGCATATGCGCTTTTTCACTGTAGAGGCGACATGGGAAAATGACACACCCACCAATCGACCCAGAAATGGATGCAGAACCATCAGCATAACTCTCAACCTGCATACTTAATGTAATTTTGGCTAAAAAAGTTGCATAGTGGGCCTTTAACTGGGGTTGGACAACCGCATGTTTAAAACATGAGGGGACAGTGCCAGATGTAAGGCATGAGTTTAGAATTATTTGAATTGAAGGGCCAACTGCATCAAAAAATCCTTAATGATAGAGGAGGGAATGGCATCATGGGGGAATGCAGTGGGTTTCATGTGCAATACTAATTCCCGCAGTTCAGAGAGAGAAATGGGCTGAAATTGGTTAAAAATAACTGGTGTACCAAAGTAATCAGGTGGAGTGGGTGATGGGGAGGGGGTAAACAGTGATCTGATGTTCTCTATTTTGTTAATGATTGATGACTAATTTATTAGTTGGACTACAAGTTGAAAGGCAGTTGTGTTATTGAAGGATGGCATTTATTTAGGGAATAAATTATGGAGGCATTATGGAGTCTGTGAGGGATTTTATTAAATACATTCTAGATAACTAACACAAATTATAGGTTAGTTTGCCGTTTAGTTGCCTTATGCAGTTCAAGCTTAGTTTTCTTCTTAGTTAGAAAGAGTTTTGATATTCAACAACTATTTAAGTTCTGAATTAGCAATGTGACAATGGTGACGAAAGAGGAAACGTCTGCCTTGAGTCCAGTGGTGTGGCTAATGTTGTAGCTAGTGGTGTGGCTCCAGACCGGAGACACACACTAGAGCCATTGTCTTTCAATATTTCTACAAAATTGGTGAATTACAAGGTAATCTAACAGGTCACCTACTAAAATGCAATTCAACAAGAGGGAATCACGTTTAAAAATGTATCCAATGGGTATAACGTTTAGAAGAGTATGCATAACCAGCCGAAGGCACATGGACTGTATTAGATACAGATTATCCAACTGATCATGATTATCAAATAAAGACATGAAGAAAAATGTTTTTGTGCACTTTCTTGGTCAGGGGCCCCCGGGCAAATTAACACTAAGGAAATGATATACAGAACCATCCACAAAAAAGTTTCAAGCCGGGAGCCAAGCCAATCATCCGTCAGGTTAGTCATGATTATAAAACGTTTGACTCTGAGGTAAATTTGGAAAACTTGTTTTTTAGTGTATGTGAATTCTGTTACGCGTTAAATGTACATATTCATTCAAGATTATGTATTCCTAGCCTTAATACTACCCCAATTACTATACTAAATTGTATTGATCAAATATATATTCTATGTAAACATATTTCAGCTATAGGCCTACAAGTTGAAATAACATTTGAGTAATGTACAGCTCATTTCGTCAACAGCTCTAACAACAACTCTCTAACTGTCATTACACTTTTTAATATTCACTGCAGCATGACATGATTAGTACAACTCAACTCACTGGACCCCCTACAGTTTGCATACAGGTCCACAGACGACGCCATCGCCCTCACCCTCACCCTCCACAATGCCCTCTCTCACCTGGACCAGAGGAACACATATGTGAGAATGCTGTTCATTCACTACAGTTCAACATTCAACACCATTGTGCCCTCCAAGCTCGCTGTGGAGCTCCAGGACCTCGGTCTCAACACCGCCCTTTGCGACTGGATCCTGAGATTCCTGAAGGGCAGACCCCAGGCAGTGCGGATAGGAAACGCCACATCATCCACTCGAACCCTGATCACCGGCGCACCCCAGGGCTGCGTGCTCAGCCCTCTCCTCTACTCCCTATTCATCCATGACTGCGTGGCCACACACAGCTCCAACACCATCGTCAAGTTTGCTGAGTGACGACACAACCGTCATCGGCCTCATCACCGATGAAGACGAGACAGCGTACAGAGAAGAGGTCAGTACCCTGACATCTTGGTGCCAGAACAACAACCTCCATCTCAACCTCAGAAAAACCAAGGACCTGATTGTGGACTACAGGAAGCGGCAGGGAGCCGGGAACGCCCCCCATCACCATCAACGGGATGACAGTAGAGTGGGTCAGCAGCTTCACGTTCCTCGGGGTCCACATCAGCGAGGACCTGACCTGGACTCACCACACCAACGCCATCACAAAGACGGCAAGACAGCAGCTCTTCATCCTCCGCAGGCTGAGGAGGTTCAACAAGGACACCAGGATACTCAACTACTACAGGTGCACCACAGAGAGTATCCTGACCGCCTGCATCTACGCCTGGTACGGCAGTTGCTCCGCCCTCAGCCGTAAGCCCTTACAGAGGGTGGTGAAAGCTGCCCAGCCCATCACCAGGACGGAGCTCCAATCCATGGAGGACCTCTACACTCAGCGCTGCAGGAAGATGACTAACCGGATTATTAAAGACCCTCATCACCCCGGTAATAAACTGTTTCAGCTGCTCCCGTCTGGTAGACGCTACCGCAGCATCTGGTCTCGAACCCCCCAGACTCAGGGACAGTCTCTCAAGTTGACTCAAGTTGACACTTTTTAACAATCAACATCCGTATAAAACCGCTGTTGACAATTACATTTCACACACTCTGTTTATGCTGCATCTATTTATACAATACAACTATAACTATATATTTATTTTATTTTAATTGTAATTTCATTCTATTTATTATGTCCAGTATTGTAGTTTATATGTCCAGTATTGTAGTTTAATTATTTATTCTTCTTTATTTAGGTGTCAGCACTCTTACTTGTGTCTCTTTTATACTTTTATTTTTATATTGCACTGTGGAAGGAGCTTGAGACTCAAGAATTGCATTGACAGCAACTGCGTTTGTAATTGTTGTGTTTATGACAATAAACCATCTTCAATCTTGAATCATGTCAGCCAAGGCCGTAATTCCAATATACATTGGGGGGGGGACACATCCCCCCCCCCCCCCCCCCCCCCCCCCCCCCCCCCCCTAATATATTATTTTTGTTTTTCTTTGACATTCACAACACCGTCCAAAATACCACCTCCGTCCGAAATATTCATTGGCAAATTTAATCAGAACACGGCCATAATAACGATATATATTGGGGGGGAGAGTGGTGCAGTCTATTTGATTGCAGTGGGTATATTGTGAATTAGCCAATGTATGATGGATTTTTACGTGAAGAGTAACCACTTAGAATTGTTGTCCCATCTTCATAGTTGCTGTCAGGGAGACGTTACTCACGTTTGCTTCCAACTGTCCACGATACGAAGTAGTTTATATAGTTTTGCTAGCAAATCGTTTTGGGTCAAACAAACACCACGGAACATGTCACTCATTCGTAATTCCGCGAAGAAACTAATCAGCTATTTATTCAGCGTTCTGACTATAAAAATTATTTGTCAGTTCCATTGTGTTGGAAAGCTATGTTGTGGCGTTGTTTGCTAATGTGCCTGGCTGATAAACCAAACTCTACCGGTTCTAATCCATCTGTGTACTTTTTTATTTGCAGAATAACATGAATTACTAGTTGAGATTTGGTCCCCCCCAATATTGACTCCAGGTCTACGGCTTGATGTCAGCTTGTTCTGACACCAGTCATTGTAAATTAGTGGCGCCTAGTGGCCATTTTAGGTAATGCATGAAAAAAAAGGGTTTTCGGCCGCCATTTTGTTTGTTTTTGTTAGTTACTGCAGTTGTGATAAGCAGAATCCACACAAGCTGAATGCAGCTCCACACGTTATTCCTCACGTTTATCTTTGATGTAGATCTGTCTTTTCACTATTCTGTCCTCTCAGACGCGTCCCTTTGCATCCAATATACAGATAGTTAACAAAAAGTAAATCCCGTAGGCGTTGCTTATGCTGAAGCGTATAATACTAAATTCAGTAAAATACGCTTCAGCATAAGCAACGCCTACTGGATTTTTTTTTTGTTAACTATCTGCACATTGGATGCAAAGGGAGGCATCTGAGAGGACAGAATACAGCTACCTAAATAGCCAGCCTGCTAAACTACCCACAACCCTGTAGTCTTCATACTGGTCCAGAACCCAAACCTATAGTCTTCATTCTGGTCCTGAACCCACAACCCTGTAGTCTTCATACTGGTCAAGAACCCAGGACCCCGTAGTCTTCATACTGGTCCAGAACCCAGGACCCTGTAGTCTTCATACTGGTCCTGACCCACAAGCCACAAGCCGCCCTCATAAGCCTGTTTTGTACTGGTTTTCACCCTGTGGACGCTCTGGTCCTCATCTCTAACAATCGGCTCTGTGGTAAACGATCGTAGAGTTCAGTGGCAGCAGTAATAGACAATGCACAATCTCTTGGCTCGTGGTAAGTATACTTTGGATGGTTACGACATTATGGCTAAAAATCTAAAACTCTATGCAGAAAATGAATGGGAGCTTCACTTCCGAATCCACATTGTTGCTCTATCTATCAAAGAGAGAAATAACGAGACAGGAATAAATAAAGGGCCAACTTCGCTATGTTTGGCACTACAAACTTTGGTCTTATTACTGATTATAAGAACAGTACAGTCATTTTAATGAAGTTTCATGTAAGCCAAAATTAGCCAACTAACTTCTGTACTGTCATTTCCACACAGAAACAGCAGTGGTGTTTCTGTGTGGTTTGCGCACCGTGCTATTAAAAAAACATACATATATATATATATTACATAGCATACATACATACATATATTATATATATTCCGCACGAGAAGGGTTCCCGGACCAACTAGTCACTGTCTCGTGCCCACTAAAAACCGTCTCGTGCGAACTATGTTGTGATGTTTGAGTGACTCTACCAGCAGCATCAACAACTCCCATTATAATCTTAGCAGCAGCATCAACCTCTCCCAGTATAACCTATACTATAACACATCAGCATCTAGCGCTGTGTATTGATTGGTTCGTTGGTTGATGATTGTGATCTATTCTTACTGTGTGGTTGAGGCATGGGACCTGCTGCTGTATATTTTCAAGTGTGTGTGTTACGAACCTAAACTTATATTTTGTGCTATTTTGTAATGAAGCATTTTTTGCCGGTATTTGTTATACACTGGAGGCCTGGAATAGCTAATGTTGGTTGTGTACCAGTGTATGGGCTACATCATTATACATAGTCACTAAAATATATATCTTCAGTATTTTATTTCCTTTATGAATTGGATACACATTTGGTGCAACACATATTAACACAGTTGGTTGTAAACAAACCAAACTTATCTAGATTATAGTTAGACGTTTTGATGTATATAATTCATAAATGATAGATGTCTTCCTAGAAAAAAATAACATATTTAGCGAGTTGCAATTCTGCGCCTAGCCAGCCAGGTGAAGTACATACAATCATATAATCAAACACAACACTGCTTGGGTTGCAGATGTGCATCATGGGCAATGTAGTAGTTACTTCTAAATGATGAATTAAATGCAAAAAAAGATTGTTTGTCCAAATGTAAGCCCTTAACACAAGAATAACATGAATAAATTGTAGAGAATTTTATTCTATTATCCTTTTTTATAAAATCCACTTCTGAACGCAAAGGTTTTTGCTACCAAGTTAAACCTCTTGATCAATAACCTCCGAACATCTGTGGTCCTTGAGATCACTCCCAAACATTGATATATCCTCAAGCACAACGATGATATTCATCATTCATCATATCATCATTAATGGTGCGGTAGGTACGATTTAAGATCTATTATTATATTATATAGGGTTTAATAATTTTATAGAAATGCCATGCATCATTCAGCTATTAGTGAGTGGAATGCTCTGTGAGAAAATATTTTTGACTGGTTTCTGCCTCTGAGACAATTTAGATGATAGACTACTACATCGCACCAATCACAGGTGTGTAAAATGCAAAATTTCTCACCAATTAAAAAAAAAAAAATTGGTTGTTTGGCTTGCTCTCTTCCGCTCTTTCAAATCTTATCTACAGCACCTGGAATAATTACATCCATCAACATGTTACAAACAGCATCCTTAATTACTAGATTCATCAAGGTGATGGACTCGAAACAGTTGGCAAGTAGTTCCATAAACTGGCAGAGTCCTTGCGGAAGAGACTGCGATCTTTCTTTGGTAAAAACCACAGTGTTCCTACGAACACGAGAATAGCCAGCAGCACCTTCGGTTTTACCAACCCTAAGATTAAGAAAAAAATAAATTTGGAATATTCAGTGTTATAGAAGTTTTAGGTATTGTGAGAATTAGTCTCATGTTGCTTTACAGATCAATGATTACTCAAATGTTGTTTCAATTTGTATCATACTTACAATAGCAAATGCGGATGACCCGGTTTTTCAAACGGTTGAACTGGGAATTGAAAAGCACAGATGTTAATAAAGAAAAATATATATTTGCACAATTTGCAATGACTATTTCACTGTTCCTGTCCACAAAAGGAGGCAAGAGTGAATCGTTGCAATGGTTGTTTTTGTCCTCTGTTTCCAAGTCATCAAACAAATTTTGAAGAGATATTAATGTTTATGTCATAAATGACAATAACGACCATACAGGCGATGTGATTTTCCAGAAGTATTGGTCAAAATGTGGGGTGTGAAATGGAAGTAATTGAAATTATATTAACCATCAGGGCTAATATACCGTCGAGGCCAAACTGTCTGGCAGACAAAATCTCCAAGCTAATTTCAACAGAAATGTCTCCATATATGTTATTATACATGTGATTCTGTGGTGTGATGCATCTACGTTTTTCATGGCATATCTGGATTTTTTTTAAATACCGTAGAATAGGGGTATCCAACTATTTTCAGGATCTTATCAAATTCCCTTTCATTGTGGGGGCATTCCAGCATCTTTCCCTCATAGAACGTGACGTCCACACTGAGGAGGATGTTTGATGAAATCTCTTTTGCCTTGGGAGAGACTAACTTTTCATGGTCATAGGTATGATGTAGCACCACCAAAATAACCTGCTTTCCACCTGCATTGTGAAACAAGAGGAGTGTGGGAGAAAGCAGAAAAGGGAGGGCCAGACAAAGAATAAAAATATATAATAACAGGGATCATTTGGGGTTAATAGATTCATTATTTTGAACTCCATTGCAGTCCTCACCTGGACATTTCTCCATAGTCTCATGGATATCAATCCCCGGCCGTGTACTGATGGTACAGAAGGCCAGGAGGTAGTCACATTGGTTTGGTAACATCACCTCAGTCTGACCCTTGGCCTTCAACTTTAGCTTAAATTCCTCACAGATGCGGAGACTACAGCCATTACTGCCGTTCACACTGTAGAAACTCCTCATTCGCATTCCTTTGAGTAAATAAATGTCTTTCAGTCCGTCATTACAACCACTGAAAAATAATCAACCGACAAAACACTACAAACTCAATTTAAGGCATTATGGTCATTTGTGTTTAGCCATTATTCTGGAATTGGTCTTCAGCAAGAGGAAAATAAAAATTATTGACAAGAATGTGAAAGTAAAGTCCTACCTTCTCTCCCAAACCATTCACGTAGGCTGTTCATTCTGGACGCTACATAAAAAGAAACAAGACTTGTCAGTGTTGTTCTTTAAGTTCTGATGGAGAACAACATTCCATGCTGTTATTCCCTCTAGAGCTGCAGCGTGTTTTTCTTTCATGTGGTTCTGTAGGTCAATCATGCGTTTCTGTAGGTCTGTCATCTGGTTCTGTAGGCCTACACTGCGCTCAAGCTGGCCGACAATCGCTACTCCGTGGTCAAAGTCGTTAAATTTGGAGAGCGCGCGTATTCTGTCCTTTGTGGCAAATGCATTGCATCAGCCGAACAAGGGCTGACGTGAGAGGTAGCGATTTTTTTCAGACAACGTCCAGTTATCAAATAAGGTGTTAACACGACAACTTCGTTTGAAGGATCATAAGTGAACATAGCACTACAATGGGGACATAGGTTTACTTTAGCTCTGTTTGAACGGACTACTCTGATAAAAACGCAAATAATGCCTGTAACAGTTGTCATCAATAGGACAATTAGAAACAGTGAAATACGGACAAGTGGTTAAAGATCATCGCTTTTGAGGAGGCGTATTCTTACCCTGATATCAGTTTGTTAAACGTTTCTCCGGTACCGTAGAGCAGCAGTCTGATTCGTAGTCAGTTTCGCTTTGGAACTCCCGCGCCTGCGCACTGCCTACCTCGACACACAAACACACACACATTCACACACACACATTCACACACACACACACACACACACACACACACACACACACACACACACACACACACACACACACACACACACACACACACACACACACACACACACGTATGTATTTATTCTGTATGTTGTACATAAAAACATGACAATTGATTCACTGATACATTGAAACGTGATTTTGTTATTCATAAAAAAATCGTAAGTGCATTCACCTAGAGACTCTGCGTTGTCACCCCGTCCCTCCTACTTGTTGTAGGCCTACGTTCTGGAACTTAATGTACGCACTTATTGTGTGTCGTATTTAGTTATAGTACTTAGTTATGTAGCATCTTATCCTAGCTATCTTTGTTGTATTACGAGGAATGGGTAAACCTAGCGATTATTAGTGCTTTGCACTTGGTTCTATGAACATCCTTATGCTACGGCCACACCAAACGCGCCTCGTGCCCACTGCACCGTCAGTCAACGGACGTGGGAAGGCGTGGCTGACGGATGGGGGAGTAGTCTTTGCAGAGGCATCCGTCAGCCAATCAAATCGCTTCGCCGGGTTCTTCCCGCTTCTTCCTGCTTGTTGCGAGGCAAGGTGACCCGCTTTCCCGCTTTCCAGTATCGTCAGAGCCCGAGTCGCGTCACAGTGCTTAAATTTGCATACGCGATCTGATTGGATGACGGAACCGTCGCTGCCAAAAAAGTTGAACATTTTTCAACTTTCTGACGGTGGCGAACGCTCCAACTGAACGGACGGATCCACAATGCATTGCGCGTCCGTCCCCATTCAAAGTCAATGGGCAACGGTCAACTGACGGAGGTAGTGGGCACGGGGACTCGCGTTGGATAACGCCTCGTGCCCACTGCACCGTCAGTCAACGGACGTGGGAAGGCGTGGCTGACGGATAGGGGAGTAGTCTTTGCAGAGGCATCCGTCAGCCAATCAAATCGCTTCGCCGGGTTCTTCCCGCTTCTTCCTGCTTGTTGCGAGGCAAGATGACCCGCTTTCCCGCTTTCCAGTATCGTCAGAGCCCGAGTCGCGTCACAGTGCTTAAATTTGCATACGCGATCTGATTGGATGACGGAACCGTCGCTGCCGAAAAAGTTGAAAATTTTTCAACTTTCTGACGGTGGCGAACGCTCCAACTGAACGGACGGATCCACAATGCATTGCGCGTCCGTCCCCATTCAAAGTCAATGGGCAACGGTCAACTGACGGAGGTAGTGGGCACGGGGCGTAACGCGTGTAACGGGCCTAACTTGACTCTTGATCATTGTGTGTCACAAAAATGGTTCAACGCGCCTCACACGCCTGTGGCTGCGCTGGATTTAGGAGTCCGAGGAAGGAAACCCAAACGCCGCCGTGTTTGGGTGCATGATAGAGCTTGGATCGGGTTAGATTAAATAATCTCGGATATAAATAACAATAATCGGGTTAAATAACTTCACATGGTGTGTCTGGTGTGTTTCCACCATTCGTAGTGTTGATCAGCAGAGAAATAGTCCGCCAAGACGTTGAGGTTGCTTAGCAACCAGAGACTCTGTCCATGCAAGTGAACGGAGCGTTCACTCTTCGTCATAACTATCAAACCAAACATCCTTCACATTCACCGAGCGAACATTATGAAAGTAAAATGCACATTTCTCGCTAACATTTTTTCCATAAACGCATTTAATGGCGTAACTATGTTACTATTTCCACACAGAATAAAGAAAGATGTCGGCCGTATGCTTCTGTGCAAGCGTCACTACTCTCTGCCAGTGACGTCGGGTCAAGCTCCACGCTGATTGGCTATCGCGGCTAAGCATCACGCGTATGAGCGTTGAAAGTTCAATTTTTTTAACTCCTCGCGTACGCGCGTATATGTACGCGCGTATATATACGGCGCTAACGCGGGTAAAATGTTGCTTTAGCGCATGTAACGCATGTACGCAGCTCATACGTGCGTAAAAAAATGGTTCCCTATGGAAAAATTGCCGATTTTATACGCGTCTATACGCGGGGTACGCGTTTGGTGTGTTCGTACCATGTACCGACAGCAATATATTGTTTCACTTTCTTATGACAAATGTACTTATTGTAAGTCCCTTTGGATAAAAGTGAAATATATTTAAATGTAAATGTAGGTAAGATGTGTTGTTGTACCCAACATAGAATATTAACCAGTGTGTTTTTTATCAGTTTTGTAAGTTCAGAGATCAATGTGATAAGTACTTAAAGGGGAATTCCGGTGTAAAACGGATTTGGGATATGTTTTGTATGATAACGAGTTGAAACGTTAGTTTTTTAGCACAAAAACGCATATAGACGCTATCTTCAGTTGGCTGTTTTTAGCCGATTCTATCAAAACGCTATAAACTTGGAACAAATGGGGGCAGTGGTTATGGTAAAAACTAAATCGCTATTTTAAACCATTTAAAAGGCTAGAAGTAGCCCGACACTTCTTTGGTAGTACAATAAGGGTCTTAACATGTAAAACGAGGCATTGAGAACTTTGTGAGTATACAGATTGTTTATTAAAAAGTACATTTCATACACAATACCATCAGTAGATCACCCGTCGACGCCATTTTGTTTTTAAGACTCGATAAGTAGATTGGCGTGCACAGATCTTGCGTGTTGCTGACGGATGTCACAATCTCTGTGTTCGTCAATCTACTTATCGAGTCTTGAAAACAAAATGGCATCGACGGGTACAAAGTTGTCAATGCCTCGTTTTATATGTTAAGACCCTTATTGTACTACCAAAGAAGTGTCAGGCTACTTCTAGCCTTTTAAATGGTTTAAAATAGCGATTTAGTTTTTACCATAACCACTGCCCCCATTGTTCAAAGTTTATAGCGTTTTGATTTGAATCGGCTAAAAACAGCCAGCTGAAGAAAGCGTCTATATGCGTTTTGTGTGTTCCAAAACGAAGGTTTCAACTCGTTATCATACAAAACATATCCCAAATCCGTTTTACACTGGAATTCTCCTTTAATAAGCTCGAGGTAATCTATTGTGTGTTCCTGAAAAGTGTATAAGGCAGAATCGCCACCAGGGGGGCCTCTTGGTACTCCGCTCTACCCTGGATAGCTACACGCTGTTGTAACCTGGTTATAATATATAATACTCCGTTATATGATCATAAGTCTGCCGTGTGTGCTTGAGTTGTCTGCTTAAAGGCCCACTATGCAACTTCGGGCATTTCTTCGCTGTTTTCTTGGTTTTGGCATGCACATTTCTCTACACAGCGCCCCCTACAGCTTCGTAGTAGATATTTCACAACACTGTCGTAACAACTCATTGACGACCCTTCCCCATGCACTTCTACGCGAGCCATGTGCATTTGTTTTCAAAGAAGCCGGCGAATGCATGGAGCCATGTCCGAAGTAGATGTTCATAAAGTGTAGGCAAGGTTATACATTTTTAAAATGGTGTTTTTGTATTGCAATAAACATAAATCCATCCTTTTTTATAGTTGACGGGGAGAATTTATATCCTAGATTATAATTGTTTTATCTTAGGTTGAACAGAACAATCAGTGTAAGAGTGTTGGCCAACATAATAATCTAAATAAACAAGAACCTGGATTCGGGGATTCAGTCTGTGTCTGGGGGATGAGACAGACGAACAGCAAAACACCCATGGAAACAAAGGTGTTTATATGGTTGCAACCAAGCAAGCTAGAAACATACAGGGCTCACAACAAAACGGTTGAGAAAAAAAATTGTACAGGGCTCACAACAAAATGGTTGAGCAAACACATTTGTACAGAGACTATCAACATCAAGAATACCACGAAGACAAAGTTCACCCAAGGGTACTTTCAATTTCAAAAGCAACACGGCCAAGTCGGCGTCTGATTAGCAGTCTTCTTTTTCTTTCAGTTCACGCTATTCCTGAAAAGCTTGCCCAACGTTTACTCGTGTCTGGCCTCTCTGTCGGTCAGTCTCCCTTTTCTCTTCTTCTGTTCCTCCGACATTGGGTTTCTCTGTCTCTTTTTAGTCGGCTGATCTATGATGAATGTAACAATCCCTTAGTTACTTGTTTATATCGAGCCGGTTCCGTGTTTGGGGTTCTGTGCCGTAAAGCAATTCGTTACTTCGCGAGACCCGAGACTCCCGCGAGAGGGGGCGGCGGGTCGCCGGCAGAAACATATTCCTTTTCTCCGCCACGAACAATCGAACTAAAATGTGTAATAGAACCATCGCAATGACTCTTAGCCTGTTATATTAAGGTAAATCAAAGCCAAAAAAGTTGCATAGTTCCCCTTTCACTCGTGTCTGATCTCTTTTCTGGTCCATTCTTCTTTTGTTCCACCGACAGTCGCCTCTTGGGTCCCTTATCAGTCGATTGATCCATGATGAATGCAACAATTGCCTCGCAACTAGCCGTTGCCATGTTTGGGTGTGTGCCTGTGCCGTAAAGCATTTTTGAAACTACAATCTGACTACATTTTCGAGGCGGGATTGGATACTTCCGCTGCGTCACATCCGGATTGTGTCGGTCCGAACAGAGCAAGTTGCATACGCGCTTTTTCCTTGGAGAGGTGACATGGGGCAATGACACACCCACCAAACGACCCAGAAATGGTTGCAGAACCATCAGAATAACTCTCAACCAGCATAATTAATGTAATTTTGGCTAAAAAAGTTGCATAGTGGGCCTTTAAACAGAGAGAGATTTTAGTGTTTAATAAACGACATAAGACAATCTGAATTTGATTGTTTTGTTGAAAAAGAAAGTGGAACACTCGTATTATCAGTGTGAATGCAAACAGAGAGAACATGTTGGCTGACTTATCTCCACTACATTGATCACCTTTCATGGAAGACTAGCGGCCTCCTCTTGTGGCCAGAGGCATTCCACCACGAGGGACTCTTTGACTTAGGACATGAGTGCCATTTTTGTGAATCTGTCATCAGACATGGTAGATCTGAGCCATGTTTTGAGCCTTTGCATGGCAGACCCTGGAAGTGTAAGGATATGTTTCAGCAACATTGTACATTGGGAAAAATGCCATTTCGGTTATTTGAATCATTTGAGTTTCCAATGCTGATGAAGGAAAGGCCCCATCTTCAGATTGAATATTGTGCCTCCAGCGTTCAATACCATATCCTACATTTATTCAAATATGTTGAAACCAAGTAAGCTGCAAGCATTGCAGGATAATTCCTTTCAGTAAATCGGTGAAGGCCTACTTTTTCAGCTGACCAAGAACGACTGAGGTTATCCTCTCTTATCTCAGAGCTTTCTTCCTCCTCATTGAGGTAATAGATAGAAATGGTATCGGTTCTGTCCCACTGACGACCACAAACTCATCAGCGGACCCAGTAAAGTACTGAGCCTCCTGTATTTTATCACTCAGGCGGCTCTTATTAGTCAGGTCTTCCTCGGCACCATTAGCTCGTTCTGAATCTTAGGGGAAAGATACAGTCATTCTTGGGAGCAGTCTGCACACGTTGCTGAAAGGCAACGTCAAATAGTGCTTTCCATTGAACAAAGTAGTGTTACGGCCAAAGGGTTGCCTTTGTTGTTTGCTGCTTGTGTAATCTGCAGGGAGCTGGTGGGCGGAGCCACACCCATTGGTGAGATGCGGCGCACCTGAGCAGGCTTGGCTTGGGAGCCGCTAAAGCAGTCCTGCCCAATTGGCTCACTCTCCCTGGTGTATTTGTTGTAGCACATTTCCTTGATTAAACGTCATGCAGCATAAATACCCACCTCAAGCTGCATGAAGACTAGGATGTAACATAATTCACACATTCATACCAACAGGCCACATATGCCCTTGCCAATTAAAAGAGGCTTCTTTCTCACGCTAAGGAGGGATCCGGAGCCTAGGGAGGCGTCCAGCTCATACAGGAGGCCATTCATCATGTGTCAATTCTAGAGATACGAGCAGTCAAGATGTTCGAGAGACCCAGACGCTCAAGGCCACAAGAACAAGGGTAATTCCCGCACATGGCCACAAACCAAGTTGCAAAGCCAACACATAGCCGCAAGGGACAGCACAAAGACACATACCAATTCCCCTCCTTTTGCTTCATAGAGACAAGTCCAAAACTTTACCAAATAAAGGGAGTTAAAGCGATCCTGATTCGGCAGACTTTTTCCAAAAAGAACACGGCAAGGGTTGAGATTATTCCGTTTTGGATAGGCAGTTAGTGGGGAGGTTTGGTTTTTGTAATCAAAATTGTTTTAATATGGCTTCTGTCAGTAGTTTTGTTCAGTGTCCCTCTGAGGCAATTTTGAATAGTTGCACATGAGACCAACTGTTAAAGCCTGTGGAGCATTATGAGGTTGACATTTGGGATAATCAGTTAAAAGAGGAAATTAAAGAGGTATTGAGGGCTGCTTTAATTGAAAGTGCTGTTTTGCCAGCAGTAAAGAGTAATACTCAACCCGGTCTCACGAAAAGACGTGACACTGTCACGTTATTTAATCTATTGAAACGTGATCAGGATCACGTATTTTCAAAATTTTCGCACAAATTTCAAACCCATGTATTTCAATTGGAAGTATTTGTCGTGTCACCAGCACGACTTCCAAACTAAGGTTCTGTGCGGGAGCGTTCTCCCTAATGTCCCTTAAGGAGCTCCGTACAGTAGCCTACATTTATTGTTAAAAATTGTGAACAATATGACAGCTTTAGGCCACCCCTTTCTACTTTCACCTTTGATTCTGAGAAATTGTGACAATTCACGGATATAGGCTATTAAATGCAGGTGCGCTGCTCAGGCAAACCGAAAGAAAAAAGGGTAGCTGCTTAATCTGTTCTTTTTAGAATTGTATGTCTTGATGTTTTGATCTAGCCATAGATCTATTGTCTTGTTTTTGGCTATGTGAATGGAAGTCCGCGTCGATGCCTCGCAAGTCCAGTGTCGCGAGCGGACGTGACATCTAGAAGTCATACCGTATAATAATGGGTTATCATTAATATTGATGCGTAGGGGTTGATTATAACTCTTGTTTATTGTTTATACCACAGTCTGGGGAAATACTCGTATTCTGATTGGCTGCAGGGTGTGTATTATCTCCTGATATAGGCCTAACAGACACCTGTTAAGTAGTTCCAGTCAGTGTTTAGATTCTCTGCCCGAGCCCGAGCCGACCCGACCCGCGGGCCGGGTCGGGTCGATATTTCCCACCACTATCCTCGGGCCGGGCCTTTGATCGAGCGTTTTTACTTTTATTTTATCATTATCATAAATTAGCCTAATCTGAGGAGAAATCTATGCCATAAACAGAAATATTATGGGTCTTTATTACACGGGTCTTCTCAATGCCGTGGAACGCTCCGTTCACTTGCATGGGTCCGGGGATATCTCGGGATTGGTTTCTTTATTAATCGAATGGGAAATGCAATAGGCCTATTTTAGGACCGAATCACCGTTTAACTTGTTTCTAATAACATTTCTAGCGAGAAATCTACTTTTTACTTGCATAATCTTTAGTCAGTGATTACGTCTGATCTTTAGTTTTATATTAGGAAGATTTTATCGGCTCGCTCGCATGTTTCAATGACGTCAGGTTGCTAAGGACGCTGCTTTCGCTAAACTAGCAGCTCACACTCACACACACACACACACACACACACACACACACACACACACACACACAATGCATTTCGCTGCAGATATTCCCTCAATTATTATTACTTTCAAAACGTTGGCCAAGGTGGAATATCCTTTTTATTTGGGCTGCTTCTAGGACATTTTGGGTGGATTTTGAACGGTATGTGGGCGGGACGTTTTTTGCAGGACCTGGCAACCCTGCGCTGTTGCCCGGGGTGCTGAAATGCTCCTGAACAGATCTGGATCCACTATGGCCAAAAGACTTGTATGCCCCCCCCCCCCCTTAAATAAATTCTATGGCAGAATAAAGAATAAATTCATGCATTATCATTCAACTTGAACATGTGTTTTTACAGTATAGCGTGGTGGAGGGCTGACGTATGTTGCCCAACCCGGAAGTGAGCGTCACCCTGGTTTCCCTTGACAAAAAGCCAACGGGTTTTTCAATTGGATTTTGGATTATTGCAGAAAAATTTGCATCTTTGAAGCACCTCCTCAAAAACTGAAAATAAATAAATAAATAAAAATATCGGTGCTCCAAAGAACGAAATGTAAACCAATGCATTCTGAATAATAATAATAATAATAATACATTTAATTTAGAGGCGCCTTTCAAGACACCCAAGGTCACTTTACAGAGCATATAGTCATCATTCAAAACTATGTAAAACAGACTAGGAATAAAAGAAAAACAGAGGTTAAACATGAATAATAATAATAATAATAATTAATAACACTCAAAGACCCCTACAGTGAAGGGGGGACCTCACTAACCACCACCAATGAGTAGCACCCACTTGGGTGATGAATGGGAGTGTTTCTCCGATTTTTCCATGCTACACAGAACGAAATGTAAACCCATGCAAATAAAGACTTCATGTTCATAATCATTTAAATATCATTAATCTCCTGAGTGTGTCGAGTGGTATTCTATTTTTTTCAACGGGGCTGCATCCAGTCACTTGACCGTCATGGTTGCTATGGTGGTTGCTATCGACCGCCCCCTCTAATCCTTACATGGTTCTAAAAACCACGCGGCAAAGGAGCTGCCGTCCATTGTGTTGTTTTTGTCGTAAACTAGGGTCAGATGGTTAAAAAATAGACAGATATTCCAAGGTATCCTTAAAAGGCAGCTTGGATGTTTTTATTTTGTGCAGTTTAGACTTCTTCTATAACCTATTTTTGAAAGCAAAACACCAAGCTCATTGATTTAACGAGGCAGGGTTATTTGAAACAATTTATTGAATAAATATTTATGAGAGGTCATTCCTTCTCCTGAGTTTGCTTCCTATTTATGTCTAGTGTACACCCCTACTGTCAACAAGCATCACCCCCCCCCCCTCCCCATATGGATTTGGAGAATTGCTGCCACGTCCCGGTGGTGGAGGTATCATATATATGAAAGAGGGCATTAAATTATACTACAATGATCAATTAGGAGGCCGAAGCCCTAAAGGAAGTGATGCAATAGGTGACTGAGTCGACAACATTTAAGTAAGCCTTGGGGTCTCTTATATATCAAAGGGGGTCTCAAAGGACGCATATACGCTTCAACCTGTGGCTTACAGGAAATGACTCAGCAAGTGCTCCATCTCGTTGCACCCACCCAGCGGCTCGCTTGCAAGATTTTGGCCTGAAGTTCTTCCAAGACCTACACCGTAGCCATCCAACCTGCATATCGGAGAATCAGGCCTCTCTTTAATAATGACAAAAAGTTATGAGAGGAATACACATAAACTTTTGTTGTCTCATAAGCGGCGTGGTGCCGGCTCCTTTTGACCTTTTGACCCCAGACTTCTGAGGGAATAGCTGAATCAATTCATTAGTCAATCAGAAGTATGTAAATATCTTCCCGGTGTCGTAAGAGGGCGAACAAGGTGTCCTTCAACATCTACGCTTCCAGGCGATTGCAATGGTGCCCTCAGAAGTGTTGCCTGCAAGACCTAATGGTCCAGAATGTGGTGGAAAAACAGTTTTTGAGATAGGAAGGTCGTACCGCCCTGAAATTTGAATACCTTATTCTAGGGCCTAACTGGGACCCCCGCACCGAAACTTGGCCCGGTCGGACCCGGAGGGCCCTTCCTGCCCGAAACTTGGCCCAGTCGGAACCCGAGTGCAAGGGGGGACCTGGACTTTCATAATCTTCGCTCGGTGAATGTGAAGGATGTTTGGTCGGATAGTTATGACGAGGAATCATAATGTGAATCGGAATATTCTATAAATGTCTTGATATCATCTTTCGTCTCAACACTTCTGCTGCAGCCGCCTAAAGTCTCATTCCGAGAACCTTAAAATATGAATCAATCCATTAGAAGTATGAAAATATCTTCCCGGAGGCGTAAGGGGGCAAACAAGGTGTCCTTTGACATCTACGTTTCGAGGCGATTGCAACAGTGCCACACATGCTGTCGATTTTGGGGGCCTTTATCAATAATGACCAGCTATAGATTTGCTTCCCGATGGAGATTCTTGACAAATTACATGTTATTTAGCATCTACACGTTAAGCTGAGTCCAATGAGATCAAGCTTGCCCTCTTGCCACACCGAGATCATGTCCTAGACCATATGTACCATGTAAAATACATTTGCTAGAGTGTCATGCTTGGTGTCATTGGACTCAGCTCAACGTGTAGATGCTAAATAATATGTCATTTGTCACAAATTTCTATCGGAAAGTAAATCAATAGCTGCTCATTATTGATTAAGGCCTCCAATTTCGACAGCTAATTACTACCATTAAACATGTTCGAATATGCTCATGTGTGGCACCATTGCAATCGCCCGGAAGCGTAGATGTTGAAGGACACCTTGTTCGCCCTCTTACGACACCGGGAAGATATTTACATACTTCTGATTGACTAATGAATTGATTCAGCTATTCCCTCAGAAGTCTGGGGTCAAAAGGTCAAAAGGAGCCGGCACCACGCCGCTTATGAGACAACAAAAGTTTATGTGTATTCCTCTCATAACTTTGTCATTATTAAAGAGAGGCCTGATTCTCCGATATGCAGGTTGGATGGCTACGGTGTAGGTCTGGGAAGAACTTCAGGCCAAAATCTTGCAAGCGAGCCGCTGGGTGAGGTGCAACGAGATGGAGCACTTGCTGAGTCATTTCCTGTAAGCCACAGGTTGAAGCGTATATGCGTCCTTTGAGACCCCCTTTGATATATAAGAGACCCCAAGGCTTACTTAAATGTTGTCGACTCAGTCACCTATTGCATCACTTCCTTTAGGGCTTCGGCCTCCTAATTGATCATTGTAGTATAATTTAATGCCCTCTTTCATATATATGATACCTCCACCACCGGGACGTGGCAGCAATTCTCCAAATCCATATGGGGAGGGGGGGGGGGTGATGCTTGTTGACAGTAGGGGTGTACACTAGACATAAATAGGAAGCAAACTCAGGAGAAGGAATGACCTCTCATAAATATTTATTCAATAAATTGTTTCAAATAACCCTGCCTCGTTAAATCAATGAGCTTGGTGTTTTGCTTTCAAAAATAGGTTATAGAAGAAGTCTAAACTGCACAAAATAAAAACATCCAAGCTGCCTTTTAAGGATACCTTGGAATATCTGTCTATTTTTTAACCATCTGACCCTAGTTTACGACAAAAACAACACAATGGACGGCAGCTCCTTTGCCGCGTGGTTTTTAGAACCATGTAAGGATTAGAGGGGGCGGTCGATAGCAACCACCATAGCAACCATGACGGTCAAGTGACTGGATGCAGCCCCGTTGAAAAAAATAGAAGATTAATGATATTTAAATGATTATGAACATGAAGTCTTTATTTGCATGGGTTTACATTTCGTTCTGTGTAGCATGGAAAAATCGGAGAAACACTCCCATTCATCACCCAAGTGGGTGCTACTCATTGGTGGTGGTTAGTGAGGTCCCCCCTTCACTGTAGGCGTCTTTGAGTGTTATTAATTATTATTATTCTTCATGTTTAACCTCTGTTTTTCTTTTATTCCTAGTCTGTTTTACATAGTTTTGAATGATGACTATATGCTCTGTAAAGTGACCTTGGGTGTCTTGAAAGGCGCCTCTAAATTAAATGTATTATTATTATTATTATTATTCAGAATGCATTGGTTTACATTTCGTTCTTTGGAGCACAGATATTTTTATTTATTTATTTATTTTCAGTTTTTGAGGAGGTGCTTCAAAGATGCTAATTTTTCTGCAATAATCCAAAATCCAATGGAAAAACCCGTTGGCTTTTTGTCAAGGGAAACCAGGGCGATGCTCACTTCCGGGTTGGGCAACATACGTCAGCCCTCCACCACGCTATACTGTAAAAACACATGTTCAAGTTGAATGATAATGCATGAATTTATTCTTTATTCTGCCATAGAATTTATTTAAGGTGGGGGGGCATACAAGTCTTTTGGCCATAGTGGATCCAGATCTGTTCCGGAGCATTTCAGCACCCCGGGCAACAGCGCAGGGTTGCCAGGTCCTGCAAAAAACGTCCCGCCCACATACCGTTCAAAATCCACCCAAAATGTCCTAGAAGCAGCCCAAATAAAAAGGATATTCCACCTTGGCCAACGTTTTGAAAGTAATAATAATTGAGGGAATATCTGCAGCGAAATGCATTATGTGTGTGTGTGTGTGTGTGTGTGTGTGTGTGTGTGTGTGTGTGTGTGTGTGTGTGTGTGTGTGTGTGTGTGCGCGTGTGTGTGTGTGTGTGTGTGTGTGTGTGTGTGTGTGTGTGTGTGTGTGTGTGTGTGTGTGTGTGTGTGTGTGTGTGTGTGTGTGTGTGTGTGTGTGAGCTGCTAGTTTAGCGAAAGCAGCGTCCTTAGCAACCTGACGTCATTGAAACATGCGAGCGAGCCGATACAATCTTCCTAATAACTATAAAACTAAAGATCAGACGTAATCACTGACTAAAGATTATGCAAGTAAATAGTATATTTCTCGCTAGAAATTTTATTAGAAACAAGTTCAACGGTGATTCGGTCCTTAAATAGGCCTATTGCATTTCCCATTCGATTAATAAAGAAACCAATCCCGAGATATCCCCGGACCCATGCAAGTGAACGGAGCGTTCCACGGCATTGAGAAGACCCGTGTAATAAAGACCCATAATATTTCTGTTTATGGCATAGATTTCTCCTCAGATTAGGCTAATTTATGATAATGATAAAATAAAAGTAAAAACGCTCGATCAAAGGCCCGGCCCGAGGATAGTGATGGGAAATATCGACCCGACCCGGCCCGCGGGTCGGCTCGGGTCGGGCTCGGGCTCGGGCAGAGAATCTAAACACTGACTGGAACTACTTAGCAGGTGTCTGTAGGCCTATATCAGGAGATAATACAGACCCTGCAGCCAATCAGAATACGAGAATTCCCCCAGACTGTGGTATAAACAATAAACAAGAGTTATAATCAACCCCTACGCATCAATATTAATGATAACCCATTATTATACGGTATGACTTCTAGATGTCACGTCCGCTCGCGACACTGGACTTGCGAGGCATCGACGCGGACTTCCATTCACATAGCCAAAAACAAGACAATAGATCTATGGCTAGATCAAAACATCAAGACATACAATTCTAAAAAGAACAGATTAAGCAGCTACCCTTTTTTCTTTCGCAGTTTGCCTGAGCAGCGCACCTGCATTTAATAGCCTATATCCGTGAATTGTCACAATTTCTCAGAATCAAAGGTGAAAGTAGAAAGGGGTGGCCTAAAGCTGTCATATTGTTCACAATTTTTAACAATAAATGTAGGCTACTGTACGGAGCTCCTTAAGGGACATTAGGGAGAACGCTCCCGCACAGAACCTTAGTTTGGAAGTCGTGCTGGTGACACGACAAATACTTCCAATTGAAATACATGGGTTTGAAATTTGTGCTTTTTAACACGAAAATTTTGAAAATACGTGATCCTGATCACGTTTCAATAGATTAAATAACGTGACAGTGTCACGTCTTTTCGTGAGACCGGGTTGCAACCCTGCTGTTGAGGTTGTTTCTCCTTCAGTAGTTCTAACATTTGAGCAGCAAAATAAGCTGTTGCCCTTGCAGATGGAAAGAGATAAGTTGGAAATTGATAAAGAGCGGGTAAGACAGTCTTTGGAAAGGGAAAAAATAGGGTTGCAGCAGTACAGATTAGACCTTATTAAAGCAGGTAATCCTGAGGGTCCAGAATGGTCTGGAACACCCACTAAAGAACGGTTAAAAGGGTTTGATGTGGTTAATAATTTACGTCTGATACCAAGGTTTGACGAGAAAGATCCAGACACATCCTTTACACTTTTCGAACGTATAGCAGATATGAGAGGTTGGCCTGACTCTGACAGGGTGGTCATGATACAATTAGTGTTCACAGGAATGGCCCAAGAAGCCTATTCTGCTCTTAGAGCAGCGGCCTCTCAGACCTATTTCACTGTAAAAGATGCAGTTCTTATAGCATACGAGTTGTTGCCAGAGGCCTATCGGCAACACTCAGGTCCTGGGAAAAGGCTGATAGACAGTCTAATTTGGAATTAGCAAACATTTCAAGATATGGAGATGGTGAGTTTTAGAGGTCATTCATTTTGAAGACCTCTGTGATATCATTGTGTTGGAACATTTCAGAGATTGTATTCCAGCTGAAGTTGTATATTCTGAGTATATTCTGGCTCATAAAGGAGAGTTATTATTGCTGAGCGTTGGGTAAACACTGTTGATGAAGCAGCAACGTTAGCAGACAAATATATTCTGGCTCATAAAGGAAAGTTGGGGAGCAGCTGTGTTCCAGAGGTGCATGCTACATCGACCAATGTTGGTCGCTCTGCTAAAATGGTGTGGTCCGCGTCCACAAAGCCGAACCATTGTTCACATTCAGGTGGCTTTGATGAGTTTTGTAAATACTTTCCTGGAAAGCGGAGGAGGCAATACATTTGTTAAACCACCAACGGTTCCAGTTAGGAATCTTCCAGTTGTCTCTAAGATGGTCCTCTATAAAGCTGAGAATGAGGAATTTTCTGGTGTTGAGGCATTTATCTCTGATGGATTTTTGTCTGGTGGTCAAAGTAGAGTTGGAATTTTGCGAGATACAGAAGCAAGGGACTCATTCATATTGTCGTCTCCTTTGCCCTTTTCTCAGGACACTGACACAGGTAACTGTGTGCTGGGGCAGGGAATGGGGTTAGATACACTCTGTGTTCCTTTGCACAAAATCAGTTTTGGCTTTTTTGGCTTCGTAAATGGGGGGGTCCATGTCATTCTGGGGAAAGATTTAGCTGGCAATTGTGTCTGGGTTGATGCTTCACCACCTGAAAAATATGTGCCGTTGCTGAATAATCCAACCTAGGGTAAAAAGGTCTTTACAGCTAGTGCTACTGAACACCTAGCAAGTATGAAGCTAGTAACACCCACGCCGTTATTTTTTCAATAACGGGGTGATCTAATTAATTACTATTTCCGTCGTTACAACGCCGTTACCGTTACTGTCCGAAAAATGCAATGCGTTACTATGAATTGATTGAAAAACTGCGTAATACGAACGCACCCCTGGCTCCTAACAGATTCAGATTCAGACTTTATTGTCATTGTGCAAACTTGTACAAGGAAATTGGGGTGGTGCTCACTACCCATAGTGCAAAATAGAGCAGTGCAAAAAGCTAAATACAAACACAAACAACAGAAATAGGCACAATAAATATAAATATGCAGACATAAATATAAGTGTCTTTAAAAAAAAATATATATATATGGTAGAAGATTTCACATGTCCATTGGGGGAGGGGGGGGTTAGGCGTTTAGTAGACGAATTACCCAGGGGTAGTAGGTATTCCTCAGCCTGTTTGTCCGGCTCCCAAGGGACCTGTATCTCCTACCCAAAGGGAGGAGTTGGAAGAGGCCATGGCCGGGGTGTGAGGGGTCACTCATAAATCATTTTTTCCCTATTCAGCCCCCGGGAGGTGACAATGTCCTCCAGGGAGGGCAGGGGGCAGCCGATGATTTTTCCTGCCGTCTTAATAACCCCCTGCAGGGTTTTCCTGTCTTTGGCTGTGCAGTTTGCGTACCACACTGTAATGCCATATACCAGTACACTTTCAACAGCAGAGTGGTAAAAGGTCTGCAGCAGCTTTGTCCCCACCTGGCATTTCCTCAGCAGTCTTAGAAAAAATAGCCTCTGCTGAGCCTTTCCGACCACCGCAGCCGTGTTGGTGTGCCAGGTTAGGTCCTTACTGACCTGCATCCCCAGAAACTTGAAGGAGACCCTCTCCACGCAGACCCCGTCTATCTGGAGTGGGGTGAGGTCACCTCTCGTCCCGCTCCAGTCAAATATCATCTCCTTGGTTTTGCTGGCGTTCAGCAAAAGGTTATTAGCTGAACACCAGGCTGTGAGCCTCTGGACTTCCTCCCTGTATGCTGTCTCGTCACCGTTGGAGCTCACCATGTCCAGTATTCAGTATTCAAAACATTTATTCACAAATACGTTCAATTTTTTTGCCAAGCGGAGCCGACAGTCCTGTGTGAGTATGCAAATTAGCCATGTGCGCCAAACAGAAGATAGACGCAATGTATAGAACTGATTGTTGTGCATTGTTGTGGATAGGTAGGCTGGTTAGTTGTGGTTGTTTGTGGTCTTAGTGAAACAGCCTTGCCTTGGAGTTGGAGAAGTTGGAGTGATTGTGTGAATGTGCGAGAGGGAGCGCACCTGCCGTGGTGATGTTTGGCTTGTTGTGGGCTTATATGTGATAATGATGTATCTGTCTGATCGTATTAGCTGTAGATGGATGGTTAAATAATGTCACAAGATCGGTCATACTGCAGGCTCTCATTTGCAAGTGCACTGATTGTGTGCCGTCTCTGATATGCTATATATCTGGCATTTATTCAGTTCATGTTCTTCTGAGTGCGCAAAAATTGTGCCAATTATTGTCGTGTTTGCATTGTAATGCACAACTTTGCCTCTCCCTGTTATAAAATAACGTGCATCCCAACAACTTTAGCCAATGCAGGCTCCTATGTCAGTGTTGCTTTACCAGTGTGTTTAAAGTGTGTCCCAGTGTGTGTGTGTTGTCATGTAGGCTATAGGTATAGATTCATTGTCTTGGTTTGCTTGCATCCATGAAATATTGTAATGTTATGGCCTAGGCTACTGCATATCGAGAACAATCTGGTGATGGGGACATCCCTGAATAATGACGGGTATTTCACACACTGCCATCTCAATATATATGGCAGTGGTCTAGACACAAATGTATTTTCCACTAGCTAGTGGGGGTCATTTAATTGTAATCCAAGATGGACCCAGCAGACGCAGAGGCGTTCAGTTGACCCAAGCCGTCAGTTCTCGACCCTCCGTCGCTCCTGAACCAGCAACCCCAGCTCCGGGTGCGTCGGCTTCTCCCCGGGAGCCGACCATCCCAGCCCCCCAACGTTACGGAGGGGACCTAGGATCCTGCCGGTCGTTTTTAATTCAGTGTTCCCTTGTATTCGAAATGCAGCCCCTGACCTAGAATAGAGGTCTAGAATAGCGTATCTGATCGGTTCGCTGAGTGGCGAGGCTCTCGCGTGGGCAGCGGCGGTGAGGGAACCAGGGCTCCAGACTAACTTTTTCACAGGTATCACTGGTGCCACCTCGCTTTTCATTTAGTAGCACCAAAACAAATTAGGTAGCACCATATTTTTTTTTTTGTGAACGGGAGTTCCTCTTTAGTGATGTTGTAGGTGGTATTAAACTGAGGTGGGGAGGGGCTGGGAGCTTCGTGTGATGCAGCAGTCCCTGCACGTCTTGTGCTTTTGGCTTTTGTTGTGTAATTTTAATGACTGAACTTTGAATTGTGTAGATCAATTTACAAAATGTGTCCTCCTGCCTGCAACGGACGGGCCACATGTCCTGCAGTACACACACACCATGGCTTGTCCCTCATATCGTAACCACAGGAACTGCACCAGCCATTGTTGTTGAAAACTGTACTTTTTTCTTTTCTCCCCACTGCCCCCGCCTTTTTCGCCAACTTGTCGCTTCCTCTGCTAACCCTTCTCCATCAACAACAACAATAGTAGGGGTGCAATGGATCACAAAACTCACGGTTCGGATCGTGTCACGGTTTTTGAGTCACGGGTCGGATCATTTTCAGATCAACAACAGCAAAAAAGATAACTAGACTAATGTGACTTTCAATAAATCTTCAAATGTGTAAAAACTAAATAAAGTGAAAAAATAGGTAATAATCCTGCTTCCTTTAAGCATAGTCAATATTTAAAAGAATTGCAATCTGAGCCATTATTCCTTCTTCTTTTTAACATGGATAGTAAATAATCCCAAACCCTGGATTTACATCTTTAAATTCAGGATGTCTGCATTGCCTGGGGAGAGTTTAGTAAGTATGGGAGCGAAATACAGTTTCTGTCGTGTTTTATTTGGCATTTTGTAAATCCATTGATTTCGGTTGGAAGACTCATTGCTCATTGCAAGGGTCATTTCGCTCGGTTCTAGCCCTACTGTTGATACGGAGAACCGAGCGAAAAGACTACAACCAAACATAAATATGACCGGTTCCGGTTCCGGTTTCCGGTTCAAAACAACTTATTTTTTATCAGCCGATCCGCGGATCACTTGCGTCCCGAACCATGAGGGTTGATCCGTACGGATCACGGGAAACCCATGAACCGTTCCACCACTAAACAACAGCCTCATTTGTTTCCTCTGGCAATTTTTTTTCTTAAAATAATCGACTATCAACCGTTTCATATTTTATCTGCTTTGTTTACTTTTTTGTGCGTGCAACAATACTGTGCACGTGTAGTGTGCAGACCATAGACTGTAAAAGGTGCAGACAGACAGGCAGGCAGAGACAGGGAGCGAGAGAGAGTAGTAGACACGCAGGAATGAGCCAGAAAGTAAGATTTTATTATCAACCACAACCGCGGGAGTGGGGAGAGAAAGGAAAAAAAAACATAAAACGTTTTAACTCGCATATGCGACCTAATAGGTCGCACTCTGGAGCCCTGGTGGGAACGCGGGTCCGCGGTTTGCTACGACTACAGTTCCTTCACGGACGAGATGCGGAAGGTCTGCGATCACCCGGTCCGGGGCAGGGAGGCCTCCCAACGTCTCCTGCAGCTCCGCCAGGGATCCCGCAACGTCGCCTCCTTCGCGGTTGAGTTCCGGACCTTCGCTGCTGAGAGCGGCTGGGACGAGGAGGCGCTCCAGGGGGTCTTCCAAAATGCGCTCAGCAGTGAGCTGAAGGACCGTTTAGTCTCCTGGGAAGAACCCACGGGTTTAGATCATCTGATTTCCCTCTCGATACACATGGACAACCGTTTGCGCAAACGTCGCAGAGAGAGAAGCACACACTCATTCGCCACGCCCCCTTTCGAGTCACCGGTCGCAACGCAGTCTCTCCTCCCAGTTGCCGTTCCTCCTCGCCGTGTGCGGACCCCCTCCCCTGAGCCGATGCAGATAGGACGCACACACGCCCGAGGAAAGGGAGCGTCGTATGCGATCGGGAGCCTGTTTTTATTGCGGAATTTCGGGTCATCTTATTTCCGTATGTTGCGCGCGCTCGGGAAAAGAACGGGCTCGTCAGTAACTCGGGGGTTACTGGCGAGTCGCTCTCGGAATCCCTCGGTCTCCCGCCCCCTCCTTGAAGCCGTCCTTTTGTGGCGAGACCTAACCCTCCCGCTCTCCATTCTCCTGGACTCTGGAGCCGATGATAGTTTAATCGATCTGGAATTAGTCAGGCGCCTGCAAATAGACACCATTCCCCTCGATCTCCTGATCGAGACCAAGGCGCTGGACGGGAGGACCCTCACACGGGTGGAACGCCGCACCGTTCCTCTCAACCTGCTCGTGTCGGGGAATCACCACGAGACCATATCCCTCCTGGTGATTTCCAGCCCCTTTTCCCCGGTCGTTCTGGGCTACCCTTGGTTTCGAACTCACAACCCGCAGATCGATTGGGGAACAGGACGCATCCTGTCGTGGAGTACCCATTGCTTGTCCCAGTGCTTGCGGTCCGCTCAGGCTCCTCGGGCGACTGAGTTCGAGTCCGTATCCAAACCCCCTAACCTGTCCCTCGTTCCGGAGGAGTACCACGACCTGGGGTCAGTTTTTAGTAAGTCTCATGCCCTGTCCTTGCCCCCCCGCCGCCCTTATGACTGTGCCATCGATCTCCTCCCCGGAGCCCCCCTTCCAAGCAGCCGTTTGTTCAACCTCTCCCGTCCTGAACGTGAGTCAATGGAGGAGTACATCGGGGAATCCCTCGCCGCTGGAATCATCCGCCCTTCATCGTCACCCGTTGGAGCGGGGTTCTTCTTCATTAGCAAGAAGGATAAATCGCTTCGCCCCTGCATCGATTACCGTGGTCTGAACGACATTACAGTGAAGAATAAATACCCGCTACCGCTCATCAGTTCTGCCTTCGTCCCCCTCCACGGTGCCTCCGTATTCTCCAAACTAGATCTACGCAATGCGTATCACCTGGTCCGCATTCGGGAGGGCGACGAGTGGAAGACGGCTTTTAATACCCCTTTGGGCCACTACGAGTACCTCGTGATGCCTTTCGGCCTCACCAACGCCCCCGCAGTGTTTCAGTCTTTAGTTAATGATGTCCTCCGGGACATGTTGAACCACACTGTTTTCGTTTACATCGACGACATTCTAATTTTTTCAAAGACTATGGAGGAGCACAGGATCCATGTCCGACAGGTCCTGCAGAGCCTGTTGGAGAATAGGTTGTACATCAAGGCGGAGAAGTGTGAGTTTCACGTCCCATCTATTTCCTTCTTGGGGTATATTATCAGTCAGGGGCGGGTTGAAATGGATCCCTCAAAGGTCTCGGCGGTGGCTGAGTGGCCTACTCCTTCAACCCGCAAGAGATTGCAGCAATTCCTTGGCTTTGCCAATTTTTATCATAGATTTATTCGCGGATACAGTCAGATCACGGCTCCCCTCGCGGCTCCTCTTGACTTCCACTAAAAGCACCTTTGCCTGGACGCCGGTGGCGGAGACCGCCTTTCAGGGCCTTAAGCGGCGGTTCGTTTCCGCTCCAATCCTTACCAAGCCTGATCCCTCACTTCAGTTCGTGGTGGAGGTTGACGCCTCGGACACCGGTGTGGGCGCGGTACTCTCCCAGCGTTCCCCCTCCGACCACAAGCTCCATCCCTGCACCTTCTTCTCCCGAAGGTTGTCCCCACCGGAGCACAATTATGATGCAGGCAACCGCAAGCTTTTAGCGGTCAAGCTTGCCTTGGAGGAGTGGCGGCACTGGTTGGAGGGCATGGAGATCCCTTTTATAGTTTGGACTGACCATCGCAATCTCATATACATCCAATCCGCTAAGAGACTAAATTCCCGTCAAGCCAGGTGGGCCTTATACTTTGGCCGGTTAAATTTTTCACTCTCTTACCGTCCCGGTTCCCAGAATGTCAAGCCGGATGCTCTCTCCCACCTGTACTCTCCGGGGGACCCCGGCACAGACCCCCAGACCATTCTGCCACCCACGTGCCTCATTGCCACACTCACCTGGGAGGTGGAGTCCGCGGTCCGCCTTGCGCAGAGGCAACAGCCGGACCCCGGTCTCGGCCCCTCTTATCGTATGTTCGTTCCGGACGCGGTTAGGTCCCGTGTTCTGACCTGGGCGCACTCCTCCCGGCTTACCTGCCACCCTGGAATAGCCCGCACCCTGGATTTCATCCGCCAGCGCTTTTGGTGGTCCACCATGGACAAGGACGTCCGTTCGTTCATCTCGGCTTGTGCAACTTGCGCCCGGAACAAGACCTCAACCCGCCCCCATTCCGGTTTACTACGGCCCCTACCCATCCCTAGCCGCCCCTGGTCACACATTGCTCTCGACTTCGTCACCGGTCTTCCCACGTCTGAAGGCAATACCACCATCCTTACTGTGATTTTTCTAAGGCCGCCCACTTCGTCGCTCTTCCCAAGCTTCCCTCCTCGAGGGAAACCGCCGACCTCCTGGTCAAACATGTCTTCTGCCTGCATGGCATCCCCGCGGACATTGTGTCAGACAGAGGCCCCCAGTTCACTTTGCAGGTATGGCGGGCATTCTGCAAGGCTCTTGGCGCCACTTCCAGCCTCTCCTCTGGTTTCCACCCTCAATCTAACGGGCAATCGGAAAGAGCCAACCAGGAGATGGAGGCGGCACTCCGCTGCATCACCCACGCCAGCCCCACCACCTGGAGCTCCCAGCTGCCCTGGGTGGAGTACGCCCATAACACTCTGCTAAACGCCTCCACAGGGTTATCCCCATTCATGGCCTCCCTGGGTTACCAACCTCCTCTGTTCCCAGATCTGGAGGAAGAGATTGCCGTCCCTTCGGTCCAAACCCATCTGCGCAGATGCCGGCGCATCTGGAAACGGACACGCACTGTTCTACTCCACGCTTCCACTCGCTCCCAACTCCAGGCCAATAAGCGGCGTCGACCTGCGCCTCAGTACGCCCCCGGACAGGGAATTTGGCTGCGGGCTAAGGACCTTCCGTTTGAGGGGAATTCCGGCCAAACTCTCCCCACGCTTCATCGGTCCCTACACCATCTCCAAGGTGATCAGTCCCTCTGCGGTTCGCCTGAACCTCCCCCCCGCACTCCGTCGCATCCATCCCACCTTCCATGTCTCTTAGATCAAGCCTGTCTCTACCAGCCCGTTGTCCCCTCCCATCCCGCCTCCTCCTCCGCCTAGGATGATCGATAATCATCCAGCCTGGACGTTCCGTCAACTCCTGGATGTGCGGCGCCGTGGGCGGGGTCACCAGTACCTCGTAGATTGGGAGGGGTACGGTCCTGAGGAGCGCTCCTGGGTTCCCCCAGTTCGTCATACACTTCTAGCAAGTTCGTATCGCCTACCCGCTCTATTACCAAGTCCTGCTCGAATTCCCTGTCCCTCTAGTAATCCCATTTCCCCTTCTCTAGTTCTCCCGCTACCTGCCTGTCTACCCGCTACCGGATCTCCGCCTGCCCGACTACTCAATCCTCGCCTAGCCCCCACCTGCACGATCGCCCTCCCGGCTCCAGACCCCCCGCCTGCCTGACTGCCCGATCCTCGCCTAGCCCCCACCAGCACGATCGCCCTCCCGGTTCCTGTCCCCTGCCTGCCTGACTACCCGTCCACCGTCTAGCCCGTGACCACCTGATTGCCAGCCCGTTACCAGACCCCCGCCCGCCTGACTTCCCGAACGCTCCTCGAATTAATTCCTTTGCCTTTACCCTCCCTGCGCCTCCCTGCGTCCTGCACTTGGGTCCCAGTTACCCGTACCCTAACCATTTGGTTATGGTAGGGGTAGGCAAGTAGCGCAACTTCAGTGAGCTCACGTTCTCCAGCCTCCCTATGAAAGACTTTTTACAGCACTGCCCCGAGGGCTGGTGAGGACATGATGGATTACTGGATCCGCCTTAACAAGGCGGCTGATTTCGCCGATGAGTGTCTACGTAGACGTGGTAAGGGCATTGAGGGGACCCCAGTGCTGAGGTGGTCATGATGTTCATTACCCACTTCCCTGACCCCAGTCTCACCATGTCATTTAAGTTAAAGTCCCCTGAACTGTGGACCGCAGCAGAGGTTCAGGAAAGGCCGGATAGTCATTTGACGAATATGAGAAGAAATGCAACTCATGCCCAGCATGTAGTGAATGTGTCGTGTGCAGCCAGAGCCCTGTGGCTGTGTTCTCTCCTCAACCCCAGCATAGTGAACCACATCAGGCCCCTTCATTGATATACCAATCACTGCCTCATCCTGTCTCTACTATCACTCCTGTCTCTGCCCATTGCCAGCCTCAGTCAGCCCACATGATAATGAACCCGTCCCAGTCCCCTCCCATGTCCCCCCTCTATCCTGCCCCGGCTACTGTCCCTGCTCCCGTCACTGCCAGTCCCTCTGTTGTTGTGCTTGGTCCTCAGCAGGTGATCGCTATGTTTGTCAGAGTCCTCTCTATGTGTACTGCTTCACTTGCCACTGGTCAGAGGGGGCTTTGTCAGAACGCCCGCTCACAGGATCAGCAGAGTTCTCTGTGTAGAGTATGTAGCTCTGGGGATCACACAACCAATGCGCACTGCAGGTTTCATAGGCTGTGTCTCTACTGCTTAAGGCCTGGCCACTTCAGGCCTTAAAGGTCCCATGACATGAAAATCTCAATTTATGAGGTTTTCTAACATAAATATGAGTTCCCCTAGGCTGCCTATGGTCCCCCAGTGGCTAAAACTTGCGTTTGGTGTAAAACGAGCACTAGCTGTTCTGCTCGCCTTTGAAAAAACGGAGGCTCAAGCGCGCTGATTTGGAAATCTGTGCTCGTGACGTCATGAGGAATCTCAGCTCCTCCCCTTACTCTGCCTGGCCCGCCCAGAGACGTTGGCCCGCCAATGAGACTCGACCGTGCGAGCGCCACATGTGTGTGTGTGTGTGTGTGTGTGTGTGTGTGTGTGTGTGTGTGTGTGTGTGTGTGTGTGTGTGTGTGTGTGTGTGTGTGTGTGAATACACACACTGTAACGCAAGTGTTTCTTGTCGGTTCTTTGACGTGTCTTGTATTTCCACAACGAGACTGTCGTGGGGGTTATCTGAGCCATGGTTGAGAAGGAATTGGGGGAAAGGAACTTTGGTTTGACTCGCTGAAGTACATGAACTGCGACATGCCGCCGGTTGCCGCGAGGCACCATCGCCCGGCAGCGGGCAGCCGGCAGCAGGCAGCGCGCGGTTCAGTCGACTTCAGGTTGATGTGAAAGTGGAAGAACCAGAGACGTCGCAGAACCCGACAAAGTCGTTTGTGATTCATAATATCGTCTGGAGGCGCACACAATATGTTATAGGATATAGATATCTAGGCTATGTATTATATGATATTATTTAGATATAGAGCTCCAGGACTGTAACGCAAGTGTTGTACACTTCCTTGTTATTTGGATAACCGTTCTGCTGTTGGTGTGATGGCGCATCACGTCGGACTCTCGTCTCTGGTATTTCTACAACGAGACTCGTATTGGGGGTTATCTCAGCCAAGGTTGAAAATGAATTGGGGGGAAGGAACTTTGGCTTTGACTCCCTCAAGACCATGAACCACGACAAGGAGGAGAAAGGGATCTTTGCCGGGCAGCGCTTATGCACCTCCGCCTCCGGCGGTGGTCCCTCAGCGGGGCTCAAGCGGGAGACATTCGCCGCCAACAATCCCTTTCTCCTCCATGTCGTGGTTCATGTTCTTGAGGGAGTCAAAGCCAAAGTTCCTTCCCCCCAATTCATTCTCAACCTTGGCTGAGATAACCCCCAATAAGAGTCTCGTTGTAGAAATACCAGAGACGAGAGTCCGACGTGATGCGCCATCACACCAACAGCAGAACGGTTATCCAAATAACAAGGAAGTGTACAACACTTGCGTTACAGTCCTGGAGCTCTATATCTAAATAATATCATATAATACATAGATATCTATATCATATAACATATTGTGTGCGCCTCCAGACGATATTATGAATCACAAACGACTTTGTCGGGTTCTGCGACGTCTCTGGTTCTTCCACTTTCACATCAACCTGAAGTCGACTGAACCGCGCGCTGCCGGCTGCCCGCTGCCGGGCGATGGTGCCTCGCGGCAACCGGCGGCATGTCGCAGTTCATGTACTTCAGCGAGTCAAACCAAAATTCCTTTCCCCCAATTCCTTCTCAACCATGGCTCAGATAACCCCCACGACAGTCTCGTTGTGGAAATACAAGACAAGTCAAAGAACCAACAAGAAACACTTGCGTTACAGTGTGTGTATTCACATTGATGTGGACGTTGAAGAACCAGGAACGTCGGAGAACCCAACGCGGTCGTTTGAGATTCATAATATCGGCTCACACAGCTTTTGGCCGTGATAATATATATTATATGATATAGATATCTGTGTAGGCTATATGATAATATTTAGATATAGAGCTCCAGGACTCCCGTGTGTTCTAGAATATTTACAGAACACGGCTAAAGGGTGTGCGCCTCGCCATTGCGATACATCCACTGTAAACAGAGCGCATGGTGGCTGCAAGCTGCTCAGGGCCACACCCCCACCCTCCTCCTTGACACGCCCACCGAAACAGCGCATTTGGGGGAAGCTCAATGTGCGACTGGCTCGGAGTGGCTGTAACTCTGCACCACGGCTGAATTTAGGGAACGTCTTTGAATACTGTGTTAGTTGCCCACTAATACCTATATTAAAGAATACATAAAATAGCATGTCATGGGACCTTTAAGCAGCATTCGTTGTTCCTGGACAGAAAGATGAGCTCTTCATTGGGAGCAATGTAATCAGACCTATCATACAGGAGATTAAGTCTACTGAGAGGTATTGGGAGCTCATCTCCTCCAGTAGCAGTGACCCAGAGTGTGAGCAGTTCCTCCAGCTCCTGAGCTGCATTTCACGGTCGTCGGGCCCTGAGCTGCCAAGTAAGATAGGCACTGTGAGACTGAGGCAGGCTGAGGAAGGAGAGTTAATAATAATAATAATATCTTTATTTTATATTGCGCTTTTCAGATACCCAAAGTCGCAAATTACAAAGTCATAGAGGGGGGGGGGGGGGGGGTATTACAGACAGGGGGACAGTACAAGCAGGACACATTTACAGGCAAAGAAGGGGGGGGGGTATTACAGACAGGGGGGGGACAACACAAGCATACACAGCACAGGCAGAAAAAACAGAGTTATTGAGATGTAACAGGGGGTAGAAGTGTAGGCAGTTGGGTAATGGTGGCTAGGGATAGGGAAGATCATAGGCTTGGGTGAAGAGGTATGTTTTGAGCCGGGACTTGAATGTTGTGAGTGAGGGAGAGTGGCGAACAGATTGGGGGAGGGAATTCCAGAGTCGGGGTGCTGTGCGTGAGAATGCTCTGTCGCCAAAAGTTTTTAATCGGGATGTTGGTGTAGTCAGGGTGAGAGTGGAGGAGGAACGGGTGGCTCGGGAGGGGCGGTGGGGGAGGAGGAGGTCAGACAGGTAGGGGGGGGCTAGGTGGTGAAGAGCTTTGAAGGTGAGGAGGAGTATTTTGAAGTTGATGCGCTGCTTGATGGGGAGCCAGTGGAGAGAGTGGAGAACGGGAGTGATGTGTTCACGGGACCGGGTGTGGGTGAGGAGGCGGGCAGCAGAGTTTTGGACCATTTGGAGTCTATGGAGGGAATGGGAGGAGATGCCAGTAAGGAGGGAGTTGCAGTAGTCGAGGCGAGAGGAGATGAAGGTATGGATGAGGGATTCAGCAGCAGGGGGGGGGAGGCAGTGTCTGATTTTGGCGATGCGGTGGAAATATGAGGTCTTGACGATGTGGCTGATATGGGGAGTGAAGGTAAGGGTGGGGTCCATGATGACACCGAGATTGCGTACCAGGGTGGAGGGGGTGATGGTTGAGGAGTCGATGGTGAGTGAAATGGGACCAGTTTTATTGAGAGTGGATTTGGTGCCAATGAGGAGGAGCTCAGTTTTGTCACTGTTCAGTTTGAGGAAGTTGTGAGTTAGCCAAGTTTTTATTGTGGAGATGCAAGTTTCGATGTGGGTGAGGGGAGGATTTTGGGGGGATTTGGTGGTGACGTATATCTGGGTGTCATCGGCGTAGCAGTGGAAGTCCAGGGTGAGTTGGCGGAGGATGTGACCAAGGGGGAAGAGGTAGCAGATGAAGAGGAGGGGGCCGAGGACTGATCCCTGGGGGACCCCCTGCGTAACTGGGGAGAGGGTGGATGAGTGACCGGAGAGGGAGATGAACTGTTGCCTGTTTGTGAGGTATGATGTGAGCCAGTCAAGTGCAGAGCCCTCAACACCCAGTTGGATGGAATGGTTTATAGTGTCAAAGGCTGCGCTGAGGTCTAGTAGTAACAGGATGTTGAGGGCACCGGAGTCTGCAGAGGTGAGGAGATCATTGAGTACTTTGACCAGGGCTGTTTCGGTGCTGTGAAGTGGACGGAAACCAGATTGGAGGGGTTCGTAGAGGTTGTTTGACTGGAGGTGGGTGTGGAGTTGGGCGGCGACAATGCGTTCAAGTGATTTGGAGAGGAACGGCAGGTTGGAGATGGGGCGGTAATTGGAGAGGTTGGCGGGGTTGAGGGTGGGTTTTTTGACGATGGGGGTGAGGGAGACCAGTTTGTAAATGGAAGGAACATGGCCAAGGGATAGAGACTGATTGAAGAGGGTGGTGAGATGGGGGATGAGAGCAGGGAGGCAGGCCTTGGTTAGGGTCGTTGGGAGGGGGTCAAGAGAGCAGGTGGTGGTTTTAGAGGCAGTGATGATGTCTAAGATGTGAGAGGAGTCGACAGGGGAAAAGGCGGTGAGGGGAGGGGAGGGTGGGTGGTCAGGGAGAGGGGGGGGGTCAGGGGTGGGGGGGGTGATAGAGTTGATGGCGACGGCAGTCAGGGAGCTGTTGATTTTGGAGATTTTGTCATTGAAGGCAAGAAGGAAAGAGTTGCAGAGGTCAGGGGAGGAGGGTGGTGTGGTGTCCAGTGGCTGGAGCAGCTTGTTGACGGTGGCGAACAGGGTGCGGGGGTTCCGGTGAGAGCTGTTGATGAGGGTGGAGAGGTGGGCAGATTTGGCGGCTTGGAGAGCATCACGGTAGGAGGAGATGTGTTGCCTGTAGGCTTCGGCGTGGACAGTGAGGCGGGTTTTTTTGAGGAGTCGTTCCAGTTGGCGGCCCGTCTGCTTCATGGTGCGGAGTTCAGGGGTGTACCAGGGGGCAGGGTTGGTGTATGAGACAGAGGAAGTTTTCCAGGGGGCAAGAGAATCAAGGGAGTCGGAGAGGGTGGTGTTTAGCATGGCAGCATAGTCATCGGGGGAAGAGGGGGCGGAGTCAGGGGGGAAAGCAGAGGATATGAGCTGGGAGAGCGTGAGGGGGTTGACTGACTTGATGTTGCGGTAGGTAATGGTGCGTTTTATGGGGTTGTGGGGCGAGGGTAGGGGGGCGGAGAAAAGGATGCAGAGATGATCAGAGAGTGAGAAGGGGAGGGGGTGGGGGTTGGATATGGGTAGGAGAGAGGAAGGAACTCCTCCTGCTGAGGAGTTCCTTCCTCAGCAGGAATATGTGGTCTGGGGGAAGTTGCCGAGTGACGCTCCTGTGTCGCCAGGGAGCACTGTGATTGTGGAGCCCACCTCAGCACGGTCAACCCCAAAGAATATTCTGGTGGGACGTCTCGTGACACCCATGTGGGGGGATCATTGGGTTCCTGTCAAGGTCCTGAATCCCACACACAGCCCTGTGACGCTCCGCCGCAATGCCAAGCTGGCTGATGTCTCTCCCTGTCTGGCTGTTGAGGATCTGCCCATCACTCAAGGTCTGTGCGAGACAGTCTGATGTCTCTGGTTCTCCTACTCCTCCAAAATCCACGCCTGATCCTGCTCAGCTGTTGAAGGACCATGGGTTAGCAGACATAGACATTGATGGCTGTGAAATGTCAGAGTGAATTGGAAGAAGGGGCTGGCTGAGCTGTTGTTGACGCCCCTTCCGACTGCCCTACCGTAGAGTCCCTCCTGCTCATTACCACCACCTGAGAGAAGTGCTGTCTGAGATTGAGATGAAAGTCATCATCAGCAAGTCTCTGAGTGAGTACGCCTCTCCACTAGTCATGGTGTGGAAGAAAAACCAGAGAAAAGAGTCCTGATCTGCATTGACTTTTGCTGGCTCAATGCCAAGACCATCAAGGATGCCCACCCAATGCCCCATCAGGCTGACTGCCTTGCCGCCCTTGGGGGAAATGCCTTTTTCAGTACCATGGATCTGACATCAGGGTTCTACAATGTCCCAATGTCCCCTCTCCATGAGTCTGACAGGAGATTAAAAGCCTTTAGGACACCTCTGTATGAATACAATAGGCTCCCCCAAGGCCTGTCCAGCGTCCTTCATGCAGATGATGCTCAGCATCTTCGGGGACCTGAACTTCTCCAGCCTCCATTGTTACCTGGAAGAACTGCTGGTCGTTGCTCCCTCTGAAGACGAGGCACTGAGACGTCTGAAAGTGGTCTTCTCCCAACTGAGGGCCAACAATCTGAAGCTGGCTCAAAAGTAGTGTCACTTTCTACGGAGGTCTGTGACATTTCTTGGCCATATGGTGGACAGCATTGGCGTCTCAGTTGACAAAGAGAAAATCAAAGTCATCTCTGGCTTCTGTACGGAGGATCTGATGAAAGCTGATGGCTGCACACCATCACAGAAATGGGTGAGAACTTTCCTCGGAATGGTCCTATACTACCAATACTTCATCCCTGGGTGTTCCTCCATCGCAAAGCCCCTCTTTGCCCTGAAAGCAGGCCAGAAACGCAAGGGAAGTGGCACTGGTAGTATCAGGAGAGGTGAGCACCTTCCGTGAGCTGACTCCACAGGACGTTTATTTGAAGGCGTTTGATGATTGGAAGAGTGTGCTCCTCTCCTCCTGTGTGGTGTTGGCTCACCCAGACTTCAATAGGCCATTCATACTCTCCACCGACGCTTCATTGGATGGCCTAGGTGCAGTCCTTTCACAAGTTCCTGCTGGCAAAGAAAAGGACAGGCCCATAGCGTTTGACAGAAAGTCCCTCAGTCGCAGCCAAGCAAATTATCCTGCCCATCGACTGGAATTCTTGGCTCGAAAATGATCTGTGTGTGACAAGTTCAGCCACAGGCTCAAAGGACTCAAGTTCACTGTCTGGACTGATAACAATCCTCTCACGTACATCATGACCGAAGCCGAAGCTAGCAACTGCGAGCAGCGCTCGGTCTCTAAGCTTGCACCATACTCCTTCGAGCTCAAACATGTTCCAGGGAGACTGAATGTGGTGGCTGATGCCCTTAGCAGGGACCCCGTTGGGAAGCCTCTGAGCCAACGTCTTCTGTCTGAGCCGTACTCCGGGCTGCTGGAACAGGAGTTTGAAGTGGAGGAGGGATGTGTGCAGGGCTCATTCCGCCTGGCATGTCAGCCTCAGTCATTAGGTAGCGTTGCACCTTGTATTACCGTCGATGTCTCCATGTCAGAGGATGATGTCTCCTCTCTCCTCTCCTCTTGTGATGACTGGGACTCAGCACCAAGGTAGAGGGCTGCTTCTATGAATGACCACTTGAGCTTGTTGATCTCTCCTAGCCAGGATTTGTTATCCTCGCTCTCACTGGCAGACCTGCAAAACCATCAGCAACAGGATTCAGTCATTTTGAGAGTATTCTGCTATGTAGACAGGAAGCACAGACCCTCCGGGCGTGAGTGCTGCAAAGAGACCCAGTGCACTCTGAGGATTCTGAAACAGTGGGAGAAGCTAACTATACTGCATGGAGTCCTCTACAGGGTCACCAGGGATCCACTGACAAAACACAAGAGGTACCAATATATCCTGCCTGAGTCCTTGAAGTCGCAGGCATTGTCTGGTGTTCATGACCTGGCTGGTCACCAGGGTCAGCCTCGCTCTCTCTCTCTCGCCCATCAAAGGTTCTTCTGGTATGATATTGAGAAGGATGTGCACAATCATGTCCGTAACTGCCACAGATGTGTTCTCAGCAAAACCCCGGAGCCCGCAGCAAGAGCCCCTCTTGAGAGCATTAAGACCACTGCCCCTCTAGAGCTTGTGTGCATTGACTTCTGGTCAGCCGAGGATAGTCACAAGTCTGTGGATGTGCTAGTGTTCACTGACCATTTCACCAAATTAGCACATGCTTTTCCCTGCCAGGACCAGACGGCGAGGAAGGTGGTGAAGAAGCTCTGGGACAACTTCTTCTGTGTCTACGGCTTCCCTCAGCGTCTCCACTCTGACCAGGGTGCGAACTTTGAGAGCGAGCTGGTTGCTGAACTTCTGGAGGTGGCTGGTGTCAACAAGTCTCGGACCTCCCCCTACCATCCCATGGGAACGGCGGCACAGCGAGGTTCAACCGCACTCTGGGCAACATTCTACGGTCTCTCCCTTCCAGATCCAAACAGAAGTCGCCCCAAATTATCCAGACAATGACATTTTTCTATAATTGTATGGCACATGAGACAACTGGCTTTGCGCCATTCTATTTGATGTTTGGGAGGTTCCCTCGGCTGCCGGTTGACCTCCTATTCAAGAATGTCCTCCGTGACGAGACATTCTGAGACTATGATGCCTATGTAAAGTCTCTGGCGAGCGACTTCCACTCTGCTATGCTCCTGTCTCAGAAGAACTCCAGTCAGAACACCAGTCTGACCAGTACAACAAAAAGGTAATGAGTCTGCCTCTCTCCGTCGGTGACCAGGTTCTTGTGGCAAACAAGGGTGGCAGAGGAAAGCGTAAGCTTGCTGACAAATGGGAGCCACTGTTCACACAGTTGTGGCCTCCAAGCCCTCTCTCCACGATCAGGGATCGAGTCGGACATGAGAGGGTGGTGCACCGGAATCTCCTGCTCCAGGTCAGCTTCCTCCCCTTGGATGAGAGTCTCGACATCCTGGGTGTCGGCAGTGTGGATTATGGCTGCCCCATGCATAGGCGTCGATTACGCCGGGGACATTGGGGACGCGTCCCCACCAGATTTCGTCAAGATTAATTTTGTACCCACCGCTTGTCAGAAAGAATTAAAAAAATAAAAGATTGAGTTGAATTATTATGGATTATTACACAGGTCTTCTCAATGCCGTGGAACGCTCCGTTCCATTGCATGGGCTCTGCACAACATCCGGCTGTGAATTATATTTGATAATTCACCTAATTCACAGTTTCTAAGTATAATTGACCGCTGTCATGGAAAACGAAGGACTTTTTGCCTATAATGACGTCTTTGGTATCACTCCTCAAGTAGTCCGGTAACTTTTCAACCCCAGCGTCTTCGGTTGCTAAGCAACGTCAACGTCTTTGACAGACTATTTCTCCACTGATCAACACTACGAATGCTGGTAACAAATAAATTGTAAAAAGTCGTTTTGGCACGTAGCCGTGTAATAAGCGGGATAACGTATAGAACGTTGCCGGTCATTATCGAAATTAAGCCCTCTTCAGTGGGAAGCAAGACACCTTCGCTGCGCGTCGGCGGCCTGTTCGCCCTGTCGGGGCTTATTTTCCCGATAATGACTGGCATTCTATACATTATCCCTTACTTATTACACAGCTCTTCCCAACGCTGTAGACTGCTCCATTCACTTGCATGGGCCTTCCTAACGTTCAGCTGTCAATTTATTATAAAAGTAGCAGAGCAGGTTGCTAGTACCATGGACAGTATCAGAACGATAACCTGTTGAACTAAATGGATGTGGTAGGCTACCCTACGGGATGCATCTGCAGACCACCGCCACATAAATAAAGGTAAAACGCGATATTTATTGCTTAAAGGTCCCATGACATGCTATTTTATGTATTCTTTAATATAGGTATTAGTGGGCAACTAACACAGTATTCAAAGACGTTCCCGAAATTCAGCCGTGGTGCAGAGTTACAGCCACTCCGAGCCAGTCGCACATTGAGCTTCCCCCAAATGCGCTGTTTTGGTGTCTGTAGCTATAATGCAAATGAGGAGGAGCGAGGCGGGTCAAGGAGGAGGGTGGGGGTGTGGCCCTGAGCAGCTTGCAGCCACGGTACCATGCGCTCTGTTTACAGTGGATGTATCGCAATGGCGAGGCGCACACAGCCTTTAGCCGTGTTCTGTAAATATTCTAGAACACACGGGAGTCCTGGAGCTCTATATCTAAATATTATCATATAGCCTACATAGATATATCATATAATATATATTATCACGGCCAAAAGCTGTGTGAGCCAATATTATGAATCTCAAACGACCTCGTTGGGTTCTCCGACGTTCCTGGTTCTTCAACGTCCTCATCAAAGTGAAGTAGACTGAACCGCGACAAGGAGGAGAAAGGGATCGTTGCCGGTCTTAGGAACCTCCGCCTCTGGCGGAGGAGTCGTTCGCAAATCGTTTGTTCGTTCAGCCTGGTTTCTGGTAGCGGTAAATCACATCATGGAATGCACGCCATTGCATAGTTAACGACTCCTCTTGGCGAACTGAATCACGCAAACTGGGTCACGGAAACGAATCATTAGATCCACCACTAGTAGCGATGACCGTACAGCCTCGTGGGTCCAAGAACAGTCCCTAGTCAGGGATGAGGATGCCACTGGCAGTCGTGACTTACCTACTGTGATGATCTCTCCTGCATTGGATGGGCTTGCTGGTGCTGGTACCCCCTTGTCATCCCCCTCCTCTGAGCTCCATGTCACTCGGTAATTGATACTCAACCTCAGAGTTGTCAAAACAAGTGATCGCCACACTACGAGGTTTGGGAGAGTTATCAAGCCAGTCTTTAGGTTTATAGAGTCCATGGCGCAACTAGAGACAGTTATGGGTGTTCAGCCAGTGTCCACTGTAATCCATGTTTGAGCTTATATGGCAGGTGTCCCCTGGTATTACCCATGGCGAGTGAATTTTTTATTTATTTCTTATTTTATCTGCCCAGTCCAAGTATGGCTTAAGTATGTGTGGTGTAAATGGCACTTCACGTTGTCTATAGTGATCACATGGGTTTAGCTAACCTCTGGGTACTCTTTATTGGGTGGCAAATATTGCTGAAGTCTTGTTTTTCTAGTGGCCAGTTTACGGTCAGGTTTGGGCAAATTTTATTTATGGTTCCAATGTTTGTGTAATTCTTTGGGGTGAGTGTAACATGGTGTAATATCTCTTTAATTATGTTTACACAAAATGGCCTTTTACAGTTTTATTATCTGAAGTTTAGCTTTCCAGCTGCCTTATGTGCCCCTTTCTATTTGATTTTGTTCTTTGATTTAGCTCCACCTCCTTCTGTACTCCCGCCCACATTTCTGAGAACCCCATAAGTTTCCTGTCCCCCCCTGCCCTCTTACCTTTTGTTCTGATTCTCTTGGGAAGAGTTGTGTGCATTTATTTCCCCCCATTTTGTGATCAAATCTTTAACCATCTTATAGTTTACCATTCTTTATATTAATTATTTGACCATACATTGTTTAATGGAAGTGTCATGTAAATATCAATGCATAGATTGCATTTTTTTTGGAGATCTTTATAGATTATTACGATATGCTAGCATGCACCTGACCTTTGTGTAATCATTCTAGTACCCCTCCCCCTCTGTGTGCTTTTTATAGGAGTTGGAGGATTGTTTAAGGGCACTTTCTGAAAGGAAGTTGTTTTATATTTATCTTCAGGTATGGCTTTTATTTATTTTATTTCAAAAAAAATTGTGATAAAGTTCTATGTACGTAATGCCCATACGTCAGAGACACACTTTGCAAGATCCATGAGAACTGCAGCAGTCAAATACACAGAACTCACCTGTAAGGATCCAGTCTCCTGCCAGTCTCCCGACCATCCCGCCCAGTCCTATACAGCCACTAGCAGCAGAGACTTTCTGAAGTGGTGGAAATGGGAAAGCATTGGAGCCGCTTGTGAGCCGAGATGTGGAGGATGTTGTTGCGGGAATTGCCAACCTGGAGGGAAAGAGATGACGCTGGCTGGCTGAAAGAGAGATGGAGATGGTGAGAGATGGCTTGACGTACGTGAAAGGGGACCACCACAGCCCTGGACCACACTGGCATGCCAAGTATCCCTGGACAGAAGATCCAGCATCTCTCCCCAACAACAAGAGAGCGGTTGAAGCCACATTTTACAGAACGGAGAAGCAGCTGGCGAAGGAACCAGAGTGGAAGAGGGCCTATGCTTCACAAGTCCATGAAATGGTTGATCGCAAAGCTGCAGTGAAGTTGTCCAAAGAAATTCTGCAGAGCTGGACCTTGCCAGTGTGGTACATAAGTTACTGGATCGCACCAAATCCACATTCAGTCTCCACTCCAGTGAGGCTAGTATGGAACAGCAGCCAGAAGTACAGAGGCCTGAGCTTGAACGACATACTGATCAAAGGTCCTGACGTCCTGAATCCAATCAGAGCGGTCCTGCTGAGGTTCCGAGGTGGCGTCTTTGCTACCCTTGATGACATCCGCAAGATGTACAACTCTGTCTAGCTGGAAGAAAGAGAGTTCCACCTGCACCGGTTTCTGTGGCGTGACACTGAAGATGCTGAGATAGAAGATTTCGCCATAACAAGAGTCAACATTGGAGACAAACCTGCTGGTTGCATAGCCCAAGTCGCCATGCGAGAGACCGCCAACTTGCCTTCATTCAGCGATTACAAAGAAGAGAAACGTGTTCAGGAGGAATACGCATATGTCGATGACCCCCTGACCTCTCACAACGACCTCGACCACCTGAAATGTCTCACGTCCAACATCGAGCAGATCCTTAAAGCAGGAGGGTTCCTCATGAAGCCCTGGGTCTACTCTGATCAAAGTGGGAGGAAAGGGCAGAGAGGTGAGAAGATCAAGTCAGAGACCATGATCCTGCCGATCCAGCTCACCGAAGAAGATAACAAAGCCCTAGGCCTCGGTTATACCGTTGAAGATGACAAGCTACATGTCATGGTTGCAGTGAACTTCTCTAAGAAAAGGAGAAAAATGCGCCTCGGCCAGGACTTACTGAGAGAAGAATCAAGAGAACAAACCCCAGCTCCACTCACCAGAAGAGAACTGTTAAGCCAAGTCTCTGGTCTCGATGATCCACTCAGCCTTGTGGCTCCAGCAAAACAGAAGGGAGCCATCCTGATCCGAAGAGCTTTTCAAGAAGCAAAAGTACTGTATTGCGTAGAACAGTGGTTTTCAAACTGTGGGGCGCGCCCCCCCTGGGGGGCGCCAGAGTACTTCAGGGGGGGCGCGACGTGAGAAAAAAATAAACCCGAAAAACCCCCTGAAAGTCGATGATTCAAATCATCAGTCGTACTTCAACTGTAGAAGTAACATAACCAGTGCCGCCGCTCCCATAACGCGCACTACGCGCTGCACGTAGGGCCTCAAGTCCTGAGGGGGGCCCCAAAAAAATAAAATAATAATAATAATTCTTACTTGTATACTGGTTTTAAGTTTGTATTTATGGATAACTATTTAATTTAAAAGATTTTGGACATTCCAATACTTGTGTGTACTGTATGTATGTTTTGGCTGTTCTGTGAACTGTGTTTACAAAGTAGATTTAACTTTTGCGTTTTAATAAAATGTTAAACTGGCAGAAACCAATTCTTGGTTTCTGGGGGGGGGAGGCCCATAAAGGAGTTATGCTTAGGGCCCCAAAATAACACCCTGTTGCTTGGTCGAGCCACACAGAGTGGAGACTGGTCGTTTTCAAGGATCAAACAAGTGGACTCCTGATATGTGGTGGCAGGATCCAGACCTTCAGAGAGGACCACCGAGCTGTTCCCCTGCTACCTTTCCAGGCCTGGATCTCCACTCTCCTAGCCCGAGAAGCACAAAGTGAGGGGCATGACGGAGTGGCAGGAACTTTGCTGTGGATGTGAAAGAGAGCGTGGGTCATCAGAGGGAGAATTATTGCCCAAAAAGTCGTTGACAAGTGCATAGTCTGCAAGAAGGCAAAGGCAAGAGCCTGTCAGCAAATAATGGGAGACTTGCCTGAAGAGAGGTCGAGTCCGTCTGCACCATTTCAATTCATGTCTGTCGACCTGTTCGGACCATACCAAGTAAAGGATGAAGTCAAGAGGAGAGTGAGCATGAAAGTATGGGGCGTACTCTTCTTCTGTATGTCAAGTCGAGCAATCCATGTCGAACTGGCAAACACGCTATCAACAGAGAGCTTTCTACTTGCTTACCAGAGGTTCACTTCTGTCCGAGGCCATCCTCAGAAGATCTGGTCCGATCCAGGTACAAACTTTATTGGGGCAAAACCTGTCCTGGAAGAGATGTATGCTTACCTGAGACAACAAAACGAGGAGTCAGTTGAAGAATATGCTGCAAAGAATGGGACCTACTGGACGTGGAGAATTCCAGCCGATTCACCCCACCGAAATGGTGCTGCCGAAGCTGCTGTCAAGATCACCAAAAGAGCTCTCCAAAGTCTTGGTAGAGCAGAAGGCTTTACCTTCAGTGAATTTCTGACAGTGCTCAAGCTAGCTGCCAACCTTGCCAACGAAAGGCCTATCGACGCCAGAGTCCAGAGCCGTGAAGACCACATCCAATACATCACCCCGAACACCCTGTTGCTTGGTCGAGCCACACAGAGTGGAGATTTCAAGGCATTCGACTACAGCACGTACCCCTTCAAAAGGCTACAAGAGATGCAAACTCAATTTAGCCACTTCTGGGAGTCCTGGAGTCAACTTGCAGGTCCAAACCTGTTCATCCGCAGCAAGTGGCATACTGCAGAAACAAATGTTGCCATTGGAGACATAGTTTGGCTCTGCGACCAAAATGCGCTGAGGGGGCAGTTCAAGCTAGCCAGAATCGTCAGTGTGAATGCAGATCCCAGAGGCATCATCCGGGAAGTCCACGTGAAGGTCTCTCCGAGTGGGTGTGTTCAGGTGAAGACTCCAAGACCTGTTGCCAAAGGGTCTGGGTCTAAGGAGAAGGATCTCCAGGGTACCATACTGCACAGGGACGTGCGGCGCCTCATCATCCTCATCCCAGCAGAGGATCAAGTCGACGGGCACCAGCTCGCCTGAGAAGTGAAATCCTGTGTCTGGTCAAGTCCTTCCCGTTTCAAGTGTGGGAAGCCATGGTGTTAGAAATACACTTGCCACGCATAAATCTGAAACCACCCTCCAGAGTGGAAAAGTTGAATACGCTCCACCGTAGCGTTTCCGTCTACACTGCCAAGACGCAAAACACTGCTCAGATCTGCTCACGTCGCGTACGCGTTTACGTCACATACATGTGCCAGTATAAGGAAATAAACAAACATGTCAGATTATTTCCATGCGTCGGACCTTCAAGCTGCTCTGGCAGCTCTAACAAGCGTACAGGAGGCTTTCCGCGTAATGTACAGGATATGTACGGATCAGTGAACAGAGAAAGATCTGTAATTACCTCTATCAAAATTTGGATGCACCAATTCGTCGGAGGCGAGCCCGACGGCTTTGGACGAGACCTGGGAGATCTAGTTGATGGTGGGATAACTTTGTGGAGGGAGTACAGTATAATACATTTTTGTCTTTCAAGAAGGTTGTTTCATATCTGGCTGTAGGTGAGTTTGGTAACTAAAATTCCTAGTGTTGAGAATTACGATTGCTTGCTTTAATTTTCTATCTGTTACTGCAGTGTGATTTAAGCCTTGTCTGTTGTGATCAGTTAAGTGGTCGTTCTTGCTAGTTTCTGCCACTTACGGTGGGAACAAAAGCCTTGATAGCTGGCCGGAGCTAAGTCTGCCTGAGCTACCTTGCCCACTTAAGGGCTAGCTGTTATTAGCGTCAGGACCCAGCAAACGAAGACTAAGGGAGTCTCTCTGCGGGAGTCCCTCGAGGAAGCCCCGGGGAGGCCACCTGCCCTATTGTAGCTATGTGTCGTACTTCAATCATTGTCAGGATTTCAACCCGCAGACGGCGCTACCATGGCTCCTCTGCTCGGCGCAGTAACCCGTCTAATCTTCGCCATCCACCTACCCGAGCTTACACTGATGTGGAGGTCATGGGAGGACTCTGGAACTGCCAGTCGGCGGTCAAGAAGGCAGACTCGATTTCAGCCTACGCGTCCCTCATGACCCTTCACTTCCTGGCCCTGACAGAGACCTGGATCACTCCAGAGAACTCTGCTACTCCTGCTGCCCTCTCCACCGTCTACTCATTCTCGCACACCCCTAGACCATCCGGGCGAGGAGGGGGGACCGGACTCCTCATCTCGCCCATGTGGTCCTACCAGGTCCTTCCACTAGAACACTTGGCCAGATCTGCGTTTGAACTCCACGCTGTCACGGTCACCATTCCTATCAAGCTCTCCATTGTGGTGATCTACCGTCCTCCAGGTCCCCTCCGTGACTTCTACGACGAGATGTATGCCCTCCTCAGCTGCTTTTCCTGAGGATGGCACCCCACTCGGCGACATCAACATCCTGCCAGAGAAGTTGCACTCACCTGAACTAATCAACTTTTTCGACACCTTTGACTTAACACTAACCCCTTCTCCTCCCACACACAGGGCCGGGAACCAGCTTGACCTAATATTCACCAGGTCCTGCGGCACCTCTGCTCTCTCCGTTACCCCGCTCCCTGTGTCTGACCATCACTTTGTTGATTTTTCTCTCCCCTTGAAATCCTCTCCCTCCCTCCACTCTAGTTCCCACATTGTCACCACTCGCCGTAACCTCAAATCCCTCTCTCCCTCTATGTTTGCCTCTACTGTTCTGTCTTCACTTCCTTCTATCGAACGATTCTCTCAACTATCTACAGATGAATCTTCAGACACTCTGCTATCCTCCCTCTCCTCCTCCTTGGATTCCCTCTGTCCCTTCCACTCCAGACCAGCGCGATCCTCACCGCCCCCGCCTTGGCTGTCCCATCCTCTGCGGTCTTGTAGAACAAAGCTGCGAGCAACTGAGAGGAAATGGAAGAGATCAGACTGTCCTAATGATCTATCTCACTATCTTCTCCTTCTTTCAGATTTCACCTCTTGTGTGTCAACAACCAAATCTGCCTTCTACCGGAACAAAATCAACTCCTCTGCCTCAAACCCCAGGAAACTGTTTTCCCTGTTCTCGTCCCTCCCTCACCCCCACCTCCTTCCTGCCTCACTGCGGATGACTTTGTTACCTACTTTACCCAGAAAGTGAAGGACATTAGCTCCTCTTTTATCCCTGCCTCCATTCTCCCTCTTCCCATCCCCTCCTCTGTCTTTACCCAATTTATCCCCCTCACCTCTGACGAGGTCAACAGAATAATAACATCTAACCATGCCACCACCTGCCCCCTTGACGCTATCCCCTCCTCTCTCCTCCAGGATGTCTCAAGTGACATCCTGCCATTTCTCACATCAATTATCAATTCCTCCCTCAGAATAAAGCCTCCCCTCAAAAAAACAACTCTTAATACCACTGACATCCAGAACTACAGACCGGTATCTCTTCAATCATTCCTGTCTAAAACACTGGAACGTGCCGTTGCTAACCAACTGTCCTATCTCTCATCTAACAACCTCCTTGACCCTCACCAGTCAGGCTTCAAGAAGGCACACTCCACCGAGACGGCTCTCCTCGCGGTGACTGAATCCCTCCGTGCTGCCAGAGCCTCGTCCCTCTCATCTGTCCTCATTCTCCTCGACCTGTCCGCAGCATTTGACACGGTGAACCACCAGATCCTTCTTGCCACTCTTGCCGAACTTGGCATCGCTGAATCTGCTCTTTCCTGGTTCACATCCTACCTGATGAACCGCACCAAGTGACATGGAATGGCTCCTTGTCCAAACCTTGCACGCTTGAAATTGGTGTCCCTCAAGGCTCTGTACTGGGGCCTCTTCTGTTCTCCCTCTATACCAGGTCTCTGGGCTCGGTAATTGCATCACACGGCTTTTCCTATCACTGCTATGCTGACGACACTCAGCTATTTCTCTCTTTCCCCTCATCTGAGAAAACCCTGATTGCAACACGCATATCGGAATGTCTGGTGGACGTCAGCACCTGGACAACTGCCCATCACCTGAGGCTTAACCTCAACAAAACCGAGCTCCTCCTAATCCCAGGGAAAGACTGCCCACACATGGACTTACTGGTCACCGTCGAGAACATCACTGTATCTCCCTCTCCAACTGCCAGAAACCTCGGTGTGGTATTGGACAATCAGTTATGCTGCACTGCAAACATCACTGCGGTCGCCCGATCCTGCAGATTTGCACTTTATAACATCCGCAGAATCCGGCCCTTCCTCACAAGGGAAGCAGCTCAGCTTCTAGTCCAATCACTGGTCATCTCCCGCCTCGACTACTGCAACTCACTCCTGGCTGGACTTCCTGCCTCTGCGATTAAACCTTTGCAGCGCATCCAGAATGCGGCAGCGCGCCTCGTGTTCAACCTACCGAAATTCTCCCATGTGACCCCCCTCTTCTGGGACCTCCACTGGCTCCCTGTAGTAGCTCGGATCAAATTTAAGACAATGGTACTGGCATACAAGGTAGTCGATGGAACTGCCCCTGCCTACCTCCAAGCATTGCTAAAGCCACACACCCCAGCTCGATCCCTCCGCTCAACTACCTCCGCTAGACGTCTGGAACCGCCATCGCTAAGAGCTAGCAAAGGCCGTTCAGCAAAGTCACAACTTTTCTCGGTTTTGGAACCTCAGTGGTGGAACGAGCTCCCTGCCGCTCTCAGGACCGCAGAGTCGCTCACTATCTTCCGAAAAAGACTCAAGACTCACCTGTTCAGAGTCCACCTCGACTCTGCATAGCCACCCTCCCCCTTCTGGCCACCATTGTACACTGTATTGTATTGTATTGTAGTACTTAACTGTGTAGCAACTGCAGTAGCTGCTATCATGGCTGTAACACGGGGAATTGATTGACCTAGCGATTGTGGTACTTGCACTTGGTTCTGTGAACATCCTTCCTGTACCGACAGCGATATATTGATGCACTTCTTATGACAAATGTACTTATTGTAAGTTGCTTTCGATAAAAGCGTCTGCTAAATGCCCTGAATGTAAAAATAAGTAGCTGATGAAAATGCGTGGCGGGAAAACTTCCGCCTGTCCAAAGATGCTCTTATCGCTTTAAAGGCCCACTATGCAACTTTTTGTTGCATAGTGTCATTGCCCCATTTCACCTCTCCAAGGAAAAAGCGCATATGCAACTTGCTCTGTTTGGACCAACACAATCCGGATGTGACGCAGCGGAAGTATCCAATCGCGCCTCGAAAATGTGGTCAGATTGTAGTTTCGAAAATGCTTTACGGCACAGACACACACCCAAACATGGCACCGGCTAGATATAAACAGCCAGTTGCGAGGCAATTGTTGCATTCATCATGGATCAATCGACTGATAAGGGACCCAAGAGGCGACTGTCGGTGGAACAAAAGAAGAATGGACCAGAAAAGAGGTTTAGGGGATCAGACACGAGTGAAAGGGGAACTATGCAACTTTCTTGGCTTGATTTACCTTAATATAACAGGCTAAGAGTCATTGCGATGGTTCTATTATACATTTTTGTTCGATTGTTCGTTGTTTCGACTCCCCCTTGCGCATCTTGGCGGAAAAAAATGAATATTTTTCTGCCGGCGACCCGCCGCCCCACTCTCGCGGGAGTCTCGTGTCTCGCAAAGTAACGAATTGCTTTACGGCACAGACCCCCAAACATGGAACTGGCTCGATATAAACACAAGTAACTAAGGGATTGTTACATTCATCATAGATCAGCCGACTAAAAAGAGACAGAGAAACCCAATGTCAGAGAAACAGAAGAAGAGAAAAGGGAGACTGACCGACAGAGAGGCCAGACACGAGTAAACGTTGGGCAAGCTTTTCAGGAATAGCGTGAACTGAAAGAAAAAGAAGACTGCAAATCAGACGCCGACTTGGCCGTGTTGCTTTTGAAATTGAAAGTACCCTTGGGTGAACTTTGTCTTCGTGGTATTCTTGATGTTGATAGTCTCTGTACAAATGTGTTTGCTCAACCATTTTGTTGTGAGCCATGTAAAAGTTGTTTTCTCGACCGTTTTGTTGTGAGCCCTGTATGTTTCTAGCTTGCTTGGTTGCAACCATATAAACACCTTCGTTTCCATGGGTGTTTTGCTGTTATTCCACATGAAAAACAATCACGATTAAAATAGGCTGCCGCTATCAGATCGCTATGTGCGTGGCACACACGCACACACACACACACACACACACACACACACACACACACACACACACACACACACACACACACACACACACACACACACACACACACACACACACACACAGCATTAGGCTTACAACGTTACATTAATTATATTTATGGCGATAACAATAACGGTATTTTTTTATATCGCTTTTCTGGTTTACTATCTTTAACAATTTCAATGGGAAGGGTGGGCCTGCTTCCGTGAACATAGCAAGTTAATTCTAGGAGGAATGCTGCATACGGCGACACAGAGATTTTCCTCCACGGTGCTGAGCCGACATCTGTATTTATTTTTTATATATGCGAGGGACGAAAATGTCTTCTCGCACAAATAAAGGTCGGCCCGAAAGGAGTTAGAATGTCCATGGCAGCCTTGGACAATCTGGGGTATTCCTGCGCAACAGCCAGAATTCATCCAGTGATTTTGAGGCAAACGATGTCTGTATGGTTCGGTCACTGGATAGCTCAAGCAGCACATCTTCGAGCTCAAATGACAGATCGTTTGAAGAGCAGGTGAATGGTTGTCGTATCCAATCATAATTCTCCACATTTCCCGTCTGAAAATATCGATGGAATTTTTTGAGGAGGCTTTGGAGATGAACGTTGATGGAGGCCTTCAATGAATTGACATTCATGTCTTCCTGCTCCAAAAAGTCATGCAGCTCCGAAAACATCTCAAAATCCCCACTCTCCACACGGACTGCCCAACGCTGCAGCTTTTTTGTGAAAGCATTCACTTTGTCCGAGAGGGTCAGGATGTTAGTGTTAAGGCCTTGTAGTGACAGGTTGAGCATATTTATTTTGTCGAATATGCATGACAAATAAGCAAGACGGGCTATCCATTCCGAGTCAGTGAGATGGTGCGCAAAAGCGGAGTTTGCGTCTGAGAGGAAGGTGTCCCTTCGCAACTCAAACAGGCGTGTAAGAACCTTGCCCCGTGAAAGCCACCTAATTTCAGAATGGAAAAGAAGGGATTCGTGTGTAGACCCCATTTCCTGACAGAGAAGGGTGAAGAGTCTAGCATTGAGTGGGCGAGATTTGATGAAACTCACCATTTTAATAGCGTAGCGTCCTCGGGATGGCGGGTTTCGAGATGTCGTTTCATTTTGACAGGTTTTAAGCTCTCATTTGCCAGAACATCGCCGCAAATCACACATTGTGGGTGGTCGAGGTTACCTTTTACTTGGCAAGTGAATCCATATTTCAGAAATTCTTTCTGATAATGCCGACGCCTCGTTTGTTCCTTTTTATTCTCACCGGCCTGTAGACTTGTCCCATCTGAGGATCGCGGAGGAGTAGACGCACTGGTAGCTGGCACTTCCGAGCTTTTGTTAGATTTTTTTAACCCTCATAGGGTGTTCGTTTTTTTGTTACACAGGAGGTGCTGCTGGGTCTGGTGGACCCAAATAACCCAGTACATGGATGTGTGGTTGAAACAGCCACCCACGGATGTGTTAACCCTTATAAGGTGTTCGGGTCTGTGGGACCCGTTTTCAGTTTTTAGCTTTATAAAAGTGATACAAATAATTATTTTTTTGAACTAAGATTCATTGGCTTTGGCTCATTTTCTGTGAGGAACATAAATCAGAAAACATTTTCAATGACCCCCCCCCCCCCCATCACATTTATATTACACACAGGGTGTTCGGGTCCGGTGGACCCGGAGCTAGTTTAAGGTTGAATCTCATTCCTTTGCTTGCTTCAAAATCTCAGCCCTAACCCTCGCTGTTGCGCGTTCACGCGCCGTGGAGCCATGTCCCATTACCATTTTAAAAGGTAGTTTAAGGGGTAGGGGGAGGGCTAACATCCCCTCAAAATTGAGATTTTCGATGGGCACCCTCAAAGCGCTTCAGTTCTGACTTGCTCCCACAATACCTTGCGAGAAAACGGAAAATCAAGAAATATCCTAGACAAGATGGAGGGCGAAAAGATGCGACAGGATTGGAAAAACACAAATGTAAGTGTTTTCTCTGTAATTAACTAGTAATTATTTTATTAATTATACTCTGCATACTCTGCGAAGCCCGGCCGCGGACTCTCGGAAGATCGCGAAAGTCTGTGGCCGACTTTCAAGGGCCGCCCGACCCCGGTATTCGGCCGGGCTGCAGACCGGGCTGCATACGACCGGGCTGGATATCATGTCGTATGATATCCAGATCTTCCATGTTCTAGTGACTCCAGGTTAAAAATAAGCTTTATACTAATATATTATATTATATTAGTAATATTCTATAAGTAATAGTATATATACTAATATATTATATTATATTAGTAATATTCTATAAGTATTATTATACTAATATATTATATTATATTAGTAATATTACATGGTTAATCAATGTATTTTTTGGCAGGACTATATTGTGTACATAGCTATTATATATTGTACATAACATATGGCCATATCAACCAGTTCTGGCATATAATTCCTATTTCCTTCTTATTCGTTTTCTTTCAGGACTTCGTTGAGTCCACTGCCACCAGCCCCCCCCACCTCTCCCTCATGCTCCTCCACCCCAGGCACCTCTTCCACCACCCCAGACACCCCTTCCAAGAGGAGAGTGCCAGGGGGCAGGCGAGGCATGAGGAGAGCGAGGCAAAGTTGGCGGAATGGTGGAGAAGATGTGATTCTCCACCATTCTCTCAAAAGCTGAGAGAGAGTGTGTGTGTGTGTGTTTGTATTTTTAGGTGTGCGTGTGTGTGTATTTTTAGATGCATGTGTGTGTCTTTTTAGATGTGTCGTTCAGTGTTTCTTATTGAAATAAAGTGTTTCTTCTAAAGTGTTCTTGTTCATAACCGATTATTATCTAAGGGTGCACTCACACTAGGCCATCTGGCCGTGGCCGTTTTAGCACCTAACCGGGCTCAAATCTGCCAGTGTGAGTGTGGCCAGTCTGGCCAGGCCGGGCCAATTTGGCCACTTGGGAGAGGTGTGCTGCTACGGGCCGCTACGGTACAGATGCTAATGAGCCGACACGCGCTACGCAACCTGAGCTGGATGACGTATAGTCAATGCGACGACCACGGACATAATAAAGGCGACGAGCCTTCTTTCCCATTAAACGGTAAACATCGCGTCAAGCGGTTCAACTGTTGGTGTGTTCTCTGTGTTGTTGTCCATTGTTGTTAAAACTCTGACTGGCGGCAGACTTTATTATGGTCCATGCAGCGGACGCTTGGTGATGACGTGTTACGACGTGATGACGTATGGACAAGAGCCTTCCGTGGCCAGGCCACAGCTGCAACGGCCACGGCCAGATGGCCTAGTGTGAGTGCAGGCCAGAGAACAATGGGGCCATTTGAGCACGGTTAGGTGTGAAAACGGCCAACGGCCACGGCCAGATGGCCTAGTGTGAGTGCACCCTAATACCACCTTTAACATGTAGCTAAGTGACATTCAAAATAAAGGTATATTACGAGGGACAAATAGTATTATTTTTTTAATTAATTAATTATAACACTTTATTTAAACATGCCAATTACAAAATATAAATACCATTTCAGGTTAAACATCTTTACAATGGGTCTTGCTCGTTGCCCGAGACAATGGCAGCCAGTCTGTCACTTGTAACATTACCAGGGATCTGGTTATCTGCTATGGGGCACGGGGAGGCCATGATGACGTCACAGGGTAGGGTTGTCCCATTTGGTAGGGGATCGGTTAGGGGTAGCAATGAGGGGTAGCAATGAGCAATGAGGGTTAGGGTTGAGATGTAGGGTTGAGACAGTGAGCAAAGAAACGTCTGCTAGCCATACTTCCTGCTAGGGTGTATATCTCCACCTAGTGGCAAGGATGAATGTAGCATATCCCACAAATGGCATGGCCCTTCAGTCGTCAACCCAACTGAACGGGGAGGCTGAACATGCTGTCGACGGAAAGAGCAGCCCCCAGGGAGCGCACCAGAGCTACAGCCTTACCGATGGTCAGGTCACCAACGAATTGTAGAGGCTCAAGCTGCCTGGTGTGTACCGGGTGTCGGACATCGTGGTATCGAATAGGGATGTCAGAAGATGGAGACTTAACAGCACGGGAATACTCATCGGGAATTCACTGGCGAACAACGGCAATGACAATCCAAGGTAAATCACTGATGTCATCTACCCACTGTCTACTACTTCCACACAATACTGTTCAACTCCCATCACCCTAATCACTAGTGACTGAAGCAGGGGCGATTCTAGGTTCTGACTTTTGGGGGGGCTGAACCCCAGGAAGCCACAGGGGTCTATGAAGTAAATAAAGTCCTGTCCAAATTTTTTATTCCACGACCTTTATATCAATCTTAATTATTATGCTGTTGTATGTCTAAACCAATAGCTGGCAGTGTCAGCTAAAAAATGCAGTTCTGAACCACTAAAGTGATGAAAGGAAAAAGACTGTTTGGATGAAGGAATAATCCATGGATGTGAACTGTACAAACAAATTTGAGGTATATTAAATTTCCTTTGTATCAAATTGTATCAACATACATTTTTATTAATGTATGTTTAGGCAAAAAAATCAACAAGTACAACATCTACTAGCCGAATACTATTATTAAAAGACCACTATTTCGGGATCACTAAACTACGTTGTCTCACCTTCAGGGACTAATACATTTTTATAAATCTTCTGATGCAAAATAATCTTGTTCTGATGCAAAAAAAAAAGGGTGCTAATTTTCAGTACAAAAAACAAAAAGCTGGCATTATTTTATCGGCTGAGGGCGTTTTCATTGCCAACAAGTAGGCCTACAATATGTTCTAGAACAGTGATTCTCAATAATTTTCCGTCATTCCCCCCCTAGGCGCCCTCCCTGAATTGAAATAGCCTACTATTGAGAACCTAATAGTTATTCATTTAGATTAAGAAAATTAGCGGAGATAACATCTGCAACAACTTAAAACTATTTCCAACTTCAGTTTATTAACTCAATTTGTAACATTTAAGCAAGACTGCTAAGTCTGTGTGAATCTCAAAACAGATATCAAGAGCAAATGATTCACTGGGGTTTGCATATAATTTAAAATATTTTTAAACAGTAAACATTGGTCACTTGTCAGCTTCATCAGCTTATTCCCTTTCGAAAAAAATAATATATGTTCATCTTTCAAGCATCAATAAAGACACCAAGGGCCCTATTTTAACGGTCTGAAACGCAAGTGGGAAGCGCAAAGCGCAAGTAGCTTTGTGGGCGGTTCTACGGCGCTATCGCTATTTTACAGGCGGATAAATGACACTTGCGTCACGGCGCAAGTGTCAAAAGGGTTGGTCTGAAGCAGCCTAATTACCCGTAGGTGTGGTTTGGGCGTAACGTCCAACAAACCAATGAGAGTGCCAGCTCCCATCCCCTTTAAGAGCCATGAGCGCATTTGAATCGGACGAGTTGATATTTTGACAGCGCGTCTGCAGTCTCCGATGAGACAGATGCACATGAATTTCAAACTGCAAATGGCTCAGTTTATTGCCAAATAATATGGCCTAATTCACACATGGAATAAGGGGTTTTCTTCCACAACTTCAGAAATACTGAGTCCTCAAATAAATTTCGGCAAAGAAAACGTATATGATATAACATATGATATGCGGTAACTGTGGTTCTATTTAATGATATACGCAATACATTATAAACATTGTTTCTTATCAGTATTGTATGCTATCCTGATATGCATGTGTCCCCGCGGTAATAGACATTGCCATTGATTGTATTATGCGTTACGTGTTTAGTTTGCGTGTGTTTAAACAGAGCACACACGCGCGCCCGCATTCATTCATTCTTTTTAACACTCACTCGCGGTAAAACAATGTTTTTCACGATCAAATACTCATCAATCCTAAAAGTTATGGGCATGTAGGCCTACACGATGTCTGTGTCAAGAAAATATGTGTTTGCTGTACGGTGTTTGCAGATGCATTGATTTAAAAGTACAACTTATTACCGCTGCATCAGCTGTTCTTTCCCAAATAATTTACCAAGAATGTGCGGCTAGGTAGATGAGAGAAGCAAAGTGTATGTGCGAGGTGCACAAGCAATCCGTATGCATTGCATGCGCATGTATGCATGCGCCCTTAAAATAGCATCTGAACAACGCGCCACTGACTTTAAACCAGGTATTTCCTGGTCAGTAGCGCAATGGTATTCAGAAACGGCAAAATACCGTTTGTGCCAGAACACGCCTCCTCCTTCCGCCGAACCGCCCCTTGGGGCGCATGATCAATCCCTAATTTACCGGCGAGTGGCGGTGGTGGGAAAAGAACGCTCTGCGCCAGTTGTAAACTAGCAACGACACATGCGCCAGTGACTAAGTCACTTGCGCCGGATGCAAGATAGGGCCCCAAGTCTCTCTGTCATGACTCTGTAAAATCAAAATTCTTGTAAATCTTCTGACCCTTGGTATTATGTTTATTTAAAATAAAAGAAGTAACTCATTAAAATAAATAAATAAGACACTAAGTCCCGTCTGCTGCTCGCGCCCCCCGACACCTTTTATCAGCTGAGGGCGTTTTCATGAGTCTCATAGTATTAGAACATGTGGTACTTGTTGATTAGCTCAGTTGTTATGGCAATGAATACGCCCTCGGCTGATAAAATAATGCCAGCACCCATGTCAACTTTTTCTGCTCCTTGCACCTTATCATGCTCATCATGCTACGCAGCATTGCAAGCCCCTGACGACTAAAACATGAAGCAATTCAAGAGGAGGCATAGATAGAATCGCCTTGTGGTCAACTGTCATTTAATACATCTGACAGATTATGTCAAGCTTTTAAAATGAACATTATTATTATTACCTGGTCATGTTATTACACAGCTGTAAATCTTGGATTTTCTGATAAAGACTAGCTAGCCTTTTTGACAGACAAAACAGCAGAAACTATGTTAGGTGCGCTCGTGCTGCATTTTTGGTTTCATCAAACAGGAGACCCCCACCCACAAATCAGAGGTTAGAGATTTCTGCAGGAAGGTTGCGCTCGATTTCACTAGCGGCTAGCCCATTTGAGCCTGTTCATTAGTGTACAACATCCATTCTCTCATTGCTTGTGTAAAAAAAAAAAGAGGTTGAATAGGGTGAAACGATAGGGTGGGCTAACGCCTCGTTTCCCACATACGTACATTCTCGTATGCGATCCAACCGTCTCCGACCGAAAGTCCATTCATTCCTATGTGATTCTCCGTAATGTCAGTTTTTCCTCCGAGACTCCTCCCCTCCGTAAAATTTCTGTCCGGTATGTCCGTAATATACGTTCAAAAAATGTAACTTTCGCCGTCGTTTTACGGAGATACCGTATGAAAGTTTTTATGTTTTTCACAAAACTTGTAAGTACCTGGCAGGCCAAACTCCTCACCGATCTCTTTCCAAGCCTGGTTGGTTTTGTTTTTATCTCTGTATATGTCGATCCTCATGTTCCAAAGTACCGGTCTCCTAAAAACGGCCATTATCATACGCTCCCACATCTTTTGTCTCATCTCATTTTCGTCCGCTTATCCGGGGTCGGGTCGCGGGGGGAGCAGCTCAAGCAGGGGGCCCCAGACTTCCCTTTCCCGGGCCACATTGACCAACTCTGACGGGGGGATCCCGAGGCGTTCCCAGGCCAGTGTTGAGATATAATCTCTCCACCTAGTCCTGGGTCTTCCCCGAGGTCTCCTCCCCACTGGACGTGCCTGAAACACCTCCCAAGGAAGGCGCCCAGTGGGCATCCTTACCAGATGCCCGAACCACCTCAGCTGACTCCTTTCCAAGTAAAGGAGCAGCGGCTCTAATCCGAGTTCCTCACGGAGGGCTGAGCTTCTCACCCTATCCCTAAGGGAGACGCCAGCCACCCTTCTGAGAAAACTCATCTCGGCCGCTTGTACCCGCGATCTCGTCCTTTCGGTCATCACCCAGCCCTCATGACCATAGGTGAGGATAGGAACGAAGATCGACCGGTAGATCGAGAGCTTTGCCTTGCGGCTCAGCTCTCTTTTCGTTACAACGGTGCGGTAAAGCGAACGCAATACCGCCCCCGCTGCTCCGATTCTCCGGCCAATCTCACGCTCCATAGTACCCTCACTCGCGAACAAGACCCCGAGGTACTTGAACTCCTTCACTTGGGCTAAGGACTCATTTCCTACCCGGAGTAAGCAATCCATCGGTTTCCTCCTAACATCTTTTGTCCGTAAATAAATTCATGCCCGTACGTAAAACACTAGCGACTCCTTCCGAAAATTTAGGGAAGCACGGATACGAAAAACATACGTATGTGGAAACGAGGCGTAAGGCAAGTTTTGGGTGGGCTTGAGCACACCCAAAAGATGTCTAGCTTTGCCAATGGACTGAAGTGATATTTAGAGATAAGGAAGAAGACTTGAGGATAAGATCCAATGTATCTTACTTTACTACTTTACTTCAGGTTAGGTTCAGGAACAATACAACACCGGTAGTAATGTATCACTCTGCATAGAATATAAGCTAGTTCCATCACAACATCCCCCCTGTTGAGCTAGAGAATAAGGAAAATACATAACACTGTATTAACACATTTAAAAAGTAACTAGATTCAGTGCTTATTAAAAACCTTAAGCATTAACATATCATGAGAATGATTCAATCCATTGACATTGTCAAACTATTATTTTTTCTTTCTCTCTGCCATCCAACACATTTAAACATATTCCTCACATGACAGTAATGTTTCACTCGTTTTTTTTTTTTAAATTAAGATCAATCTCGCTGTTAGACATAGTCCTTGTAATGAGATGGTTTGACCACAGCCCTTCCTACCCTTGTATGCACTGGCTGAGGGCTCTTTGGGTCTGGTGGCTCAGTCTCAGTTCCACAGGGTGGTGCGGTCTGTGATTGATCGCTATGACCCTCATGTCCTTCATCCAGTGTGTGTGGCTCAGCAAAGCTGAGTCTTTTTGTAGTTTGTTGTATTTGTGTGGTGTATTGTCTACGCAAGTGACTTCTGCAACGCCTTATCTTGTTTCCATTTGGTGTTTGCACAATGTATCTCCGTGGCTCATTGCACTTTTGGAAGAAAACTGCTGGGTGCCATGTTCATCTGTCTTTGTTCCACACAGTCACATGTTGTCCAGGATGGAGTAGAGGGAGTTCCCTGCGACAGTCGCAGTTGTGGTGTTTTTTCATCACAGCTGCTCTGTGAGCCAGATGCTGTCGGTGTCCCTCTTTACCATGGATCTGCTCGGCTTGGCAGTACGGTGGACACAGGCCTACCAAAAAGCAGTTCCGCAGGTGAAGGCAGTTTGCTGTCAATAGGTGTCACCGTAATTTGTAGCAAGGCTATGTGTAGGTGGTCTTTGTTTTGTTGTGTTTTCTTCACGGTGCTCCTGATGTGTCGCACATGTCTTTCAACAAAGAGTGGCATCCCGCCCCTGAAACATCGGCCTGGACGGGCCCGAGGGACCGTGAAGGACGGGATATACTACCACCACCCACCAGCCGGCGACGGAGAGCACCTGGACCCTCCCCCCAATCAGCGGGGTGGGGGACACCTGGCGGCTGGGAGGAGGAAGGACCAGAGCCTGCATAAAAGAGGCTACAGAACAAGAGCAGGCAGAAGGCAGAGACACGCATTGAATGCAGAAGCTAGAGGCTCACGGAGACCCTAGCGCACCCTTGTCCTGAGTGTGACTATTGAATAAACGCCGAAGTCGGCTTAACTAACTGTCGCCTTGTGTAGAATCTTTGAAACCCGGCTCATTCTCCAAGCCGGTTACCACAAAAGCCATTGCTCTTGGGATAGTGGGGTGAACTGGTGGTGTGTCTTAATCCCCAATATTTTACCATCCTTTGGAAAGCTCGTCCTCTGTACTGGGATAAATTATCAGTCAGTATTTCTTCTGGACGTCCGAATAATGACATGTACGACTGCATTTTCTGTGTGACTGCATGGCTCGATACTGGAGTAGGCACTTTATCCACAATTGGATATTTTGAGTATCTGTCTGCAGTCAACAAGTAGTGGTGGGCTGGTGGCCATTGATTTCAAACAGGTCAGAAGCTATTGACTGCCATGGTTTTGACGGTATTTCATGCGGTTTGAGAGGTTCTTTTGGATTTGCATCTTGATGTTCTGCACAAACGCTGCATGATTTGGAGACTATGATGTTGTCATTCATCTTCTTCCAGTAGATATGCCAGCCGGCGTGTTTTTTCAATGCCCTAATGTGATATGTGTAGCGTCTGGGTTAGGGTTAGGGTTAGGGTTAACCCTAACCCAGACGCTACACATATCACATTAGGGCATTGAAAAAACACGCCGGCTGGCATATCTACTGGAAGAAGATGAATGACCAATATGGACGCAGGTCTTTGGGTAGATCCTTTATGGTTTCCGGCCATCGCTGATAAATTCCTTCAGTGCACTGAGCTTTGGATCGGCAGTAATTTGGATCCGCAGAGCATCTTGCTTTCTCCTTTGAGAAGTTTATCATGGCGATGCACATATGGTTACAAGTGGTTTGTGGTCTGTTATCACAATGACTTTCCGTACAGGCAAGTGTGATGTAGTTACATTCCACAAACTATTGCAAGCATTTCAGGTTCTATGTTGCTGTATCTTGATTGGCAGTCTGTTAGATTCTGTCAGTCTTTGACCCGAATGCAATGGGTCTGTTATTCTGCACTAGCGCTGTCAAGTCAAACCAAAGGAATGACCAATATAAACCCACAAACCGGAAGAAACCATTGTCCGGTCCATGTTGCGCAGAGACTATAAAAGGGGCAGGACACCACACCAAAACACGGAAGTAACTTGGACGGCAGCTTAAAAGAAGTGCAGTGCTCGTCCTTTCCAAAACATGGTAATCCCGTGCAACCAAGGCATCCACAAACACCAGAGTGGCAGCCGGTATGAAACCGAGCTCATAAACGAAGACTGTGGACAATTTAATTTAATGTTTGTGCAAGCGCTAGCCCGCTACCGTTAGCCACAGGGCCGGTCGGTAATGCTTGGGTTAACCCTATAAATGCCAGCTTGGACGATGTATGGACATTCATTGAAGAATATACTAGGCTGAAGTTGGCATCCGATTCGCAGCATCCGATTCGGCAGCTGGTCCACTTTACATCGGTCCTGATCCACTACACCTAGACTCTTCAAATCTGGACTAAATTTTCACAGTGAGGCTATACATTATATAAAACATAGTTACAGATTTGTGAAACCTTTTTTCTATTTGTGAAAATGCAATACAGGCTCATTTTAATGCTTTTTAGGGGTCCAGACTGCATTAGAACGGGTCCTGATTGAAAACCACTACACCTAGACTCTTCAAGTCTGGACTAAATGATCACAGTGAGGCTATACATTATGTAAAACATAGTTTCAGATTTGTGAAACCTTTACCCTATTTGTGAAAATGCAATAAAGGCACATTTTAATGCTTTTTAGGGGTCCAGACCGCATTAGAACTGATCCTGATTAAAAACCACTACACCTAGACTCATCAAATCTGGACTAAATGATCACAGTGAGGCTATACATTATGTAAAACATAGTTTCAGATTTGTGAAACCTTTACCCTATTTGTGAAAATGCAATAAAGGCACATTTTAATGCTTTTTAGGGGTCCAGACCGCATTAGAACTGATCCTGATTAAAAACCACTACACCTAGACTCATCAAATCTGGACTAAATGATCACAGTGAGGCTATACATTATGTAAAACATAGTTTCAGATTTGTGAAACCTTTACCCTATTTGTGAAAATGCAATACAGGCTCATTTAGGGGTCCAGACCGCATTGCATTTTCACAAATTGAGCAGGCTAAATTATGTTTGCTATGTGTCTTTCAGATGCTTCAGCTGTTGGACATTCACAGCCGCAGGCCAACAGTTTGGACTTTCAGCCGAGCCAGTACCTGGTGGGAATCGATTGTTCCAGAATTCACCAACAGACAGTGGGTGGATAACTTCAGGATGTCAGAAGAAACATTCATGTACCTCTTAAACAAGATGCGTCCAGCGCTGCAGAGGCAGGACACAAACTTTCGCCTGTGTGTCCCCCTAAAGAAAATAGTTGCCATCGCACTGTGGAAGCCGGCAACCAATGGTGAATACAGGAGCATAGGCCATCTTTTCGGTGTCAGCAGAACGACTGTTTGTCGATGTGTGCAACAGTTCTGCAATGCTGCCTGCAAGGTGTTGGCTCCAGAAATTATATGTTTTCCTGACCAGGAGAAACTCAAAGAAATTGAGCAGAAGTGGGGCCTTCCGCAGTGTCTTGGTTCCATTGATGGGTCACACATACCTATTATAGCCCCACAGGAGTGCCATGTTGACTACTTCAATAGAAAAGGCTGGCATTCCATCATCCTTCAAGGTGTTGCGGATGGAAAATGACTTTTTTGGAGCGTGTGTGCAGGAATGCCTGCGAGTATGCATGACGCTCGAGTTTTGAGAACGTCCACAATGTGGGAATTAGTGGAGCGTGGAAGACTTTTCCCAGCCTGTACCAGGAACATTGCCAGGGTAAATGCGGGTCATTACATTCTAGGGGACTCTGCCTATCCGTTGCAGAACTGGCTCCTCAAAGCATTCCCTGACACCGGCCGGTTGAGTGCAGAACTACTGCTGTACAATAAAAGAGTCTGCAGGGCACGTGTTGTGGTGGAGAATGCATTTGGAAGACTTAAGGGGAGTTGGCGTTGCCTTCTGAAAAGGAATGAAAACAGCATCGAACTGGCCAAAACGATGATTGTGGCTTGTTGTGTAAAAAACAGTAAAAATACAGGAATATTTATTCACATATTAAAACTTAGAAAAAAAGTCTTCACACAAAAAAAAGGTTCAGAGGGTCAGGCCCTGAATGGCTGGATCACGGCACAGGGTCACGGTGTCCAAACGCCTGCACCCTCTGGCTGAAGGTTTGGAGGAAGGCTGTGTTGAACGCTGCAACTTGCACCATCTGCTGCATTGCTCGTTGATCCTCATGCAGTCTAGCATCGATGGCATCCTGTAGGGCCTCCTCTCGAGCGACCCGGTGTCTACAGTCCAGCCGCTCCTCTTCCCGCTCCTGCCGCACCTCTTCCCGCTCCTGCCGCTCCTCTTCCCGCTCCTGCCGCTCCTCTTCCCGCTCCTGCCGCTCCTCTTCCCGCTCATGCCGCCTCTCATCAGATGCCTGCATATCCCGGATGCTCGCTGTAACATCAGTGGCCCTACTTCTTTTGGCTGTAACAGAAAGGAATAGTGGACATCATACAAATTGTTTGATCAACTTCTGATTGTACTGATATGCAGGTACACACAATGCATAATTGCACTCCAATTCTGATTACTAAAATGTGGCAATGTAGGTGTGGTTAGATGTAGCTCAACTTTCATCATATAAAGCCGTAAAACGTAATTTTGTAAACATGTGTAGCAAAGTGATTGCTAGGACTTACCAAAAGCAAAAGACCGTGGATAGGTGGGGTTGGTGGTGTTGCAAAGAGCAGCACTCTCCACTGGGACTGGTGTAGATGTTCTTGGTGCTAGTGTTGGGCTCATACAACGTCTTGACCCCATGTCTTCGTCCTCTGGGAAGGCCGAGTCAGGCACTTCCTGGTAGCGAGGTTCCTCACCTGAAAGTTTCACAAATTAAAGTCTGTCAGGCCAACTGCAACAATAGCTTACTTAACAAATGACTTTAAACAAAAGACTTAATCACTGGAATGGTAAGTAATTTCTGACAAAGGGCTGCCAGCTTACTGGCTAGCAACCCAACACAGCAAACAATTTGATTTAACGCTGTGAAATTATCCCACTTTCTTAAAACCCTAATGTGCATATCTAGCAATTATCAAGTCACTGTTAAGTATTACCAACAGAGCAGAGAGCTCACAGTAGAAGCTATTTATCAAATCTTACCGGTAGGCTCCAACATGGACTCGAGCAGAGAGGTGGCCATGTCGATGGCCCCCTCTCTTCCTCTACTCGCCGGTCTGTGTCCGTAGATTGCGTCCATGATGTTAAACCACTTCCACATCTTCCCGTCGACACCACTGCGGTTGTCGTGGTCTTTCACCTTCCGATACTCGGCCCGGAGCTTTTTGCATTTCTGCCGACACTGCTCTGTGTTCTTCTTGTAACCTGCAATCGCCATTCGACCAGAAACTAGCTGGAGACCTTCTCGTTCCTCACTGCTCCATCAAGCTCCCTCTGCACGTCTTCCTCCCCAAGAAGAGGAATGTCTCCACCTCCTTGTTCGCCCAAGCAAGCGTTGTACTCGACATGTTCATCGTAAAGAATAATACCTTTTGGATACTGATTGTTTGTTTTTATCCCCACGTCGCCCGAAAGTGACGATTCTGTTGACCAATCAACGGAGGGGGTGTGTAGCTCGAATTTTCCAGTACCCTTTCAGGCATCTCGTCTCATTTTCAGTACCCCAACGGAGGAGTACCGAAAACGAGGGCAAAACGAGTACGGCTCACGCACACTTTTGGCGGTGGAAACGCAATCCGTACCACACCTTTGCGAACCAAACCGTACCGCACCCTGCAGTGGAAACGCGTCATTAGAGTCCTAGATTCTGGGTTGGTTCCTTTATGTCAGGTTGAGGTTTCGACGTGGGATCTGATCTTAAATACATTGCATCTAAAATGCTTTTTTAACTTTGCCTTTATTTTCTATCTATTGTCTTTTACTTATCTATTATTTTATTTTATTGTATGACTGTTTCTTTGTGAAGCCCTTTGAGTCCACTTTCATTAACCTTTTATTTCTATTTCCGCATGTCTGACAGAAGGATCTGTCGGAACTTCGATAGTTCCACAAGAGAGAATCAAATTCACTGCACCTAACTTGGCATCATTTTGTCATGATGGGCATTGTCAAAGGCCACATTTTGTGCTAGAAAAAGCACTCCTTTATGAGTAGTTGTCATGATCTGTCTGTTTCTTTGTCTTGTTTTGGTGTGTTTCCTGTTTTACTTTAGTATCTCCGTCTAGTTTCTCCCCATGTCCTGTCAAGTTTCCCTCCTGTGTGATTACTGCTCCCTCCCCTAATGTGTTCCAGCTGTTACTCGTTGTGTGCCCTGTGTTTAGTATTTAAGCCCTTGTCTTTCCTTTGTTCCTGGTCGGATAATTTTAGTTTGTGGTGAGCTGTGTCCTACCTGTGTTCCCGGTGTTCTCTGTGTTCCCCGCGTCAACCGTGTTCTCGGTGTTCCTTGCCTTTTGCGTTAATAAATTATCCTTTCATTGAACTGTCTGCCTGCCACCCGCTAACCGTGACAGAATGATCCGACCATCATTTGACCCAGCAGACACTCTTTTTGTTGGAGGCTGTGTTTGGGCGTACGTGCAGTGCAGCGCTGTCGCTTCAAGGCCCGGGTTGGAGGGTGCCTTACGGACTATCAGAGAAAGGATGGTGAGTTTGGAGTGCCATCCGGTTCAACATTTCTCTCCAGCCCCTGAGCTGACTCCGGTTCCTGAACCCTGCTCCTTCCTGAGGGTGCCCCACTCCAAACTTTCCAGACCTCCTATAAGGGGCCCGCCCTCGACCTCGCCTTCCTCCAGAGGGGACCCGCCCTCTACCTCGCCTTTGTCTTCGCCGATGCCGGCCACCCGTGGGTCTTCGCCGTTGCAGGCCTCCAGAATTGTAGGCCTCCAGAATTGTTTTTGGTTCCCTCCTCCTGGCTCCCCTCCACCCACCCTATTTGGATTTGACTTTTTTTTTGCATGTCGTGGGTCGCCTGGTAGTCGACCCTTGAGGGGGGGGGGGGGGGGGGTACCGTCATGATCCGTCTGTTTCCTTGTCTTGTTTTGGTTTCCTGTTTTACTTCAGTATCCGTCTTGTTTCTCCCAATGTCCTGTCAAGTTTCCCTCCTGTGTGATTGCTGCACCCTCCCCAAATGTGTTCCAGCTGTTACTCGTTGCGTGCCCTGTGTTTAGCATTTAAGTCCTTGTCTTTCCTTTGTACCTGGTCGGATCATTTTAGTTCGTGGTGAGTTGTGTCCTGTGTGTTACCTGTGTTTCCGGTGTTACCTGTGTTTCCGGTGTTACCCGCGTCACCCGTGTTCCTTGCCTTTTGCGTTAATAAATCATCCTTTTATTGAACTGCCTGTTATTGGGTCCTACCTGCCTGCCACCTGCTAACCGTGACAGTAGTAGAGTTAGTTGTCATGCATCAATCATTCGATTTAAAATGAAGAGATTGAGACTTCAAAATGGTATCAAAAGACTAAAAGTATCTGTTGGCTTTTATCTCCTTCGGGATTAAATTATAGCCCTAAGCCTACAGAAGGATGTTATCTTAAACTGTGATTGATTAGGTTGTTTTCAGGTAATTGAAGAGGGGGTTTGTCATGGGTAGATGTGTTGAACTAGGTGGAAATCACTCATGAGCCGACGAGAAGGATGGAAAAAGATGGGATCTTTTATTTTCCCAATTTTAAGGCCCATAAGGCAATAAAAATAAGACAAAAATCAACATATAAAATACTTTTCATTAAACAAACTGGGCTTGAGAGTCACAAAAATATTCAATTGGAACTTCAGCACACTGGACCTTTAACCAAGTCACTTTGAGAGCAATAATCAGACATACGTCCTTCCACCCTCAGCTCTCCCGAACCACTGACGAGCGTCAGCCTATATAGGCCTCTCCCTCCCCTACTAATTGGCGCATACCAATATACACGTGAGACAGGGGTGTTACAAGTTAAATTACCTATACAGCTTTAAACAGCTACAATTCTCCCCTCTATAAGCTAGAACATAAGCACGGTAAACCGTGTACTATTGCTAGATTTTGGCATAGCCAAAATATACAGAGACCGCGAGAGGGGACACCATGTTGGTGATAAACCATCTCTCCTTCCTGGGTTTTGCCATCAACTGGGAGAAGAGCTCCCCGCTCCCCAGCCGGCAGACAGTCTACTTGGGGCTTTGCCTAGACTCAGCCACCATGACTGCGATGCTTTCGCCTCCTCGGCGAGACGCCATCCTGTCGGCGCTCTCCCGTTTTCACGTTCGCAGAAACGTGACCGCACTGTCCACCATGCGCCTGTTGGGGCTGATGGCAGCTGCCCACCCCGTGGTCCCCCTGGGTCTGCTTTTTATGCGCAGACTCCAGCGGTGGTTTGCTCGCCAACGGTTGGACCCCAGGCGACACAAGCTCAGGGTGCTCCTCGTCCCCCGTTCGGTGTCGCCAGACCTGGAATATTGGAAAGGACCCTCCGCCCTTCTCAAGGGTGTTCCCCTGGGCAGGGTGGCGTCCTACGTAGTGGTCTTCACGGACGCCTCGTTGACGGGTTGGGGAGGAACGTGCCTCTCTCACTCGGTCGAAGACGAGTGGCGCACGCCCCCTACAGCACACATAAATGTGTTGGAGCTCGACGCTGTGAGGAAAGTGCTGTTGCATTTCTTTCACCTGGTGCGCGGCCGCCACGTTCTGATCAGGACAGACAGCGTGTCGGCGGCGGCGTACATCAACAGACAGGGGGGAGTCCGCTCCCCTACTCTCCACCGAAAGGCGGTCGAGCTCTGGCTTTGGGCTCATCAGTATCTCCGCAGTCTGAGAGCCCTGCATATCGCGGGCGCCCAGAACTTTGGGGCGGACCTCATGTCTCGAGGCGGTCCCCGCCGAGACGAGTGGCGGTTACATCCCGACATTGTCAGACTGATCTGGCAGAGGTTCGGGACAGCGCAGGTGGACCTCTTCGCGTCCCGGGAGAACACGCACTGCAGGTGGTGGTTCTCCCTCAGCCCTCGGGATCTTCCCCCGTTGGGGGTAGATGCGTTGGCACACACACCTTGGCCGCGGGCTCTCTTGTATGCGTTTCCCCCGCTCCAGCTGATCCTTCCTCTTCTGGAACGGGTCAGACAGGAGAGACTGTCCCTGATATTAGTGGCCCCGGAGGACCGTTCAGCTCTGTGGTTTCCAGAGCTGGCCGCGCTCTCGCGGTCGGCGCCTTGGCCAGTACCATTCAGGCCGGATGCGCTTTCACAGGCCCACGGGACGGTGCACCACCCGCCCGATGTCTCGGGACGGCTGTTGGTTTGGCTCCTGAGAGGTTGATCCTGCAGGGCAAAGGTTTGCCTGAGACGGTTATCAACACTATTCAGAGTGCTCGTGCGCCTTCTACTTCTTCCCTCTATGCGGCGAAGTGGTGCGCCTTCTCTAATTGGTGTGAGACGAACCACGCTGTCCCATCTCAATGCGAGGTGGGAAGCGTGCTTTTGTTTCTGCAAAACTTATTGGAAAAAGGTTTGGCCTTCTCCACTATCAAGGTCTATGCGGCAGCCGTTTCGGCTGGCCATGCAGGCTGTGATGGTGGACCGATCTTCAGCCATCCACTGGTCAAGAGATTCTTGCGTGGGGCTAGACGGGTTAGGCCTGTTTCACGCTTGCTTACACCACGCTGGGATCTCCCCACCGTGTTGCGCGGATTGTCCAGGGATCCTTTCGAGCCTCTCTCTCAGGCCCCTTTGGATGCCCTGTCATTTAAGACGGCGCTCTTGTTGGCCTTGGTTTCTGCCAAGCGGGCCGGTGAGCTAACCGCTCTGTCTGTCAGCCCGAGTTGCTTGTTGCTAAACGAGGACAGCTCCTTCGCGTTGCTCAGACCTAATCCTGCATTCCTCCCGAAGAACATTAATAGTTCTTTTCGGTCTAGGGATATTGTGCTTAAGGCTTTTCACCCCCCGCCTCATTCTAGTGAGGCGGAGGCGGAGTTGCATCTCCTGTGCCCGGTTCGGGCGTTGGCTATGTACGTGAATCGCTCGGCAGCGTTCCGCTCCACACAACAGTTGTTTGTGTGTTATAGCGACGCTAGCAGGGGCCGCGCTCTCTCTAAGCAGCGGTTTTCTCGCTGGGTATGTGAGGGTGTTTGCCTAGCCTACTTTCGGCAGGGCTTGGCGCCACCGTTGGGCGTTAAAGCTCACTCCACACGGAGCGTGGCCGCTTCAACGGCTCTACTCAAGGGCGTTTCGGTGGAAGACATCTGCGCGGCTGCGTCTTGGTCTTCCCCCGGCCCCTTTGTCCGTTTTTACATGTTAGACATGTCCAGGGGCTCACTCGGCAACTCTGTGCTAGAGTCCGGGACCCCTTTTACGGCTTAAGAATATAGACATGTTCTTTAAAGCGTCGTGGTTGGATTTCCTCTCGACGGCTGGCGAGTTGGACTTGATTACCAGTCTTACTCCCCCACCTTTTTTCAAATGAAAAACAGGCTAGGGGGTTTTTCTATTGGCTCGCCAATTGTCTGGTGGTTTTGTTTACCAGTGTGGCACTCCCGCCGTTTTCTTCAAATAAGAAACGGGAGAGAGTCCCATTATTGGAGAGCCGAATTCCGTAGCTCCGCCCCGGTGGTAGCGGACCTAATGGAAACCTAGTTGCTCTGGTTTTTCTTTTCCTTTCATGGGTTCCATGAAGCACGGAATAGAGCCGGAGTCTTTACAGACTCACTTTTTTCTCCCTTGATCATTGCCTTGCTTGATCTAGGAGGAATTCGTTTTTTATAATGCTGTTGTGTTTTACACATCCTTGGCTTTTTGAGTCTTAATGTGTTCTGGTGACTTAGGTCTTTTTGACTGGGGTCCAGCAGGAGTACATTGATCGGGCTCCGCTCGCAGCTTCACCTTAGCCCATAAGGCGAAGCCTAGACGGCGTAGCCTACATGAAATAGAACGATAGTTATGTTATTATAACTCTAGTTCTATGATTGTAGGCGTAGCCGTCTAGTTTCCCACCTGCTGTACCCTCCAATTGCTGAAAGAAAAGCTTGGAGGATGAGCGACGGTATACACCGCGTTATATAGACACGATACCGTGGGAAATGTGGGCGGTGCCCACGCTGATAGGTGCATAGTTTGAATTTTCAGCGCGCGCAGGCGCGCCCACGGGACAAGCCCATAAGGCGAAGCCTAGACGGCTACGCCTACAATCATAGAACTAGAGTTATAATAACATAACTATCGTTACCAACGATGCTTTCGGGAAACGGTGTGAAAACTGTGCGATGCTCGTACGACGGGCTAAAGATGCTTCCGGGAAACGGGGCCCAGGTGACGTAAATGGTATCAAACAGAAAAACTTGCAAGATTGTATTAAACTGCCGTAGCGCTTATGATAAATTACATGGCTGATAAATGATTTTAAAACAGTATGAAGGTAACGGAATACATAGTCAAACAAGACAAACACACACAGGCAACATTGACGGAAGCTATATGCACCCCGTGACAGGGTTATTTATTAGTGGATTCAGATGTTCAAAGCATTTTAAACAGATACACCATTTGAGACGTGTGAAGTGTTGCACATGTTTTCCAGTCAATCTTTAGATACACACATACATAGAGTGTGTGTATATATATGTGTTTCAATAATGTAATACAACTCAGACACTTTCTAGATGTGAATTCACTGGTTTATGTATTTTGCATATCAATGTAACATAGTTAATGTTTGTTTGCTCGTATCATCCTAATATCACTGGCCCGAAGACCAATATAAAACGATTATGAGAACAATATGTCAAAGTAGTTGCAATTCTAATTTTATCAGCTTACTAGTTTAAAACAGTCAATGACATGTTGGCAGTAAGGCGTTCATGTTGCTGTTGATCGATAAATTTAGCCTATACTATCATGAAACCATCTAGGTAGGTTATGCAAAATGATAAACCCCGGGGTTGGATCGCCCTGGACCGCTCTCCATTTATTTGGGCTAACCCCAACCCTATTCCGTGCGTAAACCTAACCAAAATTTGAAATCGACCTAAGAGCCACCCAATTGATCAATTGTGTTCTTTTAGGCCCTCTATCTTATTTAATAACCCCTTGTCCTTAGCTTATCCCCAAGTGTAGGCCTACTAGACGACTAGATCATCCACCAATTAAGTCAATTCCGGTTGAGCTCAATTTGAGGGCAATCATCACCAAACTTGGTGGATTTAAGGAAATATAGGTTAAGATTAAGTATGTTTAAATTAAATCAAAATAAGACAATAGGGGGCTGCTGCAAGGATCACCTGAAATCTTTGAACAAGCATAACTCCTTACATACGGTCAAGAAACTATGTAGACTAATCCCCATACCCAAACTGAGGATATACCAACAAACAAATAAGGTCAGTATAAGGCTTGGCCCCTGTTAAAGGCTGCTTGCATCTTTATTGTATTTAATCTTTGCTCCAACTTTATCGTTGAATGAGTGTGTACTCATTTTCATTTTTGTAACTAAGATTGAATTCACCATTTTACCACTTATCTAGAACCATTTGAATGAGCAGTTGATTGCCATCGAATTTATGTGTGTGGGGGTGTGTGCGTTTGTTGGCTTGGGGTGGCAGAGAGAAACTAAACCCTTTAAACGTATCCTCCGCTTGCTCAAAGCTACATTGAGCCCAGCCAGGACTGTAATGAGTTAGCTAAATAGTTAGCTAAGTTCGGACATTTTTTGATGTGCATGTTTTGTCCGTGCACCGTGCACCAGTGCACAGAAAAAATGAATTTGACAACAGTTTATGATCATTTAAAAGGGAGCTTTGGTTCACTGAAAAAAATTTGGAGTGACATTTACTTAAAAAAAGCGAGGCATATTTTTCCACACAGAAAGTGCTAGTAATCTTTACTCAGGCTATTTCTAAGTAATATTTACTTACTAGAACCACTTAATTTTTATGAAAAATTCACAAGTAAATTGCACTGACAATACTTGCCTATGGATTGTAACTTTCACTCAAATTACCATTGCATCTAATTACAAAACCCAAGTAAACGTTGCTCATGATTCTTTGTGTTTCTTACTCATCTTTTCTTTGTTATATTTTATGTAATTATTAAGTAATATTTATTAGGAATGTATTAGTTAATATTAATTGAATTTAGTAAATATTTTTACTATTCTAATTCAATATTTTCCAGAAACAAATATTTGCAGCTTAAGGGATGTTTGAAATACACTTTTATTTCACATTTGAAATGGCATAGATGTATTTAAAATACATAACATAACCACACAGAACTTCCTGCTAGCAAATTTGAAAACAGTGCACACACACACACAAAAGCTCAAAAGTAAAGCCGTTTAGGATTTGAAAAATTCAATGCGGAATGACAAAGCACCAACTGACTTTAGGACTGATATTCCAGCATACAAACGAATACAGTGTTACAGTTGACTTTTCAGAACAGCAAATAATGCATACATAAACTGCAATGGCTACCTTTGCAGACATTCTCAGGATGTTCAGGACAGAAATAACTTAAAAACTAAGCAAAACTTGAAATTTCAGTCAGAAAAATGACAAAAGTAAAGAGATTGTTTGTGCTGGACAAAAGCACAAATAGCACTGGAACACTCACGCTAAAAGTTTATTGTGGAGAAACTGGACCTTTGGTGACATTGTAATGACGTCAAGCTCAAGAAACAGCTTCTGAAATACTTCAAACGTATATTTCAGTTTAAGTGGGTAACTTAAGTTTACAGCATAGATGACACCCATGAGCAGGAGGCAAGCGTTTGTCACACTTGATGATGACTGACGCATACACAGGATCTTGGTTTTCCTGTGCCACATTGGGATGGATGACGTTGATCTGCATCATGTAATTACTGCAGTCCTCTTTCACTGCTTCTTGGCTGACGTCCTGTGAAAACAAATAAGGCACAATGAGAAACAAACTAAGAATCGATTCCAAGTAAAAGAAAAGCTTAAGAGAAAAAAAAGTTGAAAATAAATACAAAAAAGGTATACTCAATTTAGTGTACTCAAATCCAACAATATTCATATGGCACTTTTCATACATAAAGTTACACAACGTGCTTCACAGAGGCTGACCCTGAGCCAAAGAAAGTCACTTTTGGGGGCCATCCAGACTGAGAGGGGTCATCGCCCACGACCATAGGGAGTGCCGCCACAGTGACCACCCTGGCCCGGGCAGACAGGAGGCTCCACACAGGGGTGCAGAGCCCTCCAGCCACCCAGGCTGGAGCTATCTATGGGACTGCACCCGTGTTGGTAGACCAGAACTAGTCCCAGTGTGGAAGGTCCCCATGGGGGAAACACTGGTGCTGAAAACTGAGGGATTAAAATAGGTTATAAAAAGGGTATTAATTAAATTACTCTTTTGCTCATAAAATAAAGTTTCTAAGTGATCGTTAAATAGAGACAAAAGGCAACCCTTAAGTGTTCTTAAATTATTTACTTTGTGGATGTTCCGAAAGCCAAAACGTGGCTTGTTAAATAAACAGGTTGGCTGGAAATATCCCCAAGAACACTTAAAGTTTAAGATAGATAAGATAAAGATTAAATATGATTTTAAAAAAAATGGGTAAGAGCATAAAAATAATTTAAGAAATCAGTTAAAAGCCTGATTGAAAAATGTGCATCTTTTGAGTCTTTTAAAAAACATCACAAGTGAACACCAGATTATAAGGCTAGACAATCATTTTAATATGGTCATGATTATCATCAGATACCTGATAGTCTTTGATCAGCTCCTCTCCACTCTCTCCAAGATACTCAACTAAGCAACGGATGATAATGTCCCTTCTGCCGTCGACATGATGCTATTAAACACAAAAAGAATTGATTGCAGAGAATACATAACATATGTAGCATACATACATCACAGCACGTATAGATGGAAACAGAAAGTTACCCATGGGGAATGTAAGCCTGCAACTGCATTCTAACGTGAAGTGTGCAACTTAACATGCATCTTTTACAGTAGAGGTCAACCAGAAGTTCTATAACCACTGTATGAAAGGGCTACAGCGCCACTTAGGGTAGCGGATTCAGCCATGCTCCGGCCATTATCCGATCTCTAAAGGCCATGTACGTTCGGGCAATTGACATGGTCCGTTCGAGTAGCAAAATCGGTATAAGGTTTAATCCAAGCTATCCCATGTAAAAGCACTGTGTGTTCTGCTAGCGGGAGGTTCAGATCTACAGGTGTGTTCAGGGTCGAAGTCAAGACACTCGGACACAGTGGTTCCGGCCACGTTGGTTGAACATACATCGCTGTAAAATGTGTGTGGGAATTCCACACATTATAAGTGTTGGATTTGCAGGCATAAATTAAATTGTGCACAATCCCACGCTGAAATTCAGCCCGTTTTTGTTTTTGAAGACGCTAGTTAAGGCGGCAGGCATGTGTTGCTTTGGCGGCCGCCTAAGCTGTAAAGTGCTGTCGGAAACCCTGGACATACCTCGTGGCGCTAGCAAAGTTAGCTAGCAGGAAAATACACTATTTGTTAGCGCCGCAGCCGTATCTGCTTTCAGTGCGGAGAAACTGACTTAAGTAGGTGAGCCAACAGGAACGTACAACATTTGTTTCGCTTAAAACTTACCTTCGTGGTTCATTCACGTTCTTCCCCATCTCATTCAACAAAGTCTGCCAACCCAGTTGAAATGTGGAACTTGGACAGGAGTACAGCACGTCTCGGACGAAAGACCGTTCAAATGTGGGGAGGGGCTTTTACGTCATGCTCCGAATGTTCGTGAAAGTTGCCAGGTTCACTGTTATCACTCAAGTACATTTTACTTGGAAATATCAACTAATTAGGCCAATGAACTGGTTTAGTGAATATTACTTGGATCGAATGATTCAATTTACATACAAAACTGAGTACACATAATTACAAACAATCACCAAGTAATGCACTACATTAAAAACTGGTATTTTAAAGTAAAAGCACTGAATTCGGATTTCTTTGTAGAATTTATATACATAATTGAAATAATAATTACAGGGCCAAAAAATCATTTTTTACAGTGTTGTTATTGAATGCATGGAAGAAGGAAGAACATTTATTAGCATTTTGGGATAGGACGTGACAAATGATCTATGACCTTATTGATTTCTTTGCTATTGTGTTTACATTTGAGAAGCTTGCCCTCATAGAACAGGCATGCCACACTCAGGACGATCTTGTCTTTGAACGGCTGTGAGGGATCCACTCTCTGAGGGCTGACGTTCTTCTCACGGTCGTGGGTGTGGTGCAGCACTACCAGAATAACTGGCTCATCTCCTGGGAGGATTAGGAGAAGAATACATAGTTGTTCATTGCATGACATTAGGGCTGCAGACTAACTGTGGCCCCTAACTGAACATTTTAGGGGCGCAACCAGAAATTCTAGGGGCACACATCGTTAATCAACATGCCAACCAAATATTCATATATCTACACATTTTCACTGTAGTACTAATAAATATTTTGATAATAGATACAGAAATTACAATGTGCTGTTCAGTGTCACATTTTATTGTGATTCTCATCTATCCAAAGGGTTTCCAGGTGTACGTGCATGCGTTTGACGAGCACGTAAGCGTCAGTTTCACGGGAGTGTGCCATCTGGACAGGACGCTGAGCCTTCTTTCTGCCTCCTCGCCTCTTCATTGAGAATGCATTATCATGCACGACAAACGCCTCCCGCGTGAAAAGCCCTTTATGGCACCTGAAGCAGAGTCCTGCACTGGTTCGAGTGACCCGCACAATTTGGATGAAACGGGTTGGGTCGGACGCCTGAACAGCGCGGGTCGGACGCCAGCTTTGCGATTGCGTGCGAGACTTCTCCGGTGCTGGATATGTTAATCAGGAGCGGAGGAGTGAACAAAAACCGTCAACAGTGGATGATGTGCTTTTTTTGCACAGCAATCTATAGCACCACGCCAAACACCAGATAGTGTAATTCCCCGGTGTTCAATTTAATGTTTCTAATTTTCCTTTGGGTGCGGGTCGGGCGTCGATATCAATTTATAGCGGGTCTGGTCGGGTGCGGAATGTAATTTGCGCTACTGTCGGAACACGGGTCAGACGCGGTTTAATGTATTGCGGGTACGGGCGGGTGAAGGGTATGTAAAATAAGATCCGTGCAGACTGACTGGCTCTGGCACATTAGCCGAAGGTCAGAAGAAAGAGTCAATAGTTTGCTTGCTCATTGCAAACGCACGTAGCAAGTTGTGAAATCTTTCTCCTTTATGTTCTCATAGACGTTTACGCTCGCTGATAATCTATGGGACCCTCCCCCTCCACACATAAACCACTTAAAGTGCGAACACACCAAGCGCGTACCTAGCGTACCATGTACGTGCGTAACGCAGCGAAAATGTTGCTTGACCATTTTGTGTCAAAAATGGTCAGATACGCGCGTACGCATACGCGCGTAGATGAGACCGCCCAAAACTCCCCCCCCCACCCAGCCTGTGGCTGCGCTGGATTTAGGAGTCCGAGGAAGGAAACCCAAACGCCGCCGTTTTTGGATGGATGATAGAGCTTGGATCGGGTTAGATTAAATAATCTCGGATATAAATAACAATAATCGGGTTAAATAACTTCACATGGTGTGTCTGGTGTGTTGCACATTTCTCGCTAGAAATGTTTCCATAAACGCATTTAATGGCGTAACTATGTTACTATTTCCACTCAGAATAAAGAAAGTTGCCGGCCGTGGCTGCCATGGACATGGCTGCTCTGGAGTCCGAGGTAGGAAACCCAAACGCCGCCGTGTTTAGGTGATAGAGTTTAGATCGGGTTAGATTAAATATTCTCGGATATAAATAACAATAATCGGGTTAAATAACTTCACATGGTGTGTCTGGTGTGTTTCCAGCATTCGTAGTGTTGATCAGCAGATATATAGTCCGCCAAGACGTTGAGGTTGCTTAGTAACCAGAGACTCTGTCCATGCAAGTGAACGGAGCGTTCCCTCTTCGTCATAACTATCAAACCAAACATCCTTCACATTCACCGAGCGAACATTATGAAAGTAAAATGCACATTTCTCGCTAAAAATGTTTCCATAAAAGCATTTAATGGCGTAACTATGTTACTATTTCCACACAGAATAAAGAAAGATGTCGGCCGTATGCTTCTGTCCAAGCTCACTACTCTCTGCCAGTGACGTCGGGTCAAGCTCAACGCTGATTGGCTATTGCGGCGCATATGAGTGTAAAAAGTTCAATTTTTTGAACTCCTCGCGTACATGTGCGCGCGTACATGTGCGCGCGTACATGTGCGCGCGTACATGTGCGCGCGTACATGTGCGCGCGTACATGTGCGCGCGTACATGTGCGCGCGTATATATACGCGCGTATATGTACGCGCGTATATGTGCGCGCGTATATGTACGCGCCTCATACGCCCCTACAGCGAGTAAAATGTTGCTTGGTACGCATGATACGCGTGTACGCACCTCATACGCGCGTAAACCAATGCTTCCCTATGGAAAAATTGCCGATTTTATACGCGTGGTACGCAGGTAACGCGTTTGGTGTGGCCGTACCTTTACAGTGGCCATTTCCTATCTTTCTTACACTCATTGGCCTGCTAAAGATTCCGGATTCATTGACACGCCCCTTCCACGTTCAACATGCACATGCGCGACCAGATGTAGAATTCAGTCGCACACTCTCAAATTTTGGTCACAGTCTGGAGCCCTGGACTTATATAACAATAAAGGGTGGGAAAGTCAGTGGATGGGTAGGCAATTACTCAAAAAAAATTAACTGATTTAGATAATTTTCCCCTTAACAACTGCTGATACTGTTGATTAGGAATGATTCGATGTCCGGTTGACTGACATAGGTCATGTTTTATTTACTGTAGATTTGTCAAGCACATGTATGAATTCACCCAACAAAAGTAACTACAAAAAATCCTTTCCTGCAGAAAATGCTGTAGTGCAAACTGAGGTTGAAAATATGTTTTAGTGAAGCCACATTTTGAATGGCTTAAATCAAGTGATAAGATTTTAACAGACTTCAAAATTCTAAATGGAGAAATTATCGGAAACAAGTAAACAACAAATAATCACAATAACAAATAGCTAAAGTGATACATTTTGCTATAGGGAGTATTATTAAAAGGGATTTGGCCAAAGAAATTGAAGGGATTCAATTGTTTCATTGTAGTGTGTGGGTATAAGCCAAATCAGTTTTGCATTTGTTTACAGGTTCTTAATTGATTTGTTGTTTTGGTACCGCCCCTTGTTTAATATTACCCCAAAATTGTTATTTGTCAATCTAAAGGGGACTGATTTGTGTTTTTTTGGTTTTCGAATAAAAAGGGTTAGATAATTTGTACCTTCCTCAAAGAGGTCAGTATCATAGGCGTCGATTACACCAGATTTAGTCAAGATTCATTTTGATTCACCACTAGTAAAAAAAATAAAATAATCGAGTTTCCGGTGAATCGATTCACCGGAAACTCGGTGGAGGAGTCGTTTGCGAATCTGCCTAGTTTCCGGTAACGGTGAATCGCATCATGGAATGCACGCCATTGCACGGTTCTCAGCTGAGTCAGTCAGACTCAGTGCTACCGGAAGCTCGACTGAACTGGGAGGAGTCGTTCGCGAATCGTTTGTTCATTCAGCCTGGTTTCCGGCAGCGGTAAATCGCATCATGGAATACACGCCATTGCACGGTTCTCAGCTGAGTCAGTCAGACTCAGTGGAGTTAGTGCTACCGGAAACTCGTTCGTTCGTTCAGTCGAGTTTCCGGTGAATCGAATGGTGAAGGAATGAACGAGAGAGACGAACCGGTTCGGTTCATTCGTCCTAAAGACTCGTTCATTCGAACTGGTTCGCGAACGAACGAGCCAACACTAAAAAGGACACCATGTGAAGTTATTTTTTCGTTTTGGCAAGTAGCCGTGTAATAAGCAGGATAATGTATAGAACGTCGCCGGTCATTATCAAAAATATGCCCCTTCAGGGCGAGCAAGACACCTTCGCTGTGCGTCGGTGTCTTGTTCGCCCTGTCGGGGCTTATTTTCCCGATAATGACCGGCGTTCTATACATTATCCCTTACTTATTACACGGCTCTTCTCAATGCTGTAGACTGCTCCATTCACTTGCATGGGCCTTCCTAACGTTCAGCTGTCAATTATTTTAGTTTATTACACGGCTCTTCTTAATGCAGTGGAATGCTCACGTCCAACATATTGACCGCTGTCAAGGAAAGTGTTTCTTTTTGCCTCTGTTTCACGTCATCACTCCACAGTCTGGTAACTTATCAACCCCAGCGTATTCGGTTGCTAAGCGACGTCGATGACTTTGGCAAACTATTTCTCTGCTGATCAACGCTACGAATGATAACAAATACATTGAAAAATATTTTTTAGATTTGGCTAGTAGCCATTAGGCTACTAATAATACCGATACTCTTTGGCTGGGATGATGAGGCATCAGACAATCAAGTCATTTTAGCCTGAATACATAGGTAAAAAGCACCAGGGCACGTTGCTAGTACCATGGACAGTATCAGAACGATAACCTGCTGAACTAAATGGATGTGGTAGGCTACACCACGGGATGCATCTGCAGACCACTGCCACATAAATAAAGGTAAGACGCGATATTTATTGCTTAAGATTTGCTGGTGCTGTGAAAGGTCTTTTGTGTTTTTTGCACTCAAGTGATCGGCTGTTTTAACTTGCAATTGATAGTCGTGGAGTCAGTCTCTTGTTGACACAAAGTGACTTTTGGTCATTCTTGCTTTGCTTGAATTCTGGAATAATTGTGGGGGGGAGTGCATGCGTTTTGGTCAAAATGCCTGATGTAGGCTAGTTTTGATGGAATGCGTGTTGTGAATTGAGAACAGCCAGCTCATGATGTGATCCAGCGTTCAGCTGTGCAACAAATATTTTTTTCTTTTCTAATCTTCACGTCTTTTGTAGTGCTGTGTTTAGCCACACGTTTGGCCCTTCTGAACTTAAACATGTAGTTAAATTCCTTTCCTAGCTCCTCTTGTTTATGTTGTTAGCTTAGCCATGTCATTTCACGTTGTCAATATTGGATAAATGGAGCAGAACATAGTGGGTCATGTGTCCGATGCTTTTTGGAAACGTTTTCTGCATAAAACGTGCCAGACAGATTTTGTGTACATTTTATTCCTTAGTAATAATCTACATGGGTATGCCGTCTTTCAGAACCTTTCATTACCGGCACTCAAGTGCCGCTAATGAAATAGTGGCGAAAAAAAATAGTGCGTCCTCATTGTACCCAGCACTTCTGAAAATGCAATTCCAAATGCGTCACTGTCCCCAGCACATTTCCAACCAAACTGACGCCCATGAGTAAACTTATTTATTTACAAGAGTTGTCGGGGTCAGTTATTTGAAATACAATATAGTCATTGTGACTAATTGTTCAGTTGGTTTATTAGCAGGCTATTATAAGTTTCACTGAAATAGGTAACATTTTCATGGTAGCTACCTTAGAACCCCCCCCCCCCCCCCCCCCCCCGCCCCCTCTTCAAAGGGGGGGGGGGGTCTGAGGGTGCTGCAGCACCCCCCATGGTGGGGGCTGTAACTGCAAGTGAAAAACGTTTTCTGAACAAATCAATACTTTTTGATCCAAGCGGCCCCCTATCCCTCCAGCACCCCTAAGGGGGGGGAGCGGAGAGAAAGATACTGCACTAATGCTAACCCCCCACCGGTCGATCCTATGCAGGGTTACTCCCGCCACCTGCACACCACCAACTAACTGTGAAGAGCCCTGCAAGCCAAAGGAGTTTGACTTCCCAGCCAGGCGCTCAGGAAATGAAACTTAATAATTTACTTTTACGAAGTTCAACTTCTTTATTGTTACGTTATGTATAATAAGTAGAATTCCTAGGCTTTGACCCCTCAGTCATAGCAGACAACCAACACGTGTGTGTGTGTGTGTGTGTGTGTGTGTGTGTGTGTGTGTGTGTGTGTGTGTGTGTGTGTGTGTGTGTTAGTTATAGTTAAGTTCAAGTGCCTTGTTCTGTTGCTACCCGTATAGCGTAGCTGTGACTCCATCAATATAAATTGTCTTCTGATTAGAAATAAACCTGCATTCCGTGTGTGATCTGTCCATAGCTGAGAATGGTACTATGCTGCTTTGACATAAAGCATGTTGTCTTTTATAGTGTAAAACATTCTGAAAGTGGTGTAAAATGTTTGACATATTAAGATGAAAACCATGACGTTGGCTCATTCGAAGTATGCAGCATTTATTATGACGTCATCATATAGACCTCCTCTCAGCACCCACAACCTGGACTGACTTCCCGCGTTCCTGATAAATTGAGGCATAAAAGAGTGTTGGGGAGCTACTTAAACCACAGTATAGTGACACAGGACAATATAATAAAAAAATAGCAATACAAAAAAAGGAAATTAATGTATAGCTAACAGTGTAACACAGTAAAGTGCTACCCTTACAGACTCCACCTCGCTGGGTGATATTCATTGGCATCCCACGTTAGACACGGGATGACGTCAGGTCATGGGTTGTTTTTCGTTACCGGAAGTATATGAATAAAGCAGCATGTGAAACAGTCCCGGGGTTGTAATGTCTTGTGTCAAAGGCCCACTTTGCAACTTTTTTTGCCAAAATTACATTAATTATGCTGGTTGAGAGTTATTCTGATGGTTCTGCAACCATTTCTGGGTCGTTTGGTGGGTGTGTCATTGCCCCATGTCACCTCTCCAAGGAAAAAGCGCATATGCAACTTGCTCTGTTCGGACCGACACAATCCGGATGTGACGCAGCGGAAGTATCCAATCGCGCCTCGAAAATGTAGTCAGATTGTAGTTTCAAAAATGCTTTACGGCACAGACACACACCCAAACATGGCACCGGCTAGATATAAACAGCCAGTTGCGAGGCAATTGCTGCATTCATCATGGATCAATCGACTGATAAGGGACCCAAGAGGCGACTGTCGGTGGAACAAAAGAAGAATGGACCAGAAAAGAGATCAGACACGAGTGAAATGGGAACTATGCAACTTTTTTGGCTTGATTTACCTTAATATAACAGGCTAAGAGTCATTGCGATAATAATAATAATAATAATACATTTTATTTAGAGGCGCCTTTCAAGACACCCAAGGTCACCTGCGATGGTTCTATTATACATTTTTGTTCGATTGTTCGTTGTTTCAACTCCCCCTTGCACATCTTGGCGGAGACAAGGAATATGTTTCTGCCGGCGACCCGTCGCCCACTCTCGCGGGAGTCTCGGGTCTTGCGAAGTAACGAATTGCTTTACGGCACAGACCCCCAAACACGGAACCGGCTCGATATAAATACAAGTAACTAAGGGATTGTTACATTCATCATAGATCAGCGGACTAAAAAGAAACAGAGAAACCCAATGTCGGAGGAACATAAGAAGAGAAAAGGGAGACTGACCGACAGAGAGGCCAGACACGAGTAAACGTTGGGCAAGCTTTTCAGGAATAGCGTGAACTGAAAGAAAAAGAAGACTGCAAATCAGACGCCGACTTGGCCGTGTTGCTTTTGAAATTGAAAGTACCCTTGGGTGAACTTTGTCTTCGTGGTATTCTTGATGTTGATAGTCTCTGTACAAATGTGTTTGCTCAACCATTTTGTTGTGAGCCCTGTAAAAATTGTTTTCTCGACCGTTTTGTTGTGCCCTGTATGTTTCTAGCTTGCTTGGTTGCAACCATATAAACACCTTTGTTTCCATGGGTGTTTTGCTGTTCGTCTGTCTCATCCCCCAGACACAGACTGAATCCCCGAATCCAGGTTCTTGTTTATTTAGATTATTATGTTGGCCAACACTCTTACACTGATTGTTCTGTTCAACCTAAGATAAAACAATTATAATCTCGGATATAAATTCTCCCCGTCAACTATAAAAAAGGATGGATTTATGTTTATTGCAATACAAATACACCATTTGAAAAATATATAACCTTGCCTACACTTTATGAACATCTACTTCGGACATGGCTCTCCACGCATTCGCCGGCTTCTTTGAAAACAAATGCACATGGCTCGCGTAGAAGTGCATGGGGAAGGGTCGTCAACGAGTTGTTACGACAGTGTTGTAAAATATTTACTACGAAGCTGTAGGGGGCGCTGTGTAGAGAAATGTGCGTGCCAAAACCAAGAAAACAGCGAAGAAATGCCCGAAGTTGCATAGTGGGCCTTTAATACAGGGTTAAAACTAGGGCCCGACCGATTTATCGGCCTGCCGATTTAATCGGCCGATTATAGCCTTTTTGAAAATAATCGGCATCGGCCAAAAAGACGCCGAATACAACCGATTTTTTATTTTTTTTATTTTTATAAATGTTATTGCGATTAGTATCCTGCAGATTGCACTCCTACTCGCCTTGCTAACTAACAACTTTAGCTGGAGTAAAAAAGAGGAGATTGAATTTTACCGTACAACATGAAAGCACGCTCGCTCAGGCAGCTGCGCGCTCACCTCACCAATGTACACAAGACGCGTTGTTTGAGCATGTTGTGCCTGTTTTTCTTTAGGTCCCAGGCCATGTTAATTTGTTATACTGTAGACTCTAACGGTGAGACCATACTGCTCAGCACGCACGTGTTAGTCACTGCTCACGAGCGCAGCACATTGGGAGTTAGTTATTTATTTTACATTTTACATTACACTCATTTTTGACTGTAAATGTATTCTAAAACACTCAAAGGTTCTGCATTCAATTCACATATTCGTCAAAAGTGTTTAAAGTATATTTAAGGTATCAAAAACTACGTTTTATATGTTTTTTTTTGTTTTTTTTAATCGGCCGATTAAATCGTAATCGTAATTTTTCTCTGAAAATAATCGGCATCGGCACTCAAAAATCAATATCGGTCGGGCCCTAGTTAAAACCCTACAAATGGGGACGAGGATTTAAAATGGAACGCTGTAATGTGTACAAACTGTTGATGGTGCATGAAGTTTGATCTGTCCAGGGGCTCATGTCGGTGTTCGCTGGGAGAATTTTACGCCCTTTGTAGAGGGAGGTGATTTGATTGGCTGCAGTATGTGTCTACAAAGACTAGTCCCCTATACGTCCGACACGCCCATGGCCATCCGCCGACGGATGCATGTAGTGTGAACAAGGCCTGAGACCCAGAGTCTCCACAACTCAGAATCAGTCACCATCTGATGAGCACGGAATGAAAAATTTCCGGTGTGGATGCAAAGGTCATTTAAGTCGTGACTCATGAGTGCACAGTAACAAAAAACAAAGTGCAAAAAATTCGACAAAGGACGCATAAAGTGAACAGAATAACGACCACAGACAGACACAAAGAACCCACTGGCAGTGAAGATGACCTTGTTTTCACAGTGAATAATAGTGTTGAGGATGGAACACTAAGGGCCCTATCTTGCATCCGGCGCAAGTGACTTAGTCACTGGCGCATGTGTCGTTGCTAGTTTACAACTGGCGCAGAGCGTTCTTTTCCCACCATCGCCACTCGCCGGTAAATTAGGGATTGATCATGCGCCCCAAGGGGCGGTTCGGCGGAAGGAGGAGGCGTGTTCTGGCGCAAACGGTATTTTGCCATTGCGCTACTGACCAGGAAATACCTGGTTTAAAGTCAGTGGCGCATTGTTCAGATGCTATTTTAAGGGCGCATGCATACATGCGCATGCGATGCATACGGATTGCTTGTGCACCTCGCGCATACACTTTGCTCCTCCCATCTACCTAGCCGCACATTCTTGGTAAATTATTTGGGAAAGAACAGCTGATGCAGCGGAAATAAGTTGTACTTTTAAATCAATGCATCTGCAAACACCGTACAGCAAACACATATTTTCTTGACAGAGACATCGTGTAGGCCTACATGCCCATAACTTTTAGGATTGATGATTTGATCGTGAAAAACATTGTTTTACCGCGAGTGAGTGTTAAAAAGAATGAATGAATGCGGGCGTGCGTGTGTGCTCTGTTTAAACACACGCAAACTAAACACGTAACGCATAATACAATCAATGGCAATGGCTATTACCGCGGGGACACATGCATATTACGATAGCATACAATACTGATGAGAAACAATGTTTATAATGTATTGCGTATATCATTAAATAGAACCACAGTTACCGCATATCATATGTTATATCATATACGTTTTCTTTGCCGAAATTTATTTGAGGACTCTAGGATTTCTGAAGTTGTGGAAGAAAACCCATTATTCCATGTGTGAATTAGGCCATATTATTTGGCAATAAACAGCCATTTGCAGTTTGAAATTCATGTGCATCTGTCTCGTCGGAGACTGCAGACGCGCTGTCAAAATATCAACTCGTCCGATTCAAATGCGCTCATAGCTCTTAAAGGGGATGGGAGCTGGCACTCTCATTGGTTTGTTGGACGTTACGCCCAAACCACACCTACGGGTAACTAGGCTGCTTCAGACCAACCCTTTTGACACTTTATCCGCCTGTAAAATAGCGATAGCGCCGTAGAACCGCCCACAACGCTACTTGCGCTTTGCGCTTCCCACTTGCGTTTCAGACCGTTAAAATAGGGCCCTAACAGTACTGGTGAATGATAGTGTTGAGGATGGAACACTAACAGTACTGGTGAATGATGGTGTTGAGGTTGGAACACTAACAGTACTGGCGAATGATAGTGTTAAGGATGGAACACTAACAGTACTAGTGAATGATAGTGTTGAGGCTGGAACACGAACAGTACTAGTGAATGAGCAGCCAGTGGTAATATAATTGTGACTGAGACAAAGTTAGAACAGCTAAAGTCCGAAAGTGACATTAAACTACAGTGCCCAGAGAAGCAAGTCTATCCATTTGGCTCAACAACACAACTCCATGTGAAAGGGATTTTCATGGCTAATTTGAAAGCAAAAATGCAAGTGATTGAAGTGATTTGTGTGCTGGGGGTAAAGACTGCTGAACAGTTGGGACAGCTTTCTATCGGTCTTATCGAACAAGTGAATACTGTTTGATAGTATTCACTATGATTTTAATAAAGAATAGAGACTGTTTTCATGGCCTAGAAAATGCATCATCAGTCCAAGCCTACAAGGCTTCCCGGGAGTGCACAACATATTGGATGACATCATCGTCTTAGCTGAGACCATTCAACAGCATGTTGAAAGACTGCACCAAGTCCTGCAACGGCTGCAAGAGAGACAGCTGACAATGAACAGCAAAAAGTGCCAGTTTTGAATGTCACAACTGGAGTTAATGGGTTGTGTACTTCAGGCCACAACATCAGAACCACTGAGGAGGCTCACAAGGCAATCCTGCAAATGGACATGGGGTCAGAGCAGGAAACGGCATTTGTGGAGCTAAAGCAACAGCTGGTCAGTGTACATGTAAAGGCATATTTCAACCAGGATGCAGAGACACATTTGATTGTGTAAGTATGCACCACTCGTCGTACGTGTGAAACCCACAGTGACAGTCAAGATCTGGCCAGAAGGGGCAGAGGCTAAATTGTTAAAGAAAGAGGCAGTGTTTTAAAAAACCATGACTGGAGTAAGCATTCCTCTGAGGCCACCCTGTCCCACTATCCCACCCTATTATTTAAACGATACTGTACCAATATTGCACTGTATGACAATCATGTTCAAACTGCACCTTAACCACTCGTTTGCAATTCTGTTTAGCTCTCCAACCACATTTCGTTGTCTCTGCAATGACGATAAAGTTGAATCTGAATCTGATTGTGGATGCCAGTCCAGTGGGATAAGGTGCAATATTGAGCCAGAAGCATGGATGATCACATCTACTACTACTACTGCATGCTTTCACACCACGACAACTGGAACTCAAGCTATTGTATGGAGCTTTATCGAGACTGGTGACTGGAGTTAATGTTAGGCTGCTAACCAAACCGTTAAAACTGAGCTCTCCACTGTTTCGAAAATAGTGCTGAGAGGTTCCGGGGTTGTCGTTCCTCAGGCAGCACGACAAAAGACACTGATGTTAGCGCATGAAGGACATCAAGGAATTGCCAAAAAATAATAAAGATTGAGAATAAAAGTCTGGTGGCCCGGAATCGATTGTTAGTGAGGTAATTTCACGCTTGTCAACTCAATAGCTCGACTTCACAGGATTCTACTAAAAGGTCTGAGCTCCCTGCTAAACCGTGGCAGGCTCTTGCTATGGACATGTGTGGACCATTCCCATCAGGAGACCTTCTACTAGGGACTGATACTACTCTAGATGGGTGAGTGTCGATATCCTCAGAAGTCCCAGAGAACATCATAAAATGTGTGAGACACTTATTTGCGATGCTGCTGTTCGCAGGACTGATGCTGTGAGGAAGGAAAATGGAGGTGTGGATGCAGACAAAATCGGAAGAGCAAAAGACAGCATTGTTGAGCAGGATGACAAAGTCCTGTTCCTTCAGCAGAAACAAAACCAACTGTCTAAACCGTTTGAACAATACCCCTACACTGTGGTGGACCGAAAAAGATGTTCTTCCACTCTGGATGGCAAGAAGATATGCGTCATGCATCATTTGTGAAGCGGTGGGTTCAGCCTGAACCAGACACAGTTGTGCCAATCTGTGTGGCTGAAGAGTGGTTGGTCACTCAACCTGCTGATCCAGCACCCCTGAAACCCCTGAACAGGACACTGGACCTCAGAGAACCAGGAGAATGCCAGCTCACCTTGTTGACTATCGTTTAGACCAGGGGTTCTCAAAGTTTTGACAACTGAGGGCCAATTTAGGAACCCAAAATTTGACTGAGGGCCGCCAAAGGAAAAAAAATGTTGGCGGGAAACGCCGTCAGCATCCCAGTGGTGAAAAAAAACATTGCACCCGCACCGTGGACCTCTGGGAGTGAGGTCAAGTGAGGTCTAAATCATGAAACTGAGGTTCACCCTTTCAAAGTAATGTACAGCCGGATTAAAACTAAAAAATGTAAAAGGATTTAATTGAAAGCTAGAGAGAGTCGAATTTACTCTTTATATTTATTTATATTTGTTTAAATTAATATTGATAAAAAAAATAAAAAAAAGTTTTTTTTTTTTAGTTTTTTTTTATAACTTACATAATTATGTATGTCATTGCGGGCCGCCAGGAATGATTCCGCGGGCCGCACTTTGAGAACCAATGGTTTAGACAAACAGTGCCATAAAGGGGGCGAATAATTCCCAGGATGTATATTAATGGCAGGGTAGTCCAACCCTCGCAATTCAGGTCATGTTACATACAATTTTATAGTTTTCTCTGAATTGAAAATGTCATATTTATTTTACAATCTAAAATGTTTGATTACATTTCTGGCTGAACCTGATGTTTTCTATGGAGTTATGTTGAGTATGATTATTCCCAAAGAATGGAGAAAAAGTATTTGGAAATGTCATAACAGTATTAAAGCTGAAGATGTTTATTCAATTTGATATGTTAAGAGTAAAAAAAAATAAAAAAAAATTGCACCAGAGGCCTCTCTTGTTTGAGGCCTTGGCTGTCATCCTCCCCTCTGGCTGGCTGTCCATCTGTGTTTCACACAGTGATGGAATGCCTGTCCAGTGCATGTGCATGTGCTCGTAACCTTTGCACTCCCTCCACAGTTCGACCCGAGGCTGCTCTGTGATGCCGCTGATGCAACTTCTGGGTAGCCGGCTTGGTTTGTTTGGTTTGGTTAGCAGGACGTTAGCAGCTGCTAGAGCGACAAATCTGTCAGTTAGAGGAGGAAAGGGTAGCGAGCATAAAGAAGACAGATACTACAGAAAGCATATAGAAGAGACCCACTACGCAGAGTTATAGGGCTGACGCTATCGTTGCCACTAGCTCCGTCAAGGCAACACTGTCGGCAGCACCACTTGCGAAGGCGGCGAACAGCTCGCCTCACAAGTCTTTTTCGGAGGTACAAACGCTAGTCATAGGGGACTCTGTTCCACATAAAGTTAACCTACGAATGCCAGCGAAAGTTATTTGCCTTCCCGGGGCCAGGGCTCCCGACATTGGAGCTTATTTTAGGGCGCTAGCATGCAGTCAGACCACATACGGAGTTAGATTAGATGCACCAAACACCTATACTATTTTCGACAACATTGTAGTTCATGTCGGCACCAACTATACTAGGATGAGACAATCCATGGTCACAAAAAGCAACATAGCTATGCTGTGTGACCTCGCCAGAAAGATGTGTTGGCATCGATTAGTTCTCTCTTGCCCTCTACCTGATAGGGGCAATGATGAGCGTTACAGTAGATTATTGTGTCGAAACCGCTGGCTGGTACAATATAGTTCTGAGCAGGGCTTTGGATTAATAGATAACTGGCCCTCCCTGTGGGGCCGCCCTACTGTGCTGAACAGAGACGGCCTTCACCCTACTGGGTAAGGCACCCAAATTATGTCAAAAAACATAGATAGATGTCTTAGCAAGGCGTGACTTATCCACTCACTCGCTGGGATGCAAGGAGATTAGCAAACCTGTTAGTAACATGATCGTTTACGTTGCAGAGTCTAGTACAGTAGGTGGGTTAGCTGAACCAGTGTACAGGACGATGTAGCACGTAATGCTCACACTGAGAGTCCTCCGTGTTTTGGCGCTCAAAGTGATCTTGAAACGGTCGCTGGCAGTGCCGAAACACTGCAGTCTTAAGGGCTCTTTATGGTTCCACGTTCACGCAACGCAAGGGGGTTACGGACCCCTTACCTCCTGGTGGACCCTCCTTGCGTCCACCGCAAGGGCCGGACATGCACCTCCCAAAAATCGTAACCTTCCGTCGAGGCGACGCAGCAGCAAGGGCTGTGATTGGTCCGCTTTCTAAAACCCGACGTGGAACCGTAAAGGTTCACGACTGCGTCGAGGCGTCTGCGTGGTCGTTACGTTGCGGGAACGTGGGATGTATGTAAAAATCGCCATTTTTTCAGTCCGGGTCTTACCCGGACTCCCTCAGAAAATAATAATTCAGAAAAAAAAATACTCAGAATAGTATTTATGAATATAAGGTTGCTTTCATCTAAAGCGCTCTTGGTCCAGGATCTAATTGTTGATAATAAGATAGACATCTTTGGCCGATGTGAAACCTGCTTGAAACCAGGTGAGTTTCTTCTTCTTAAACTAAGCCACCTCCCCAAATTACGTTAGCTCCCCATTATCTCGAGAATTAAAGAAAGGTGGTGGAGTAGCCCTAATATCTAACTCTAAGCTTAAACTAAAGCCAAAAAATAAATATGCATTCACATCATTAGAGGTGCTCGCTTTCTGCTCCTCAATTCCCAGACGCTTCATTACTCTTCTTTTCAGCTATAGTATACCGTCTCCCAGGCACATGCTCACTTTTTGTAGATGAGTTTTCTGATTTGAAGCTGATCTTGTTGCGTATTCAGTAGGGGTGTAACGGTGCACAAAAATATCGGTTCGGTACGTACTTCGGTTTTGAGGTCACGGTTCGGTTCATTTTCGGTACAGTAAGAAAACAAAATACAAGATATAAATGTGCTAGTTGTTCATAACAAACTTTTGTGCTTTTAACGATAGGAACATTAGACAAAACAAAGCTAAAATTCTGCTTGAAAAAATATAAATACAAGATTCTGAAATGTAGAAATAAAAATAAATAACATTGGCTCAGACTGTTTCTTTAAAAAATATATTTTCTCCATGGGCAAAATTGAACAATTGCAACACTAAACAGTTTCAAGTTGTTGCTCAGATTAAATTTTACTCATGCACTATATAGTGCACTTAAAATACCCAAAATTTGAGTGTACATACGATGTACCCTACATGTTACTCCCGTATACCACAATGCAATGCGGTCGTGTTTTTCCGGAGGAGAAGAAGAGTCTCCGGCTCTCGTTTAGAAATGTCAACAATTTATTTGGGATTTAACATAGAATATTTAACATTCAAAATTAATTAAAAAAAACTTGAACAAGGAAATGTAACATTCAACTTCAATACAACCTCCAGCTTTCCTCGTGAGTGCCCGGTTTGTTTACATGATGTGGGCGCATCTGTCTGCGCCGAATTTACTGACGCAAATGACGTTTAGAAATGTTCAGCGTAGTGTCCGTCATGATCATGAACACTGTGTAGGGAATAATGAGTGAGTGAATAGGGAACGATTTTGAACGCAGCTACGGTGTGTGCAACTGTGCATGTGCGGCTGCAGCATGTTCCACACATGCACTACTCAATATGTCCATATGGAAACTCGTTCGGTACGCCTCCGTACCGAACCAAGCACCCCGTACCGAAACGGTTCAATACAAATACAAATACATTTTCAAATCAATTGGTCTAGACATAAAGAAAAACATTTGCCGCGACTGGAACCGATTAGCGGAATCGTTAAGCAGGCTTGCTAATGAATCCAAGGAATCGGTTGACTCGGCACCGGTTCTGAACAAGAACCGGTTCTCGATTCCCATCCCTAATGTTAAATCCCAAATGAATTGTTGACATTTCTAAACGAAAGCCGGAGACTCCCTCATTAAATGTATTTGTTTTCGCGGTTATTCAGCTTCTTCTTCTCCTCCGGTAAAAAAAACACGACCGCATTGCATTGTGGTATACATGAGTAACATGTAGGGTACATCGTGTGTACACTCAAATTTTGGGTATTTTAAGTGCACTATATAGTGCATGAAATTAACCACTGAGAATTCGAACGCCACTACAAAATGGCGAGCACCCTATATAGTGCACTATATGCGTAATAGCAGCGCTGTTTTTCGAAAAAAATATAATAATAATAATAATTAAAAATGTATTGCTAAAAAAAAAAGAATTGACGATCGACGATGGTATCTATCGTCGATAGTCGATAGAATCGACTATCGGCCCATCTCTAAATCCCAAGGTTATTTTCGACACAGTCAAGAGTTGGACACAGTCAAGAGTTTGAAAACGAGATTCAATCGATTAGAGAGGAAATGTATGCTTGCAGTGCTTCTTGTCCTCCACATCTTGCAGGGCAGGATGGGGTCTTGCCCCGTAGGATAGGGAACTCTGAGACAACTCTCCTGGAGTTCAAGACAATCCCTCTGGTTGAACTTGAAGAGGTAATAAAGGCATCGAAACTAACAACTTGTATCCTGGATCCTCTCCCTTCAAAGTTTCTTGAGAAACGTCTTCCAACTCTGGGGCCTGCAATCCTCTCCCTTATAAATATCTCGCTTTCTACGGGAATTGTTCCCTCTAGTTTCAAGGCTGCGATAATAAAACTGCTACTCAAAAAGCCTGGCATAGATCCTGAATTAGTTGAGAATATCGGCTTAAATCAAAATCGGCTTAAATCTGTCCAAGGTAGAGGAAAGGATTGTAGCAAAGCAAATCGTCAACTATCTGACGAGGAACAATCTCTTCTAACATTTTCAGTCCTGGGCCCCGTTTCCCGATAACGATGGATCTTCGCTCGTACGATCATTCTCCCGATGGATCTTGCGATCCATCGATAATTTCTTTGTCGCGTTTCCCGAAACTCCTCTTAACGTGAACGCGCATTCGCTGCACTCACGACGTCGTAGGATTGTAACTGTCTACTGACACGGTGCTGAAATGGGCTCCGTAGGAGGGGGAGACGCAGGAATGTCGCAGGAAAATTGTGTTAAAAAGGGTTCAAATATATCCCCATCAAGGACAACAGCAGAGTAGCCTACGAAAAAAATAGACTGCAATTATATGAATGCTAAAGACATTAAAACACAATTGATTAGGCTTAAACCGACATATATCAGTCCTAATCCTGAGCGCACGATCGGGAGGTGGAAGTTGCGCTTTAGATGCCTTCACAAGTCCAGCGGAGGGCTTCAGTTTTCGCCGGCCAAGTCATGCGCCGTGATATGTGTGACGGCTATGTTGCACAACATTGCAGCTAAGGCTGGGGTGGCTTTGCTTGAACCGGAGGACGTTGAGGACGATGACGACGAGGAAGATCGGTGTGAGGACGGCCTCCCTCATAACTACGCGGCTGGTTTTCATGCGCGTCGAAGAGTGATTGAGACTTTTTTTTAACCCCCTCCACCCTCCCACATGTCACTAAACATTCCCGTCAACGTGACCAATCCCCACCATATCCCAGCCTTTTGCCTGCTCCTTTGCTTGTTTTTTTTATTGTTTTTTAATTATTTTTAATTTCTTTAATTTAATTATTTTTAATTTCTTTAATTTAATTTTTTTTAATTTCTTTAATTTAATTTTTTTTTAACATTATTTTATGCTACGTTTTATGAGTAGCCTATGTCAGTCTGCACAAATCCCCACACTTTCTCTCACACATTTTGAGTGCCCTGCCTGCGCAAACATTTTCTGGACTGTCCCGTTTTATTTTGGCCATTTTAACATCTTTATTAATAAATTAATGAATAATCTTTATTAAATACCAAACTAAGAACATATAAAGGCGCAATGCGTTTTAATAAAACGCATCCAATAGACGGAATGTCCGATGGTGACGCCACTGAGGCTATAGCTGACGATGCTCTTAGCGTCCTACGAGTACCTACGAGCACCCCTGGAGTACTCGTTAGCTACGAGCGTTTTCAAGACGTTCGTTCCCTACGATGCTTTCGGGAAACGCGGTGAAAACTCTACGATGCCCTTTCGACGCACTTCACGATCCACTTAGGCTAACGACGCTTTCGGGAAACGGGGCCCTGGTTCAGGAATTTCCCCTCAACTGAAACTGCTGAGGCAAGAGTGGTAAATGATATCCTTCTTGCTTTGGATACAAATGAGAGATTGATGCTTCTGTTTCGTGACCTCATTGCCGCGTTCGACCACAGCATTCTTCTTCACCGTCTTGAGCACTATGTTGGTTTCGGGGGTACGGCTCTTGGTTGGCTTGAATCGTACCTCACAGATAGAACACAATTTGTGCTCTTTGAGGGTTCAGAATCGAAGCACTGCAAACTACACTTTGGTGTACCACAAGGGTCGTCCTTGGTCCATAGCTTTTTGCAATCTACATGCTTCCCTTGGGCAACGTTATCCGCAGCTTTGGAATTAGCTTCCACGGCTATGTGGATGACACCCAACAATTTATTCCTGTAGAATCAAGGCACCTAGCCCAGATCCAGAAGGCTGAGTCCTGTCTGGCTGCAGTGAAGAGTTGGATGTCACAGAACTTCCTGCAGCTTAACGCTGGGAAGACAGAGCTGATTATTATTGGCTCAAAACGGGGCCAGAGAAAATTGGAGACTGTCTCACTGTGGTTGGATGACTTCGCCATCCCACAGCGCTTTGCTTTGACCAACATGTTAGAAGTATAACTAGAATTGCATTTTTCCATCTGTTATCTGCAGCAGATGCAGAGACACTGATTCACTCATTTATATCATCAAAACTGGATTATTGTAATTCATTTTTCTAAGGTCTACCTAACTCCACCACGAGAAATGTTCAGCTTGTACAGAATGCTGCTAGACTACTGACTAGAACGAGAACGTTTGCTACTAGGTGCTACTGCTAAACTGTAAAGTAGGGATGGGAATTGATAAGAATTTCATGATTCCGATTCCGATTCTGCTTATCGATCCGATTCCTTATCGATTCTCTTATCGATTCTCATTGGGTGAGAAAATAAGTATAAATGTGTTTGTTTGCATTACATCTCTTTATATCTGATCTATATCTGATCAGAAGTGCTTCTAGTATTAGGAAATTGTACATTTTCAAATCAATTGGGCTAGACGAAAAAATATATGTTTAGCTTTTTATGCCCAAATGCCATCATTATGTGCCATACAACTAAAAACACAGACTGAAAACAGCCAAGTAAGAGCTTGTGCCTTTTGGAATTCTAACAGTGCTCATTTGCATTCAACTTGTAACAAAATTAAACTGATATAAACAAAATGAAGCATTGATTAGACAGAGATTTATTAGATGGGCCTACCTAATAATCCGTTGGAACACACAAGACCAGAAACCATAGCAATGCCGGTAAACAAACCCCGAGAAGCCCAATCCCTATGAGAGCTCCCCACGCTACGGCCATCCGGAGGCGACAGAGCTGTTGGCCGTGATATTATATATACAATTATAATATAGTATATAATATATTATATACTATTATATATAGAGCTCCGGGAGTCGCAAACTGCAACAATCACTTTCTCCTCCATTCCGCGGTTCACCCGGACTGCACTGCACTGAGTTTGACGGCTGAACGCTGATTGGCTGTTACGTTACACATGTCACTCAGTTATCATGCTGTTGAACGCTGATTGGCTGTCATCACGACAAAAACTTGTCGCCGGTTTTCTCCCGCGAAAAACTCGCCCTTATACGCGTCTCTATGTTCACTTTGTATGGGATCTTGTCGCCCCGTCGCGTTTTGTGTGAACGCACAATGCGATTCTTCCTCGGCGGCGACATGTTTGCTGCGTTCTGAACCAAATCAAAGCAGCGTGTGTGTGACGTCACGACGCATTTGCCGCGCCCGGAACCGATAAGCGGAATCGTTAAGCAGGCTTGCTAACGATTCCAAGGAATCGGTTGACTCGGAACCGGTTCTGAACAAGAACCGGTTCTCGATTCCCATCCCTACTGTAAAGCCTTCCATGGATTAGCTCCTTCCTACCTGAAGGACCTCATCGTTCCTTATAGTCCTTCACGGCCCCTCCGGTCTTTGGGAGCTGGCCTTTATTGCTACCTAAGGTTAAAAAGAAATCGGCTGGACAGAGAGCATTCGCCTTTTCGAGCCCCCTTCCTATGGAATAGTCTGCCATCTGTGATCAGGGAAGCTGACTCTGTGGAGCTATTCAAAGCAAAGCTTAAAACGCATCTTTACAGCATTGCGTTGGAAAATAGGGGTGCTTTTGTTAATGCAGTTATTAAATTAGTAGCAGTATACATTTCCACTATGTACTTTTTCCCTTCTAATTCACAATTCTGTCTTTTCTAGCATGTTGCGGCGACTGCGACTGGATGCCTAGACTCTCCTCATGGTTAACCGGCCAGCACCCCATCATCAATTTAATATGTTTTGTCTGCATGTATGTATGTCAATTATGGCAACCATTGCGCTCCTGACCATCCCTGGAAGGAGGGATCCCCCACTCTGCATTCCCTCTCAAGATTTCTTCCTTGCTGATTAAGGGAGTTTTTTCTTGGGGGCTTGGGTCAGGGGGGTGTCATAAATATTTGGCCATCCCTTTGAGACTGTATTGGGGATTAAGGGCAATTTGTAATTGAATTTAATTAAAGCCTGCATTTTTAAATGTTGGGTATGGAATTCTCTTTTTTGGCCATTTTTGCAAAATTACTTGAAATCGTTATCATAACCCACTTACAGCCACTGAGTTAGAAGTGCTGACATGAAAGTTAAACAAGTCAATCATCTGTGGAACGGGCAGAGCTCGAAAAACTCCAGCCAATGATTTCCAGAACCACCGAGTGGCATTGGATAGTAAGTACGTCAATCAAACGGTCGTACTGCACTCCCCCTCCCCCGCGCGTGACCCCTTCGTGCACGTACTCAAAGCTCATGACCCAGAGCAAGCTTCTGTTTGTTGTTATCCTGCGGTAGCTACTGGAGAAAGCTAACTAGCTAATGGCTTGCTCTTGCGCATCTGTGTTCGCGCTCGTGCATGATTGAGCGTCCATGTACTTGGAATGGGTGGAGTCAGAGTCAGCGTTGAAGGAGAGGGGGTAGGACCATTTGAGCTGTGTATTTTTTAAATCTGCTGGGGTTTTGCAAATCCCATACCCAACCTTTAAGTAGCTACTTAAATGATATGTTATTATCAACAGAGGTAGTTAACTGAGTTTCTGTATAAACTGTTTGTGTTATTACAAGTTATACTGATGTAAAATATCATCTGAGATGATCGTTATGAGGGATGTAGTGTATGGCACCCCACGTAAGATACGAGATGACGTCAGTGGTTGTTCGTTACCGGAAGTATGTGAATAAAGCAGCATGTGAACGGTCCCGGCGTTGTAATGTCTTTAGTGTTAATACGGGTTAAAACACTACAAAAAAAATTATAATTCATACATCTTTTGGAGAGTATTATTACTAAACTGAGTAGTAACATCAGTTTCGATAAGCAAGATATTATGAATGGGTAATTGTCCAAATTGTAGACAATTGTACTACTTGTACAAATTTGCATAGATAGAGCATAGACTGTTAGTGTGTGGTGCCTAGTGGTTTAGAGGTTTGCACATTTAGTTTTGAAAATATTCAACAAATTTGAGAATTAGCTATCTAAGCTTCAAAGATTCTCGGATTAGTCTGTATTTAAAAAACATTGCCAGATGTTTGATTATTCTCAGATGGAACATGATATGTTTGATCAGAGTTTTAATCTCCTTAACTGCAATGGTGGATGTGTTCCTTACAAGTAAAGTGTTCCTCACCCTGACACATCTCCATAGTTTCCTGGATATCAATCCCAGGCCGTGTGCTAATGGGACAGAAGGCCAGGATGAAGTCACATCGGTCCGACGACATCACCTCAGTATGACCTTTGTTCTTCAGTTTTTTAACCAATTCATTGTCGGCATTCAGCTTTAATCCATTCATTGTTGTGAACCTAAATTTCTGGGGGTCTGCGAAAATAGAAATCTGCTGTCAAAAGTTATCGCTAACAAAAATATTTTTTTTGTGATCTTGATTCTGGGTAGGTGTATAGTCTGAGTGGTCCTGATCTCAAATATTTCAGCCATGGTCAGAACTTTAAACATGCCTTTTAACAACACAAACCATTAAAACAACACATACAAACAGTTAGGTGTATGGAACTGGGACAACATGATGATTTCTGCTCCACTACATATCACTAAATATGTTCGTTAATGCCATAAGCACGCCATCGGGAACCAGATACTTTGAGAACCATGAGGCGTGTACCACCGGCAGGAACAAACGGAATAGATACTTTATCTTATTTATATGAGCTCACAATGTGAATGATTACATAGTATTTCCCTGCACATTGCTCCTTCTCATCTCATCTCATTTTCTTCCGCTTATCCGGGGTCGGGTCGCGGGGGGAGCAGCTCAAGCAGGGGGCCCCAGACATCCCTTTCCCGGGCCACATTGACCAACTCTGACGGGGGGATCCCGAGGCGTTCCCAGGCCAGTGTTGAGATATAATCTCTCCACCTAGTCCTGGGTCTTCCCCGAGGTCTCCTCCCCACTGGACGTGCCTGAAACACCTCCCAAGGAAGGCGCCCAGTGGGCATCCTTACCAGATGCCCGAACCACCTCAGCTGACTCCTTTCTAAGTAAAGGAGCAGCGGCTCTAATCCGAGTTCCTCACATTGCTCCTTAATTTACACAATTTATACATGAGTATACAATATGTATTAATTAAATAAAATGTACCTGGAAACACCAACTTCACCAAATATTGGATTTTCCGGGCTAGCATGATGAAAAACACTGAAAAGAAAAGTTGAAATAAAAGGTTTCTGAATGCACAAGAAGTATTCTTCGGAAAACCTTTGTTCCAAGACTTAAAAGGCCAGAAACATTTCATCAGGCTTGTGCACATACTGTCTCCAGCGATAAATGCTAGCAGCTTTATTGTATTTATAATCTGCTTGAGTGTCTATACGAAGCCATATGTGTAACGTTAGTTACGTATTGTAACTCTAGATTCTATGAGTATAGGCGCAGCCTTTTAAGGCTATCGCTATTGGGTTTTCCCTAGGTGCGAACCGTAGCACTGAAAAAAATGTAATCCCCGCCCACAGCGTGGGCCTCAATCACGTCCGCAGTCCGGACATATAAGCGGGCGCCGGCGGACGTTCTGCTCCCAATAAACAGCTTTTCTTCAGCTATTTAAAGGTCAATGAGGCCGACCACTTAAAAAGCTTCTGAACGAGCTAGTAATAATGTTTTGGTGTAAAAGCCAGGTTCGAGCGCAATATGGCCGAACTGCCATCTCCTTGTATTCTAAGACAAGAAGGGGCTACAGAGAGTGCAGACAGGTCGATCACTCCCTTAGCTGACGTCAGGGCCTGCAGCAAAGCTGTCTTGGCTGACACAAACTTGAGGGGCACCCGGTCAAGAGGCTCAAACGGGGCTTTAACCAGTGCGCAGAGCACCAGTGTTAAATCCCATTGTGGAGTGAGAGAGCACGTCAAGGGTCTCTCTCTCATCACACCTTTTAGGAAGTGCTTCATTAAGGGGTGACTAAAAACTGTTTTATCCCCGAAGCCTTCGTGGCATGATGAAACAGCAGCCGCGTACGTTTTAACCACCATTTCTGGAAAGCCGTCCATTTAGCCAAGTAACACGCTCAGGTGGAGTCAGCTCTGGCACCCTGGATGGTCTGTAAGACCTCCTGGGAGAGGCCGAGACCCTCTAGGCGCTCGCGTTCAGCGGCCAGGCCCACAAGCACTGGCCGACCTCTGGGTAATCTATGATTGCTCCCCCTGCCTGTGAGATAGCGTCTCGCCGCCAAGGGAGTTCCCTCTGCGGCCCCGAGAGCAGACGCTGGAGGCAGGGAAACCACGGTGCACTCGTGCGTTGCGGTGCTATGAGAATCATAGACAACTGCTCCTCTTGGACTTGGTCCAAGACTTGGGGAATCAGAGGGACGAGTGGGAAAGCGTACAGGAGTGTGTTTGGCCACAGTCTGTGAGCGAACGCATCCAACCCGAGTGGGGGATTGTCCTTCGCGCTGAGAGAGAACCACAGTTCGCATTGTGTGTTCTCCCGTGTGGCGTATAGGTCGATCTCCGCCTTCCCAAACTCGCTCCATATCTGATTGATCAGATCGTAGTGCAGAGTCCTGTCCATCTATTTGGCCAGGGTGCACGCGTTCAGCCATTCTGAGTAATGCTCTGAAAGTGGCTGTGCAGCCTCTTGTTTTGATGCGGCTGTAATAGAAACAAGCCACGCTTGAGCCCCTGCCGCCGCTGCGAGGGAAGGAGTCCTCCTCGTAGCCCATGGGGAGCTCTGCCCGAAAGGTCTGGGTCTGTGTGTCATTAACAGAGGCATGCCCTGCCTGCTCAGCTTCCGACAGGAGTGTAGCTTCCTCTCTCCTGAGCGTTGGGACGCGAGGAGGAATAACACTGTGACTGGGCAGCAGACTGCTGACACTGTGAACGAGCTGCGTGTCATTCGTAGACAGAGAGCTCGTTTTAGCGGCCGTCTCGCCACATGTCATGCCAGGCATGATGTGGTGAGGGGAAAGTAATGTAGGGCTGGCTCGATCAATAATACAAGGTTTCTTGACGGCCTGCCTATATGTGGTGGGAGATGCGTGTGAAACAGTTATGGCCGGGCCGATAGGCTCCGGCGTTAACTGGGGTGTGGGGAGAAAACAGCAGTCTTTAGTAAAGAGGTGTTTCTCGCTGTCACACGCTTCTTCCTCACCCCGTAATAGCCGGCGCTTGTGGGGCGGGACATCGCCCCATGAGCCCGCTGCCCGAGGCCTTTGCTGGCCGCTCGCCGCAGCCTGCGATGGAGGCGGGCGGGGCTGGTAAGCCGGGTGAGGTTGTCTTTTTAAAAGTAATGTAGGGCTGGCTCGATCAATAATACAAGGTTTATTGATGGCCTGCCTACATGTAGCGGGAGATGCGTGTGAAACTGTTATGGCCGAGCCGATCCGCTCCGTCGTTAACTGGGGTGTGGGGAGAAAATAGCCTTCTTTAGTAAAGAGGTGTTTCTTGCTGTCACACGCTTCTCCCCCACCCCGTAATAGCCTTCGCCGGCGCTTGTCGAACAGCCTGTAACTGTCGCCTCATCTGCTCAGGGATGCCCGGGGTCTGCTGCAGCCACAGGTTCCTCTGAATGAGGTGCTGCCATGCCGCCGTCCGGGCTGCGGCCACCGCGCCGGTGGAGCAGAGGCAGAGGATGACACCGGCGGGTTGCGCCACGTCGACTGCCCGTTCAGCCAGACGATGAGGGTCAGCCACCATGGTGGAGATGTCAAGTGCCAGCAGGGCGAAGTTATTCATAACAGCCTTTTGCTGCATCATACACTGATGCGCTCTGTCTGTAAGCTTGGCCGTCAGCTGGTCTTTGGGAGCGGGGCAGCGGTTGCTGAGCCCCGGCTTCACTCCAAAGACAGCACACAGAGCGGGATCCAGCGGCGGTACCACCCTGTAACCCCGGTCTGTCAGACCCTCCGTCTTCGTGACCTGGATAAATGTTTTCACCGGGGCCCCGAGCTTCCCGGGCTCCGCCGCTGCCCCACTGAAGTACGGGCTGATGGCGGGAAACATCGGCCAGATCGAGTCGAGACAGGCATCGCGTGTCATGGCCTCGAACCCCTAGATGCCATGAAGCTGGTCCGGGCGTTGGGGGGCCTGAGGCATGGGCACCGCAAGGCCGAGGTTTGCGTCTGACCTGGCTATAATGCCCGATAGCTCTGCCACCAAAACTCCAACCACTGGAAGTGATGCGGCGGCAGAGACGGGCAATGCTGCCGCCCCGGGCTCCGACCTCTCCATTCAGAGAGGAGATGCCGGGGGAGACGCCCCTTCCTCGTCGCGGTCGGAGTCGTCCGACTCCGAGCTCACCAGGAGAGAGAGGGCATCGTCGAGCGGGACAGTAAAGTCGTCGATACCATCAGCAATGATGTCCATCTAATTATGCTACAGGATCATCCTGAAGAAAATGGGAGGGAGCAGAACGTCCGCTTATATGTGCGGACTGCGGACGTGATTGAGGCCCACGCTGTTGGTGGGCGGGGATTACAATTTTTTCAGTGCTACGGCTCGCGCCTCGGGAAAACCCAATAGTGATAGCCTTAAAAGGCGAAGCCTATACGACATAGAACTATGATTGATATTCACCCTTTTTACTTATGTGTGTGTAGGCTTGTGGTGGCAAAGAGAAAAGAAACCCCTTAAACGTATCCTCCAATTTGTTCTTGGGACTTTAACTTTAAAATGATCTCAGCTTGACTGCAGTGCCACACTTTTGTGTCTGTGCAATAATAATCAATACCATCACTATGAGGGAACATTTCGCCTGATTTCACGATGTCTGGTTACCTGTTTGCACAACACATACAAACAGTTAGGTTTATGGAACTGAGACAAAATGATGATGTCTGCTCCACTACGTCTCACTAAATATGTTTGTTAATGCCATAAGCACGCCATCGGGAACCAGATACTTTGAGAACCATGAGGCGTGTACCACCGGCAGGAAAAAACAGAATAAATACTTTCTTATTTCTATGAGCTCACAATGTGAATGATTACATAATATTTCCCTGCACATTGCTCCTTAATTTACACTTGAGGATACAATTTATATTCTTATATTCAATTTATATTCTATATATTTGTATTCAATAATGCATTAATTAAATAAAATGTACCTGGAAACACCAACTTCACCAAATATAGGATTATCCGGGCTGGCATGAGGAAAAACACTGAAATGAAAAGTTGAAATAAAAGGTTTCTGAACGCACAAGAAGTATTCTTCAGAAAACATTTGTTCCACGACTTATAAGGCCAGAACCATTTCACCAGGCTTGTGTACATACAGTCTCCAGTTATAAATGCTGCTTGCAGCTTTATTGTATTTATAATCTGCTTGAGTGTCTATACGAACCGATATGTGTAACGAAGATTGATATTCACCCTTTTTACTTGTGTGTGTGTGTGTAGGCGTGTGGTGGCAAAGAGAAAAGAAACCCCTTAAACTTATCCTCCACTTTGTTCTTGACTGAACACCTGCAGATTTGGGACTTTAACTTTAAAATTAGCTCAAATTATTCACAAAAAATGCCTGATTTTGAGCAGGTTTATAGTCCGAGTTTTCCTGATCTCAAATGTATCAGCCATCCTCAGAATTCATGGAGTGTATCTTAAGCAAGTTCCAAGCATAAAGTCAACTCAATGTCAAAATGTTTGATTTAGACTTTGAAACTCTTTAAAATTATAGAATAAAAATTCTTGATTTGTGTAAAGTACAGAGTCTTAGTGGTCCTGATCTCGAATATATCAGCCATTGTCAGAATGGAGCAATATCTAATTTGGGAAAAAATGTGGGACTTCAACTAGCTTGACTGCAGTGCCACACTTTTGTGTCTGTGCAATAATAATCAATACCATCACTATGAGGGAACATTTCGCCTGATTTCACGATGTCTGGTTACACAACATTTTAGACTCTCTTGAGTCGAGCCATACTACAGCCAGGCTATATTTAGCACTAACTACAGCCATTCTAGATGCCCCTATCGGCAGCAAATTACATTTTCAGCAACTCGCAACTCTCCGTTAGCTCGCGTGCTTGAAAAAACAAAACTCTGGTCAGGCCGATCACATCGTGTATAGAGTCGGTGGGCGGGCTTAACATAATGACAACTGAGTTGCGATGGTTCCGTATAAAGTATGCGGTCCCTGCTACATGATTGATTGTAGCGCCATCCTATCGCGTACAGAGGGAATTTGAAAGACAGCCATTTATCCCACCCCTTGGACTGAGCCGTGCCAATGGAGTGTTCCCAGACCAAACATTTTGATGTGGGTTTGGCTTGCCAGGCTAGCAATTTGTATGTCGTCTTCAACATCAGTCGCTAGCAATAGAGCGCAACAGTGTGGTTCCGGAAGTAAAAGTCCCATTCATTTTCTCCATAGAGGTTTTGATTAAATGCAATAATGTCGTAACCATCCAAAGTATACTTACCATGTGCCGTTATATTGTGAAATATATTACATATGCTCCTGTAGAAGCCACAAGTTAAAGACATGAACTTCTGGTTTTTCATTGTCATTTCATGTCATTTGAAACCGACTACGACTGCTACACTACCCACAATTCTAGTGTAACACAACGTCTTTGATTTGTGGAGCTCGCTGTCAGCAAGGAAACATTTACCCTCACCCGCAAAGGTCAAGTCGCTGATGAAAGCTGGCACTGTTCTCGATCGATTACCACAGTGTAGAATGTTGTATCTGCATTGCATTGACAAGCTTTGATTGGTCCAATGAGCCACGTAGTCACGTGAGCATGAGACCCCGGTTGATTGGTTGGCTAGCGATGTTGGATCTGATGACATGTACTAGCTGGGCAATGTAAAATAAAACTCCATAAGAAAGCCTCCATCTGAGCTATTCTACATGGTGTCAGAAGTAAAACGTCTACGTCGTACTACACATGGTTAGTTTAATGTTTTGTGCAATTGGACCATAAATATTTGATGGTGATTCAGACTTTTCGGTGAGCGAGAAGAAGAAGAGATGGCTGATGGATTTCGGCGTCCAGATGTTCGATGACAAAATCGCGGATAACTGGCGAGTATTCAAACAGGAATATGACATCTTCATAGGTGCAGCTCACGGTGACAAGCCAGATCGGACGAAAGCCTACATACTCCTCAATCTAGCGGGAAGCGGGGCTATCGAGAGGGAACACACATTTACCTATGCTAGTATTCGGCATCAACTCTGATAGCGTGAGGAAGATACTGCTACGAGAGTGTGAGCTAACGTTGGCAAAAGCTATCAAAATATGATGGATTAACGATCTGACCGAACACTAGCGGCTACTCCGTGCACCTCAACAATGAGCGTGGATGCGGTGCACCGAGGCAAGGCCTGGCCATAAGCAACAGAAAGATCAAGGTGCATCAGAAAACATCATAAGCTGCCGGAACTGTGGCCATGAACACCCAGCGAAAAAAGAACTTTGCCTCGCATATGGTAAGCAATGCCATCACTGCAACAAATTAAACTATTTCCGAAGCCACTGCAGAGCTGCATTTAAAAGCAAACAACACAAGTCTGTGCACCAGGTTGCTCAAATCAACTCAGATGGCTGCAGTGTCACTTGTAGATAGCAGTGAAATAAATGCTTTAAATGAAAATAACAGGAATCTCAAAGAAGAATTTAACTGCTGTGTAACCGTCAATGGGAAAAAACTCAAACTGAAAATCGATACTGGCGCAAAGTGCAACATCATCTCATTGGATACACTCAAGCAGGTTAGAAATGGAGAAAAAGTTGACAATAATAGGAGGGTGAAGCTGGTGGCATATGGAGGTACAGTGATAAAAACTGAAGGGAATGTGCTGCTAAAATGTCGGCTGAGCAACCATAGATTATACAGCCTACAATTCCATGTGGTAAACAGAAATGTCCAGAAACTACTAGGGCTGCCGGCTTGTCTATAAATGAATCAAATGACTCTGAAAGATGAAGTTTTTCATGGGCACCTGAAAGACAGACAAAATTCAACGCACAATTGGTTTCATGACTATGCCGACCTGTTCAGTGACGAAGTGGGCTCCCTTCCAGTCACATACCACGTGAAGTTGGATCCAAATGTCACTCCTGTCGTCCGCCCGCCTCGTCGCGTTCCAGTAGCAATGATGGACAAGGTGAAGACAGAATTGCAGACCATGGTGAAATCGGGAGTCATCACACCCATCTGAGCCCACAGAATGGGTATCCTCAATGGTAGCCACACACAAAAAAGGACACTGACAAGATACGGTTGTGCATTGACCCAAGGGACCTAAATAAAGCAAAAATGCGCCCACACCATCCAATGCGCATGGTCGAGGAAGTGGCTGCCCAAATGTCGGGTGCAACAGTATTTTCAGTGCTCGATGCCAAGAGTTTATTCCGGCAAATCAAACAAGACAGAAATTCCTTGTTTCTCACCACTTTTGCCACTCCATCTCAGAGGTTTTTCAGAGATCTATGGAGCAGATATTTGCGGGCCTCCCGTGTGCCATAATTGTCGATGACATCATCGTTGGTGGAAGAGACCTCAAAGAGCACGACGAGAATGTGCGGAAAGTGCTAGACAAGGCACGTAAGGTCCGGCTGAGGTTGAATCCAGAAAAATGCTAATTTCAACTGAAGGAGGTCAGCTACGTTGGACACGTCTTCACCAAACAGGGGCTCAAGCCTGACTCAGCAAAGATTCAGGCGATCGCTGACACCCCGCCACCGGAGGATAAAGCTGCACTACAACGTTTCCTTGGAATGATGTACTATCTTGGAAAATGTATTCCTAACCACAGCAACATTGCAGCACCCCTACATCAGCTCCTGCACAAGGACATAGCATGGTGTTGTTCAGAGCAACAACAAAAGGCATTCGACACACTGAAGCAGCGTGTGATATCACCACCTGTGCTGTCATACTACGATGTGCACAAACCGGTCACTCTCACATGTGTCAAGAAGAGAGAGAACCAGAAAAAATTCTACAATCGTGGCAGCCAGCCTCTCACTCCACTCCACAACTCCCAGGTGGTCCGACTGCATCAGAGAAAGGACATGACAAAATGGGCATTGTCAAAAGGGCGGCCGCTGAACCAAGATCTTACCTGGTCGAGTCGGAGGGTAGAGAGTACCGCAGGAATCGACACCATCTGCTGCCTGTAGCAGAACAACACCCTCAGGCCGTAGAGATTGATCCATTTTCATCAGCAGATCCAGCATCCGACAATGAAAACATCTGGAGTCCACCCAGTGTCCCAATGTCCCCAGAGACACAGCCCCCCACGAACAATAAGCACTCACATGGCCACTCCGGTGAGCCCCCCATACAAACACCTACGGAGCGCTCAACCCCTTGTTCCAGATATGGCAGACCCTTGAAGCCCAACCCCAAGTACAACACTTAATCTAACAGCAGTGTTCTGCCACTGATGTGTTTAGTTAAAAAACATGTAAAAAATACATGTTACCATGCATTGTATGTGAATGTTTATGCTGTTTCTTAGCACATGTTCACAATTGCTCTTCTGGTGTGTGTTACTTGAAGACATTTCTACAGGTAACTCGTTTAACAAAACAGTTGTTTATTCTGAGATATTATTTTAATGCATGTTTCCTGTTATTGGAGGTGTTAAACTAAAGAAGGGGGATGTAGAATGTTGTATCTGCACTGTATTGATGAGCTTTGATTGGCCCAATGAGCTACGTAGTCACGTGAGCATGAGACCCCGGTTGATTGGTTGGCTAGCGATGTTGGAACTGATGACATGTACTAGCTGGGCAATGTAAAATAAAACTCCATAAGAAAGCCTCCGTCTGAGCTATTCTACACACAGTAACCATTATTTCCCATAGAGATAAATGGAAAGTTAGAGTTGCTGTAAGAAATGTAGAGGAAATTAGCTGTGCATGTTGCATAACATGTTCATATAGAAAATATGATAAAAAATAAGTAAGAATAAGTAAGAAACATCTGTCAGTTTGGTCTTTGCTTGTATGTCTCCTTGCTTTCTTTTGTGCTCTTCCCCAGATTATTCTTAGATAAATAAACTGCTAAAGAGTAAACGCAACCTTCTGTATCGTTATAAAATAACCCAACGTGTTTAATTTTTAGTAGAGAACCCGTGCTGATATATTAAACATATATTCTTGGGTGAGGGGCCCAAGGTAGAATTGTCTAGAGAGGAAGATGGTAGAAGTGCCTTAAATGAGGTACTCTGTAATGAGGCACTCTGTAATGAGGTACTCTGTAATGAGGTACTCTGTAATGAGGTACTCTATAATAACGTATTCTGTAATGACATACTCTGTAATGACGTACTCTGTAATGAGGTACTCTGTAAGACATGCCTATTTACAACACAAACCACAACACGACACATACAAACAGTTAGGTTTGTGGAACTGGGTCAACGTGATGATGTCTGCTCCACTAAGTATCACTAAATAGGTTTGTTAACGCCATAAGCACGCCATCGGGAACCAGATACTTTGAGAACCATGAGGCGAGTACTACCAGCAGTAAAAAAATCAAATACTTTATCTTCTTTCTATGAGCCCACACTGTGAACAAGTACGTAATATTTCCCTGCACAATGCTCCTTAATTTACACTTGAGGATACAATAATACAGAACATTTACCTACCATAGGTCATTAATTAATAAAATGTACCTTTAAGCACCATCTTCACCAAATATTGGAAGCCCATATTCAAGGCTGTCCTGGTGCAAAACGCTGAAATAAAATGGTGAAAGGTTAAAATGAAAAGGTTTCTGAACATAAAACAGGTATTTTTCAGAAAAAAATTGTTGCACGACTTACAAGACTGGACCGGTTCCATCTGGCTGTAGCCCTGGAGCCAACACGGTTTGATACAAATAAACAGACAGATACTTTATGAGTGTAGCATTTACTTTGTTGTATTTCGACAATAAGACATTGTTAAGTTATGTTGAAAGGCTGAAATTAAGTTCAGTCAAAATGTTAAACACTTAGCCTATTAGGTTAGAAATGTTGTAGTTTGGCTATTAGTCGGTGAAGTTGAGGCAGTCGGTTGGAGACGGTTTGTTTTGTTGTGACGTTAGCTGTTGTGCTTCATCAGTTCAACATGCTGCTCCTGTCGGTTCGACACGGAGCGAACCTCGGGTCAATGAATTAGCTCTGTTTTCGCCTCTTTCTACCCTGCCTTCTCTTTTTTTTTTTATAGCTGTCTAGACATTATTATGAATTATAAATCACTGAAGTTCTGCATTATTCTTGTTCTTTTTTGATGGAAAGTCAGGTTAGGTGTACATTGTACACGGCTCTCAGGAGTCTGTTGTTTGGTCAAGTGGTTCTTTAATCTGGAGATTTATTTTCAAAACCTGTGAATTTCACTTATATGTTCGTAAACATGGAAATCTATGCCATTTAACACTGTTACTGAAATAAGTCCACAATTTAGAGCAAATCTGTAAAAGCCTGTGTTTTTGCCATTTTCCTCAAAAGACTGAACGGTCCACTCTGCTGTACGCAGGGGGCTTTCTGTTCGTGACATCAGAGTGCCTGTTCCGAGGTAGTCTGACGTCACCACCAAGAGGTACCGGGTGCAGTTTGTCTGGCCGTGTGTGTGTGTGTGTGTGTGTGTGTGTGTGTGTGTGTGTGTGTGTGTGTGTGTGTGTGTGTGTGTGTGTGTGTGTGTGTGTGTGTGTGTGTGTGTGTGTGTGTGTGTGTGTGTGTGTGTGTGTGTGTGTGTGTGTGTGTGCGTGTGTGTGCGTGTGCGTGTACGTGCGGAGCTCTGTCTGGGAAGTGCCAGCGGTGGACTACCGTGTTCACGAGAACGTTGGGCTTTTCGGACCCTGATTACATAATGCCCTGCGGTGTGTGTGGATGGTGAAGCTCCGTCTGAGCAGCGATTTATTTAAAGTCCGCGTCCGGGTGAGGGTTACGCGTCTCGGACACTTGTACTATAACGCCACGGTGTGTATGGATTATATCGATCATACACGACAGTACCGACAAAGTATCATAACGTTTTATCAAAACTTTCCGTAGGAATTTGGTTTCCCACTCAGCTGAGCCAGTGTGCCCTGCTCAACAAGGCACTGATCCGGTAGTAGCCTAATTACAGCTACAGCCCCCAACTCCTCCAAACTAATGACGTTTTAGGTCATTGGTAGTATACAGCATTGAGTTGTATACGAAGTCGTTCTACTTCTTCTATATGTGTTTTTCCTACCGTAGCGACTGCTGTGTTGCGTTCTGCTCAAAGGACCGGACAAAACTTTCACTTTTACTTTCGGCGTTCCGGATGTTTTAAGCGGTACTATATATGGTCATATGGTGTGAGAGCTCTTCTTCTTCTTCTTCTTCTTCTTCTTCTTCTTCTTCTTCTTCTTCTTCTTCTTCTTCTTCTTCTTCTTCTTCTTCTTCTTCTTCTTCTTCTTCTTCTTCTTCTTCTTCTTCTTCTTCTTCTTCTTCTTCTTCTTCTTCTTCTTCTTCTTCTTCTTCATTTAACCAGGTTAGTCTCATTGAAATTAAAATCTCTTTGACTAGAGACCTAGCCAAGATGGATAGCAGTACACAGTTCCAACATAAAACGTTAATGCAAGTTCAATACTAAGTGCAATTGTGAAAATACATTAAGATTATTGACTAAAACGTTTGTAATTTCCAAAAGAGTCTGACATCAAACTCTTAACAGCTTTAGATTCATTAAGAGTCACTAGGTCCTGAAGCTTGAGCTGCTTCTGCAAGTTATTCCAGGAAGACGGTGCAAATAACTTAAAGGCCCTTTTACCCAGTTCTGTCCAAGCCTCAGCAACAGTCATAAGCACCATGTCCGAGACTAGGGCCGGTGTTTCAGTTCAAGTGGTGACCGGTTTAACTGGTGACCCTCAGCCGAATGCTTCGCTTGTTGTCGTGGCTACGCCAGATGTTCGAAATCGGGACCAGACACGTAGCTGTCCTTGCGATTGCCTCTTTGATTTGTTATTCTATAAAATGTCAAAAACATTACAATCTCATTCGTTTTTGGAGTGTAATTGGAAGAAACTTGTCACGTAGAACCGTTCTAAGCCGAAATAAATGGAAAATGAATGTTTAAAATATGATACATTACGGGATTCGAATTCATACCATTGGGGGGAAAAAATATAACAATCCGCAATTCCATTCCATTGTGCCGTTGACCCACTGGGGAAATAACCGCCGTAGTATAATAGAATTCGCAAATACTTCTTGAAAACACGAAAGGCAGCCAGATCAACTTGTGACCCTACTTTTTATGTAGTTATGACCATGCATTGGTCGCGTTTCTAAAAAATAAAACGCCTTTACATCCAGTTAATCCAAACCTAATGTTGTGTTGCCCTCCGCTCTTGAAGCGTGGTAAGGTTAGTTTTATATTGGACGTTGGATATTCGACGCATTCGAAAAATCTATTTAGCACTGGCTTCGATGGACGAATTTGTGTCAAACCTACTTAGATGTGTTAATACAAGGCTTACCTATGTAAAACAAAGCACCATTTGATTTTATAAAAAAAAATGTAATGTTAAAAAAGGCTATAAATCTATTTTGCGGCTTGACCTTTTGACCTACCCATATCAAAACACATCTGGTGTAATCAACTAACTGCCCCACACATAAGACAAAGCTTATTTTCTCAAAACACCTACCCTTTGATTTTCTAAATATTTTTTTAACATTAAAAAAATTGTATAAAATCAAAACGAGGGTTTTTGGAAAAAATAAGCTTTGTGTTATGTGTGGGGCAGTTAGTTGATTACACCAGATGTGTTTTGATATGGGTAGGTCAAAAGGTCAAGCCGCAAAATAGATTTATAGCCTTTTTTAACATTACATTTTTTTTTATAAAATCAAATGGTGCTTTGTTTTACATAGGTAAGCCTTGTATTAACACATCTAAGTAGGTTTGACACAAATTCGTCCATCGAAGCCAGTGCTAAATAGATTTTTCGAATGCGTTGAATATCCAACGTCCAACATAAAACTAACCTTAACACGCTTCAAGAGCGGAGGGCAACACAACATTAGGTTTGGATTAACTGGATGTAAAGGCGTCTTATTTTTTAGAAACGCGACCAATGCATGGTCATAACTACATAAAAAGTAGGGTCACAAGTTGATCTGGCTGCCTTTCGTGTTTTCAAGAAGTATTTGCGAATTCTAGTAGGCCCTATATACTGCGGCGGCGAATTTCCCAGTGGGTCAACGGCACAATGGAATGGTATTGCGGATTTTAATGTTTTTCCCCACAATGGTACGAGTTCGAATCTCGTAATGTATGTTTTCATGTGAATAAACGTTGTGTCTCAAAGTGGTATCGCCTTGCGTCACATTGATTTCCGAAGTCGCTGCTTTGCTTACAGAGAGGATATAAAGAAGGAGGACGCGACAACACCACATCAGGCGACCGAAATGATCGAATGAGCGCATAACAGTGTTTTTGGCTAGTTTCAAGCAGTGGAGGGCAACACAACATTAGGTTTGGATTAACTGGATGTAAAGGCGTCTTATTTTTGGGATACGCTACCAATGCATGGTCATAACTACATGGAAAGTAGGGTCACAAGTTGATCTGGCTGCCTTTCGTGTTTTCAAGAAGTATTTGCGAATTCTATTATACGTACGGCGGTTATTTCCCCAGTGGGTCAACGGCACAATGGAATGGAATTGCGGATTGTTATATTTTTTTTCCCCAATGGTATGAATTCGAATCCCGTAATGTATCATATTTTAAACATTCATTTTCCATTTATTTCGGCTTAGAACGGTTCTACGTGACAAGTTTCTTCCAATTACACTCCAAAAACGAATGAGATTGTAATGTTTTTGACATTTTATTGAATAACAAATCAAAGAGGCAATCGCAAGGACAGCTACGTGTCTGGTCCCGATTTCGAACATCTGGCGTAGCCACGACAACAAGCGAAGCATTCGGCTGAAAGTCACCAGTTAAACCGGTCACCACTTGAACTGAAACACCGGTGTGGCCGAAAAGTGATCAGCTGCCAGAAAGTGATTTCAGCCGCGGGAGCGCGCACAGCCTGTTAAAGCCAGGCTATATCGCCTCGAAAAGTGTGTGCGGCGGCAAAGTCAGATCAGTCATACTAGTCAATAGCACTACAGGACTATTGTCCGCTGTATTAACACAGATATGTATTTTAAGGTGACAAGACATCGACATTGTACGGGGATCGACATCTGATCAGTCATAGGCTATAATCAATAGCACTACAGGACTATTGTCCGTGAGACAATTATCCTTCTTGATGTTTTTAAAACACTGTAATCGAAATTATTTCTGTGTGTCTATTTTATACAATAAAACATGCATTTTCTTACTATGCATTGTTTTCCCAGATTATAGATTTTTCTTCTCAAAATGAATTGAAAACATTCATGAGTAGGTCCTATCACATTAAATAGATTAGGGTTCAAACTGACACTATAACATTCATGTGGGCTATGTGGGGTAGATAAGAACCAATCCAGTCTCTTTTATCAGCTGTTATAAAGCGAAAATATGACACATTGGAGTCCTTTTCCTCCCGCCAGAAAATGATCTCAAGCCCTCTCTTGGTACTGAAATGTTTCATTTGCCTTAAAATGAGTTGAGAACTTTCATGAGTATCAAATTACATAGATTATATCACATCCAGTGTCTATTACCACCTTCACATGGGCAAATATAAGACATTTCAGTCGTTTCCCTCCTGCCAGAAAATGATCTCAAGCCCTCTCTTCGTACTGAAATGTTTTATATGCCTTAAAATGAGTTGAGAACATTCATGAGTATCACATTACATAGATTATATCCCATCCAGTATATATTACCATCTGAAACACCTTCACATGGGCAAATATAAGACATTTCAGTTGTTTTCCTCCTGCCAGAAAATTATCTGAAGCCGAATCTTGGTACTGAAATGTTTTATATGCCTTAAAATGAGTTGAGAACATTCATGAGTATCAAATTGCATAGATTATATCCCATCCAGTGTCTATTACCAGCTGAAACACCTTCACATGGGCAAATATAAGACATTTCAGTCGTTTCCCTCCTGCCAGAAAATGATCTCAAGCCCTCTCTTTGTACTGAAATGTTTTATATGCCTTAAAATGAGTTGAGAACATTCATTTGTTGAGAGTATCAAATTACATCGATTATACCAAGATTGCCACTCAGCTATACCCCTGCCTAGACACTTCACCATTTTGATCTTACCCCTGCTACAGCCCGTGCCAGCCATTTCCACTTCACTGCCCAGGATTTTCCCAACAAAAATTCAGTTTAACTTCATCCATTTTCATTGTCTGTGTTCTTCACTCAGCACAAGCCCATAGCAGTCATGTTATTACAACAAACAAGCCAAAACAAACAAATGTTTTCATATTCAAACTATTTATCAGGGGATGAAGACCTTACCTTCATGACCAAAACACCACAGTTACAACCATCCTTTTGAATGCTGTGTTTGATTGTGGCTTGCTGCCACTTTACATCCCCCAATCAGTCTTCTGATAGCGGTTCTGCCGCCTCCTGAAGAACTGGCTGTAGTGATGGTTGAAAGATTCAAAACATATTTTATCGTGATTGTAATTTCAATTTAATGAGGGCCTACTTTGCTACATAGAAACAAAAAAACGTTGTTACATTACATCATTCATTCTTAATGTTAAATAAAAAATACAAAATTGCAAGAGATTCACAATTCTTTTTGTACACTACTGAAATGTCTTATATTTGCCCATGTGAAGGTGTTTCAGCTGGTAATAGACACTGGATGGGATATAATCTATGTAATGTGATACTCATGAATGTTATCAACTCATTTTAAGGCACATAAAACATTTCAGTACCAAGAGAGGGCTTGAGATCATTTTCTGGCAGGAGGAAAAGGACTCCAATGTGTCATATTTTCGCTTTATAACGTATAACAGCTGATAAAAGAGACTGGATTGGTTCTTATCTACCCCACATAGCCCACATGAATGTTATAGTGTCAGTTTGAACCCTAATCTATTTAATGTGATAGGACCTACTCATGAATGTTTTCAATTAATTTTGAGAAGAAAAATAATTCTTCTTAAAAAATCTATAATCTGGGAAAACAATGCATAGTAAGAAAATGCATGTTTTATTGTATAAAATAGACACACAGAAATAATTTCGATTACAGTGTTTTAAAAACATAAAGAAGGATAATTGTCTCACGGAGAATAGTCCTGTAGTGCTATTGACTAGTAGCCTATGACTGATCAGACGTCGATCCCCGTAAAACGTTGATGTCTTGTCACCCTAAAATACATATCTGTGTTAATACAGCGGACAATAGTCCTGTAGTGCTATTGACTGGTATGACTGATCTGACTTTGCTGCCGCACACACGTTTCGAGGCGTTACAGCCGGGCTTTAACAGGCTGTGCGCGCTCCCGCGGCTGAAATCACTTTTTGGCAGCTGATCACTTTTGCATATTTTTGCAATATTTTTTTTGCGCTGTTGCATATTTTTTGCAATATGCACGAATTTGAAGCGTAGACAGGCATGACAAAAACAAACATAAAACATAAGATCTCCCCCCAACCAATTACCTTTTTATTAAAGGTGCTTAATAAATACACTTGCTTTGATTTGATTAGCATTTTACAGACCCATACAATGATAGGGCGTTTAGTACGGTCATTCACCGTTGCTTCTTTACCCATAAAAAGCTACAGTCAGTGATAAATTACGCTGATCTACCTTTGAGCATTTCCTATTATAGGCTACTGTGTAAAACGCTGTTTAGAATTAATGTTAGTATCAAGAAAAGAAAGACCAACCGGTGGGGGAAGATCTTATGTTTTGTTATAATGCAAACGTGCATGTTGAAGAAAATGTGCAACAGCGCCCCCTGGGGTCACCCTTTTTGGGGGGTCGCAGAATTCGGTGTAACGCCGGCGATCGGCATAGCCGAATTAATAATATACGAAACAAGCCAAATGCAACCAAACATTGTTCCAAAATTGAACGGACAAGGGAGGGGGCTGGGTATTAATTGTTGGGGCGCACTGGCGCTTCTTGGGCGTCCCGGCCAACCCAAAAACTCCTAGAACTCCTCGACCAACAAGGCGTCCCAGTGGAAGTTGGCTTATCGAGGGGGGAAATACTTCAGGTAGCCGACACAGCGCTGGGGAACCCTCAACACGTACCCCTCAACACGTACCCCTCTCTCCACTCTCTGCTCCAGATGCAGCTGCTAACGCCGCCGGCGACTAAAAACAAACAACCCGGCAAGAAGCGTGCTATTCGGCCTACCACTTCTGGTCCGGCCAAGCGTGCGAGGAAGAATGCCGATCATCCCGGTCCCCGGTATCCTCAACCACCCTACCCACAAGTCCTCAACACTGATATCTTCCAGGTTCTACAAACCCTCGCAGAGTCCGTGAAAAGCCTCGGAGCAAGGAAGGACGCAGTCGAGACACCGATCAAAACTCCAGGCCCCCAACCCGCTGTCGTCAGTCGTCACGGCGCCCATCAACTTCCTGCACACCCCGGCGCGCAACCATCTGTCTCGGCTTCCTCCGCTAACACAGCCTACGCACCAGCCGCGTGTTCAGCCACCGTGCCTATTGCCGTCTTGGCAATCTTCGTCCCTAGCTCCCAAATATTTTTCATTATCTACAGCTCTACCAGTTCAGCATCCGGGTAGGAGTTTCATTACGTCCGCCGCGGCAACCGTTTACCATCTTACTAAAGATGTCAATCTTGCGGGTTTACTGTTACCTTCCCCTGCCATAAAGCGACAATGGGTTGATTGTGGCGACGTGTCTGTTCTTTTAAAGACTACAGATCCCAGACTAACGTGCAATTTATCTTTTGGCGAGTTCGTTATTACTTTTGGTATCTACAGAGACATCATGTGCTGAGTTTAACCTGAAAGGAGGATCGAACTAGACGCTTACCTTGCCATCATCGCTGACCTCAACCATTGGGGAACTCAATTTTGAACTCAATTTTATGAATATCATTAAGCGTTCTCTGCCAAGTCAGCCCAATGCATAGCCATGTTAAACACTAGAATCGACTGGTCTATCATGGACACCGAGCTCCTGCTCTGCCATTTCGGTGGCCACAAGTCGCTATCGTGCACCATCTGTAGTTCTCACAGACACAGAACGGTGCTATACCGAAAGACTGCTACTACCTCTCCCGTTCCATTCCCTGTCCATGGTGGTGAACATTATTTGCAAGGACCCGCACCCGAAATCCACCTGCCCCTGCCGTCAAAGGCAGGCAGGCCAAGGGAGGGCCCCTCCCTTCATGAGATTCTAAAATCTCATCCATTTACCCCAATTAACATTCCTTCATTATCAAATTTCTCTCGTCTCACCCATACCCCTGTTTTGTAGACCATCTTATCGCGGGCCTTTCACAAGGGTTTCGGGTGGGAGTCTCCAGTCAGCTCAGGCTGAACCAGAAATAGTGTCTGCTCTTCTGGCTAAAGAGGTCCACAAAAAATACGTTATTGGCCCATTTAGTTCTCCCCCCTTCTCTCTTTTCCGCATCAATTCTCTCGGCGTCGCTACTCGGAGATAGTCAGGGAAAAAACGTCTTATTTTTGACATGTCCTCTACTCACTCCGACTATCACTACTTTCAACAAATGTATCCCACCAGCACCATTTTCTTTGTAATATGCCACCATCGATGACGCAATTGCGTTTATTAAAATCGCAGGTCAGGGAGCCTGGCTTGCTAAAGCCGACATTACGGATGCTTTTAAAATAATGCCTATTCATCGTTCCGATTGGCCGCTGTTCGGAGTTAAATGGCCCATTTGGTCCCAAAACCGAACGACATAATATACCTCAACGAAGGCAGGAAATTCTGGTAGTTTCTTCTTGCTTATTGGAACGGTATATCTTTCTTCTATAATGATGTGCCCAAACAATCTGATTCTCTCAAACTATGGCAATTATTAATAAACCGCGATCTGCATGGCCTACCATTATGTCTCTGATCAGACGTCTAACACGGCCGTTACTCCCAATTTCATCATAAATGCCGAGCATAAACCCGGTCACTATAATGTTCTAGCTGATTCTCTCTCTTGTTTTAGTTTCCAGGAATTCAGACGCCTATGCCCCGCAGCGAATATTGACCCAATACTCAGCCCACCTTTCCACGAACTCCGGATGGATTAGGCAACAGTTTCAATTCGCTGTTACTGTGCGTTCACACGAAACGCGACGGGGCGACAAGATCCCATACAAAGTGAACGTAGAGATGCGTATCGGGCGAATTTCTTCGCAAGAGAAACCGCCGAAAAGTTTTGATTTGTCGCGCCACACTTTTGCCATGCACAGGCGAGCGCTTTCACAAGGATTTGTAGCATGAAAAATTCGCTCGAGTTGAAATATTTCAACTTTGATGCGAATTTAGCGTGATTACGCGTGATGACAGCCAATCAGCTGTCACTTCCCGATCAAGATCAAACTGCTAAATGGAGGAGAAAATTATTATTTCGGTGTCCGCTCTGCCTGTGCTTTTTAATTGCACCATGTCTGGTTACAAGGACCGGACGGTGAAGGCAAGGGTCCGGCAGAAGGTGAGCCAAGAGGTTGGGCTAACTGGTAAGTTTTTTAAATTTACTTCACTTTAAAAGTTACTTTATTCCAGCTATCAATTGTACTTAACTATGAACCAAGCTAGTTAGTTAGCAGTTACCATTCAACAGTTCAGTTCGGATTACACAACGTAGTTTTATTTCTTGTCAGAGGACGTCTGCCGCAAGAGACTGAAGGGCCTGAGGGACACCTACCTCAGGGAGAGACGAAAAGAGGCGGGAAAGAGGAGTGGGACAGCAGCAGGGCCATCTAAGAGGTGGAAGTACTCTGCAATCCTGTCTTTCCTCTACCCATTTGTTACTCAGAGGGAGACCAGTAGCAATATGGGGCTGGGGGTCGAAGAAGACGGGATTGCAGAGTACCCAGTCGAAGACCAGGGTTCAGAGGCAGCAGCAGGGACAGCGAATAACCTAGGAGGTTGGTCGATAAGTGAAGACACACGCTCGCCCATACACAGCATGACAAACTCATGATTTGTTCTATCGATTGATAACTACCTCTTGTCACCTCAGAAGATCGAACCTGTACAAGCTGTGAGGAGCCGGAGGCTGCTGCTGCCTCTGAACCCATTCCACCACCACCACCAACTGCTGCGGTCACCAAATCCCTATTGCCCCAGGTCATTTAACATGAGAGAAATTACATTTATTTTATGTTACACTTCGTTTATGTAGTCATGAGGGTCCCTAATGCGTGAATGGTATGTTATGAGTATGACTAGTTATGTACTCATAGCCTTTCATGTTGAATGTATTTTTGTCTGTTACCTGACCCAAAAATGTTGTTTCCATTTGAAACAGTGAGGACACAGAAAAGAAGGAGAGTGGGGGGAGGGAGAGGGAGGGAGAGATAGAGAAGTGCCTCCTGGAGGTGTTGAGGAGGCAGCCTCCAGCGCCTCCGCCTCCTCCTCCTCCAGCGCCTCTCTCCGAGAACGAGACAAAACATTTTTTAAAGGGATACTTCCTTCCATGCATTCCAACGATTGCCACCCCATGCCAAAGAACACATGAAATTTCAAATTTAAAAATTATTGCATGACGCTAACAGTTACTATAATCCAGAACTGCTCAATTTGGACAATCAATTTGGACCATTCGGTGAATAGGTTCACTGGGGTGACAATCGTTGCAGGGAATGATGATGCCCATTTTTTTTTGTTTACACACACACACACACACACACACACACACACACACACACACACACACACACACACACACACACACCCCCCAATAAATGATTATTTCTATTAAAAAAATTTGGCTTCATATTCTTCATTGAATGGCCATTTAAGTTGCTTGAGGGATATGTTGCAAATTATTTTGTGCCACTGATTTTAGGGTCCAAGCAACTTTGCTTAAGGAATTTTTTGTCAGTTATGTTGTACCCTGCTCGTTGAAGAGCACAACCAAGAACGGGAGGTCCACACAGCGACAGTCAAATGTACGTTACATTTATTTAGTAACTCGAAAAAAAACACAAATCAGTATTCTGTAGTGTGGTGTTTACAAACGGCTAAAGGGCTACAATAACAACACCAAATCAAACCCAGTTGGGTGCCGGGCAGCACCAGCCTTCCAGGTGGGAGAGCGAGAGCGCCATGTTGGATTCCCCCCATCTTATGCAGGCTTCCGGCAGGTGAGTTCAATCCCTTAATGATGTGGCCAGCCAATCAGCTTCCCTGGAAGAACAACAGAGGCCAGCAGAAGGGAAGCAAGACGGCTCAGGGCCCCGTTTCCCGATATCGATGGATCTTCGCTCGTAAGATCATTCTCCCGATGGATCTTTCGAACCATCGATAATTTCTTTGTCGCGTTTCCCGAAACTCCACTTAACGTGAACGCGCATTCGCTGCACTCACGACGTCGTAGGATTGTAACTGTCTACTGACACGGTGCAGAAATGGGCTCCGTAGGAGGGGGAGAGGCAGGAATGTCGCAGGAAAATTTTGTTAAAAAGGGTTAAAATATCTCCCCATCAAGGACAAGAGTAGCCTATGAAAAAAATAGACTGCAATTATATGAATGCTAAATACATTAAAACACAATTGATTAGGCTTAAGCCGACATATATCAGTCCTAATCCTGAATGCACTCTGCGTTTCATGGCATTTCCCCCCTGAAATAATTCCATATGACAAAAAATTAAAAATAGCTTGTGTGACAACTACATTTATCTTAATGGGCTGATTTCTGAAACATGCTTTACACAGCAAAGAGAGCCGACTTAATCTGATTCCGCATAAAGTTTCCTTGATTGATCATTTGATTGGCTATAAAAGACCCTCCGGAAAAAGGGTAAGGCCTCTAGAAACGCCTCTAGAAACGCCAAACGTCATACAGCGCTACAGGCTGCCGAGGGAGGCCATCAGACAGCTGCTTGGGGCGATCAGGCAAGACCTCAGACGTGCTACAAGGAGGAGCTTTGCGCTCACACCGCAAGTGCAGCTCATGGCCGCCCTCCGATTCTACGCCACAGGGAGCTTCCTGCAGGTGGTAGGAGATGGCCAGGGCCTGTGCAAGGCGTCAGTGTGCAGATCGGTCCATGCAGTGACATACAGCCTCCTTCGTCTCGTACCGCGACACGTCCGTTTCCACAGCAGAGACGAGATGGGTGCGACCCAAGATAACTTTTTTCGGTCGTTCCGCATCCCACAAGTGGCCGGAGTCGTGGATGGAACTTTGATTCCAATTCCCACGCCCCACGTTGATGGCCACGTCTACATCTGTCGGAAGGGATATGCTGCTGTCAACTGCCAGGTGGTGTGCGACCATCAGGGCATCATCCTGGATGTCGTAGCGAGATGGCCTGGAAGCACTCACGAGTCACGACTCCTTCGTGTTCCGCGAGTCCTCCATCGGACGGCTGGCTGCAGCCTCCAGGGGAGAGTGGCGGCTCCTCGGAGACAGTGGCTATCCGCTTAGGCCTCACCTGTTCACCCCAGTGGCTAACCCCGGAGATGTCCACGAGGAACGGTACACCGAAGCCCACCGTCTGGCCCGGTGCATTGTCGAGCGCACGATCGGCAGGTGGAAGTTGCGCTTCCGATGCCTCCACAAGTCCGGCGGAGGGCTCCAGTTTGCGCCAGCCAAGTCGTGCGCTGTGATCTGCGTGACAGCAAGCAGCCAAGGCTGGGGTGGCATTGGGTGAACCGGACGAGGACGAGGACGAGGAAGATCCGTTTCGGGACGGCCTCCCGGATTACGCTGCTGGTGTGGAATCACGCCGAAGAGTGATCGCGTCTTTTTTTTAACCCCTCCCCCCATGTCACTAAACATGCCCGTCAACGTGACCAATCCCCACCATATCCCAGCCTTTTGCCTGCTCCTTTTGCCTTTATTTTTTTTTTCATTTCTTCCATTCATTTTTTTTTTCTTTCATTCATTATTTTGTTTCATTTTTATTTTTTGGGATTATTTTAGGCTATGTTTTATGAGTAGCCTATGTCACAGTCTGCACAAATCCCCCCACTTTCTCTCACACATTTTGAGTGCCCTGCCTGCGCAAACTTTTTCTGGACTGTCCCGTTTTATTTTGGCCATTTTAACATCTTTATTAATAAATTAATTAATAATCTTTATTAATCACCAAACTAAGAACATAAAGGCGCAATGCGTTTTAATAAAACGCATCCAATACACGGAATGTCCGATGGTGACGCCACTGAGGCTATAGTAGGCTGACGATGCTCTTATCGTCCTACGAGTACCTACGAGTACCCCTGGAGTACTTGTTAGCTACGAGCGTTTTCAAGACGTTCGTTACCAACGATGCTTTCGGGAAACGCGGTGAAAACTCTACGATGCCCTTTCGACGCACTTCACGATCCACTTAGGCTAACGACGCTTTCGGGAAACGAGGCCCAGGGCCGTCACAGTTGCCTGATTTCAAAATATAAACAAACTTTAACATTAACAAACTTAGTTAATAATGGCATATTACTGTTCATTAAGTCAGAAGATCATAGTTAATATAGTAATTTCAGGAAGTTTGCTAAATAGTAATGTGTGGGTGGCTATTAAAAGAGCCGTTTTGGGTGTGCTGGTGCGCTACATGTTGTCTTGCCATGGGACGGTTCCCTCTGCAGAGAAGTAGGACGTGAAGGCCTCCCGAATCCTGATTGCTTCCCTCACTGAGTTGTTGGCAGCAACTCTTCCCAGACCTGGCGGGTCTGGGAAGAAGTGGGTCCACCTCACCAGCTGGGATGTTCCCCCTCAATGCACTTGGGGGGGTGGTCTTCCGCATGAAGTTGTGGAGAACACAGGTAGCCTTCACACACTTCTCCGCAACCTCTACGTTGACCTCGAGGGGCACGCCTGTAGACCCTCCACTGGGAAGAAAGGATCCCAACGGCATTCTCAACAACCAGCCGAGCTCGGGACAGACGGTAGTTGAAAACCCGGCGCTCTCTTGCCAGGTTGTGACCAGGGAATGGGTCTCATGATGTTTTTCCGAAGTGGAAAGGCCTCATCAGTCACAAAGACATGTGGCTGTGGTCCTCGGTGGTCAGCTCCTGTTAGTGGCAGGTCAGCAGGCAGTTGGAGGGTGCCAGACTGAAGCGTTGCCTGCACCAAAAGCAGAGTTGGCCAGAATCCCACCATCGCTGGTTCTTCCGTAGCCCCCGACATCAATCACCCGGAAACAATATTCCGCATCTACAACCGCCAAGAGAACAAGAGAGAAAGTTCCCGTATAATTGAAGTACTGGGATCCTGAGTGAGCAGGGGCTTTGATGACCACATGCTTCCCAACCAATGTTCCACAGCAAAGAGGAAAATTCCACCGCTCCTCAAACCTCCCTGCAATGGACCTCCACTCATATGTGGTGGGCACAGCCATGACCTCCTCCACAAGACAGTCCCAGATTGCAGTGGCAACATCAGGGACAATGATGGAGACAGCGGAGATCCCAACATGGAAACTATTCGCAATGGTCCTGTAGGAGTCCCCAGTGGCTAGGTATCTGCATCATAAAAAAAAATGTAATTGTATTGTATTGAAGATACTATAGGTATCATTCATTTACAATAATTTTGCCCCGTTTATTCATTAAAAAAAAAAAAACGATTACAAAGGCAGGAGTCATATTTGATCAAAATAATGGATCTATTTATTGTATTTGACTACATACTATACTATTGTCGGCAGAGGATAATCAATCATTTCAAACTGTAATCTCATGTCCACTGAATGGAGCTGCCTACCATGGAGACGCCTGCTAGTTGAACCTGAAGTAAACGTTTAAGTTTATGTTTCGATTTTTACACACAAATTATGAAACAACCACTCACCGGAGACCGATGGACAGGCGCTCCGAAGCTGAGATGGAGCGCCTTTAGTTGGTGTCGAGCCGATAAATCCTAGCACCGATCCTACAAATTTCACATTTGGTGTGAACGTTCATATGTTGCTCTATATTGGTCAGAATTCAATGATCTTTTGAGAGAGCTCGGACTCATCAACAACTTGAACTACAATGAGGAACTCCCAGTGCAAAGTAAATAATTTGAGCAGGTTGCATAATGTGCATTCTAAAGTCACTATAGTATTCTGTTCACCAAAATTAACCAGAACTGCTGGTTGTTTAATTAACCACTACTGCAGGTGACATACCAATTTGGTCAGGTTTTGGTAAATATGGGGCCACACACACATCAAATCTACATCTGGGTGCCGGCCATCTAAGAGTGTGGAAATATGTATTTAAATGTTGACTACAATTATTTAATAAGAAAGTCATGGGCCTAGAATGCTCACATTGCTTTTTACATAACACCAACGGAATCATGGAACCTAGCTGCTTATTAAAGGTTGGGTACGGAATTTGCTTTTTTGGCCATTTTTGCAAAATTACTTGAAATCCTTATCATAACCCGCTTACAGCCACTGAGTTAGAAGTACTGACATGAAAATTAAACAAGTCAATCATCTGTGGAACGGGCAGGGCTCGAAAAACTCCAGCCAATCATTTGGATTGCCACCTCGTTGCATTGGACAGTAAGTACGTCAATCAAACGGTCGTACTGCACTCCCCCTCCCCCGCGCCCCGCGCGCGACCCCTTCGTGCAGTACTCGTGAGTGACCCAGAGCTCGTGACCCAGAGCAAGCTCCTGTTTGTTGCTATCCTGCGGTAGCTACTGGAACTAGTTAATCCACATTTGGACCTAGCAGTAGAAGACAATTTCCATGGCAGACAAGACGCCACCATCCCCACCACCACCACCAGCAAAGAGAAGGAAAACTCTTTTTCAGAGAGTAATTGATAATAAAAACGCTGAAAGAGAAAAACTGAAATCAAGAATAATCCTAGGCGCTGCTTTCGAACGTTGGCGGCAACTGAAGGACGAGAAGGGTCGAAAAACCGATGCTTGTGTGGCGGTTGACATAGTTTCAAAGTTTATACCGTTTATACTCGGTAATACCGGTGTTGAGACGAGTGTATTACTCGTTGTGAAAATGTCCACACCGCAGCAACCCTAGTGAAAACCAGGACTTCCAATACAATTATATGAAACAAACATACATTTTCTAAAAATAGTAATGATTTATGTGACCGTTTAATGTTTATAACATCTGGTGCAACCATAGCCGCGAGAACGTATTCTCAGCAGGGGGTGCTGGAAAAAAAAAACTCAGCCTGCACTAGACTCGCAACTCGTTACATTGATAAAAAAGATATATAGCAGCGCAGCTCAATTACACCAGTTCATGCGCGCACAGTTGAAAATCGATCGTTGTGTTCACTTTCTTCACACCATGGTTCACATCCAGCTGCTCACAGAACAAGTTTAGCGCACCACCGCTACCCTCACACTTTTTCATGTAACCTTTTTTCAGCACTAGGTCATATGAGCATTAAATAAATGCTGCGTCTCAAAATGCCTTGGACAGCAGCGAGGATGACTCGCTTTGCCACGGGCCGAAACAGTTCGGAGCGACCACAGCCAGAGCGAACACAGCGGGGCAGAGGAGTGTCAGGAATAGTCTTTGGTGTACACATCAGTACGGCCTATTTGCACTACTGTTTAGTGGCAATGCAGTGTTTTATTCTATGCCTTTTTATTTTCGTATATTATTTCAATGAATACAATTTATTTATTCATAAAAACAAGATCTGGTCTTCAAATCTTTTTTCCAAATATAGGTCGTCTTACAATGGGGTTTGTGTTTATATTCGGACCAATACGGTACAGCGGGCGCTCACATGACCTTAAGCATTTCCTGGTGCATAATGTGACGCTTCAGAACCTAAAATCCCGTTTCTCCCCGTTGACACGACAACACATAACCGGCGTTTTCAGAAATCTCCACTTTGGCCGGAGTTTTTAGAAATGATCGTTTTCTGTGATAAGACAGGGCCTCGGACAGGGGGTGTTGCAGCACCCCCAGCAACTTCCCGCGGTACTGGGTGCAACTTACAGCTGAATGTAGTGCCATGTTGTTAAACGAAAACCTACGCTAGCCTGGCTCGCTCTCGCGCATCTCTGTTCGCGCTCGTGCATGATTGCGCGTCCAGGTACTTGGAATGGGTGGAGTCAGAGTCAGCGTTGAAGGAGAGGGGGTAGGACCATTTGAGTTGTGTATTTTCAAAATCTGCTGGCGTTTCGCAAATCGCATACCCAACCTTTAATGATTTTAAGCCCAATTTTATAAAAAAAACATATATCAATTTCTTAATTTTTTAAGCCCAGTTCAGACCAAAGACTCGCCAAGACCAAAGATTAGCCATTTCCCAGGGTTTGAAATGGCTGTCAGTCACTAGTGCCAATCTCTGGACATGGACTAATAGCAATTTATTAAAAATAGAAATTTGGATGTGTGCACTGGCACAGTTAAAAGCCATTTAGCTGTACACACAAACAGCGGGATCCCCCCGTCAGAGTTGGTCAATGTGGCCCGGGAAAGGGAAGTCTGGGGCCCCCTGCTTGAGCTGCCCCCCCCCTGCGACCCGACCCCGGATAAGCGGACGAAAATGAGAGATGAGAGAAACAGTGGTCAAACTATAAAACCCTTTTTGGAATTTGATGAAATTTTCAGACAGCGCCGGTATTAGGACAAGAAAGCAATGTTTACATTTTAGCGACACCGTCTAGAACAGGCATCTCCAAACGGCGGACCGCGGTCCGGGTCCGGACCAAGTGACGGTCCTATCCGGACCCATGACCAATTTATGTTCATGGCTTTTATTTTTTTTATGACTTCACTATACAAAGCATGATTATGTTAGTAAAATCATTTCTCACTGAAATACAAATTGAAAGGCAGAATAGTCTGTAGTACAGCATAAAAACAGCAAAAATCCATGATCTTCACCGAGCGAAGATCATGCACTCACAGAACTCCCCCCCCTCCCTCCGTCTGTCATGGCATGTGCGTAATTGCGTCACTCAAAAAATTTCTAATTTTTTGTTTACTGAAAGAGCGATTTGGAATGAGAAAATGGCTTGCTCGAAAATAAGGAAAGTTGACCCCCGAAAACAGACATTTCAAAGATGAATGGACTGACCAATACATGTTCATTCTCCCGCAAGGTAGTACAAAACCTTTGTTGTGTCTTTTATGTGTTGAAACCGTGGCGCAGATAAAAAGCGGGAATATTAAGCGGCATTACGAATCCAAACACAGATCCTTCGAGGAAAAAGCATCCCCAGAAGTCAGAAGTAAAGGTGCGAACACACCAAGCGCGTACCTCGCGTACCATGTACGCGCGATACGCAGCTAAAATGTTGCTTGATCATTTTGTGTCAAAAATGGTCCTACGTACGCAGCTACGCGCCTGTGGCTGCTCTGGATTTAGGAGTCCGAGGAAGGAAACCCAAACGCCGCCGTGTTTGGATGCATGATAGAGCTTGGATCGGGTTAGATTAAATAAATCTCGGATATAAATAACAATAATCGGGTTAAATAACTTCACATGGTGTGTCTGGTGTGTTTCCAGCATTCGTAGTGTTGATCGGCAGAGAAATAGTCCGCCAAGACGTTGAGGTTGCTTAGCAACCAGAGACTCTGTCCATGCAAGTGAACGGAGCGTTCACTCTTCGTCATAACTATCAAACCAAACATCCTTCACATTCACCGAGTGAACATTATGAAAGTAAAATGCACATTTCTCGCTAAAAATGTTTCCATAAACGCATTTAATGGCGTAACTATGTTACTATTTCCACCCAGAATAAAGAAAGATGTCGGCCGTATGCTTCTGTGCAAGGGTCACTACTCTCTGCCAGTGACGTCGGGTCAAGCTCCACGCTGATTGGCTATTGCGGCTAAGTATCACGCGTATGAGCGTAAAAAGTTACATTTTTTGAACTCCTCGCGTACGCGCGTATATGTACGCGCGTATATATACCCGCATATATATACGCGCCTCATACGCCCCATACGCGAGTAAAATGTTGCTTGGTACGCACTTTCAGTGACACGACTGTTGTGAAGGACTGCTTGAACGCCGCTGCCGAGACGTTACTTGAAGGTAAACAATGTGTGAAAAAATAAAGCAAATCCCAATGTGAGCTGCAACGACAACCAGAAAATCCGAAATGTTATCAGATGACGCACTATGCGGTCACAGCTTCATGCGGCTGTTCAGAGTGCCCCATCCTTAGCCATTGATGAGTCTTCAGATGTAAGGGATAATGCCCAGCTTTTGGTTTATGTGCGATTGTTTCATCAAGACAAGAAAGAGAACACCACTTGAGACACTGTTTTGCTTACTTGAAATGAAGGCCTAATGCTCTTTTTGTGTTTATTTGAAATGTAGGCCTGGTGTACCTGTTTTGCTTACTTGAAATGTAGGCCTAATGCACTTTGTGTTTATTTGAAGTGTAGGCCTAGTGTTCCTGTTCTGCTTACTTCACATGTAGGCCTTATGCACTTTTTATGTTTACTTGAATTGCAGGCCTAATGTACCTGTTTTGTTTACTTTAAATGTTAATATGCGTTACTTTGTCTCGCTAGTTTTTCATGGTTAAAAATAAGCTATTTGGAAATTGAAAATAAATACATCTGAAATTATAAGGTAATATGCTGTGTTGATTGTGTTTGACAAAAGAAGGCTATTATGACGTGGTAGGTTCGGACCTTTCTTGGAAGGAATTTTTAGTAACTGGACCTTGTTCAATTTTAATTGAAGACCCCTGGTCTAGAACTTGTATTGCGTCAGCTGAGAAGTGAGATGCACTCTCCGAGTGCGCTCCGACGCAGAGGACCCAATCTCACCAAGAACCCTCTCTAATAGCCGATCACAGTTATCCAAGGCAAACATAAGTTGAAACGTAACTGTTAATAGAGGTTTTTTTAATCCATTTAGATATTGAACGCACATTTACTTTCAGCTCTTAAAACATGAAACCAAGGTCAGCAGGACACCATGGCGCAATTTAGAACAGCCTGCAAGGGTTTGAATTAAAGATGTTATGCTATTGTGACGGAAATAAGCACATAAGCTGTAATAACTGCACATAGCCACAAGGGGAGCAGGACCAAACGTACAAGCTGTAATAACTGTTCATGGCCACAAGATGACAGCATCATATGAGGAAGCCGGAGGCGGGCTCTCAGTTCATAGCCAATCAGAGCATATATTACGTAATATAGGCCAAGCCTACTCTGTATTGGAGCAGGCGCGCGGCCCAGGGAGGGCAGAAACACACGGTGGCCCATCTAATGGTCGGCTGGGCTCCAGGCCTCCTCTCCTTTATATTGTTGCTATAATTGCTATTACACAACAATCACATATATATACTAGTGCTGTCAAGCGATTACAATATTTAATCGCGATTAATGTCAGTTAACTCACGATTAATCGCAAATCTTTTTTCTATGATAAATATCCCTCGATTTCTTTGTCCCATTACTTGTTCTCATTTTAATGCTCTTATCAACATGGAGAAGTGCATCGGCTTGCCTTGTGCAAAGGTTTTTTTATTGATAACATTGGCATATACTGATCAAAACAGGACGATACAAAAAAAATGCCTATAATGCAATTAAACGATGAACATACAAACATACTGCCTTGAACATAGCAGTCAGGCTATTGCTTCTTTGTTTTGAGCCAAAGAAAAAAAATTAACGCCGTTAAAATTGGTTTGCGTTAGCGCCGTTAAAATTGGTTTGCGTTAACGCAGTTAATAACGTGTTTAACTGACAGCACTAATATATGCACACACATTTCAGTTTAATGTTTAATTATCTTTCATCAGTTATAACGAACAAGAAAAAACACAAATCACTTGCCAACAGCAATGAGCAAATAAATATCAATATTAAGACATTCATGTTTTCTTGCAAAGCCTTCTATCATTAGTATATTGACGCGTAGATCATCCGCTTCATTTGGTCATTTAGCAACACCAATGCAGAGAATTATTTACATCACAAAATTAACTTTGGGCTTTGTTAGGAGGTGACAAATGATCTATGACCTTTTTGATTTCTTTCCTATTGTGTTTACATTCGAGAAGCTTGCCCTCATAGAACAGGCATGCCACACTCAGGACGATCTTGTTGTTGAACAGCTGTGAGGGATCCACTCTATGAGGGCTGACGCTCTTCTCACGGTCATGGGTGTGGTGCAGCACTACCAGAATAACTGGCTTATCACCTGGGAGGATTAGGAGAAGAATACATAAGAAATAGTTTAACGTTGTTCATTGTAAGACATTGTATTGTTTTTAGATATATTATATAGCAATAAAGGGTAAGAAAGTCGGTGGCTCAGTACCTTGGCTAGTGAGTAGCCAGTTAGTAACAATTTTTAAACTGATTGAGAAATAGATTTGATCATTTTCCCATTAACAACTGTTGAAACTGTTGATTAGGAATTATGCAATATCCAAGTGTCTGGCGAGTGAGTAGCATAGGACAACAAAAGTAACTACAAAATGCATTTCCTGCAGAAAATGCTGTAGTGTGAGGTTGAATATATTTTTGCAGCTTAGGAAGTAAAGAAAGGTTGAATGGCTTGAATCAAGTGAAAAGATTTGAACAGTTAAAAATTCTAAATGGTGTAAACAATGTTGCTGAGCTGTTCTGATAAAGTTTGTGTGTGTGTGCGTGCGTGCGTGGTAGTAAACTGTAAGATTATCTTATTGACCTTATTCCTTCTATCTAGTTAATCGAGATAAGCTCACAAAATGATGAGGCTTGTACCTTTGGACTCTGTGGAGTCTCAGCATTCACATGGTATATTGTTTGTGTAGATAGCATGACATGAAAAATATTTTATATTTTTTAATATAAAGCTTTTGTGATAGCCACTTCGGACTTGAGTGGGTAACGTCATCACTATGGTTAAATCAAGTAAGTGTTACAATCAAGTGTATGTGTGTGTGCGTGTGCGTGCATGCGTGTGTGTGCATGTGTGTGTGTGTCTTATCATGTAGGACCCAGGAAAATAGTTATTTACGTTATTCTTTCACATCTAGTTAATCGAGATAGCTCACAAACGGAAAAGGCTTGTATTGTTGAACTTCTCGCAGTGGCGTTTTCTCACGGAGGCCAAGGGAAGCCAGGCTTCCCTGTTTTTTTAGGCTGTAGTTGTCATCCAATAAAAACATTTATATTAACAGTTTCGTTAATTATTTTGTGCTGTGTTGCTGTCATTTCTTCCCCATTTTTCTCCTCTCATTGACAATTTCACAATGCGCGATACTGCGCCCCTGTTATATACTGAAGGCGCGGCGAAACACGACACAGCACACTGCGAGGAAGCCAGCCCGAGCTGGCATCCCTTGGTGAAAAACAAAGAAAGAATTGACCAATCAGGTGAGGCTACCGTCATGACACTGCCCTCCTCTGATTGGTCGGGAGGGTGTCAGGAGGGTGCCAAGGGAAGCCACTCGGCCCTCGGCTTCACACCAATTAAATCAAAGCATCATTATCAACGTCACCGAAAAATCAATAACAAAACAAATAGCGCGAAATTAGCATGTTTGAATTGTTCTCATTTTTGAGTAGCCTAATTAGCAAGTGCAGATATGGAGGGTGGAGATTTAGATTATTTACTTAAAAATAATTTTACCAAACTACCACAACAGCAGCGAATCAAAATAAAATCCGATGGCAGGCCAACATTGAAGCTGAAACTGCGCGTGGAGAGAAAGCAAGGCTTCTTTCGGACGTTCAATGAAGAAAACTATACACGAAGGGAGTGGCTAGCTGGCAGCAGCAAACCTCAGCGACTATTTTGCTGGCCGTGTCTTCTTTTTGACAAGGATTCGTGCTCCCTCAACAATCCCTGGGTCACTACAGGATTCGTGGACCTTGCCAACTTGTCCCAATCGAGAGGCACGGTAAATCAAAAAGCCACATGTTATTTATCATATCAAATACTGTGATTGTGTGAGTCGTGTTACACGTGAACATGAAACTTGAAATAGCCGACAGACGCGCTGTCAATTCTTTGACTATTAGCGGCTTGTGCATTTCGGTCGGGGAGGGGTTGCGTTTATAATAAAATGTATAATTTAATGAGATGTTTAGGAGTAGGCCTACTGCGTGCGTGCGTGCGTGCGTGCGTGCGTGCGTGCGTGCGTGCGTGCGTGCGTGCGTGCGTGCGTGCGTGCGTGCGTGCGTGCGTCAGATTACAGGCATTGGAAGTCCTGGTAAATGACCAGGCGCTCAAATAGCTCTTGTAGTTGCATTAAATACATCCAAGCTGCAACATACTATTTTCTCTAAAGGTTTGGCCTCACTTGGCTTCCTCAAAAAAAATCCCCACGCCACTGACTTCTCGGAGTACCTTTCAAAGGACAAATCGTTTGGATAGTATTGAAGATACAAGTGTGTAGATTTGTTTAATGGTTTGAAAGATGGTAAACGATTGAAAAAGGAATGAGTTACGATGTCTAGAAGTAGGTGTATCAGAATGGGCTGACGTCTTCAATGAAAACAGCTGAAAACGAAGCGGTATGAAACTAAAACTGTGATTCTGAAGACATTTTAAATGATATCGAAATTCTGTTTAGATATTATTGAAGATACAAGTGTGTAGATTTGTTGAATGGTTTGCACGAAGATAAACGGTTGAAAATTGATTTAGTTATGTTACTTATACAGTTGAAGTACGATTGATGATTTGAATCATCGTCTTTCAGGGTTTTTTTCGGGTTTATTTTTTTCTCACGTCGCGCCCCCCACAGTTTGAAAACCACTGGTGTAGATGGCATGACGTGAAAAAGATAGTTTATGTTAGCATTTAGCTTCTACCGGTAGTACATTGGATGTATAAGAGCAACTAGTGTCTAGCCATCTAAACGGGGTCCCCACACAGAAACTCCAGATATATAATAATCATATTTCCAATTGATTAATCATTTTAGCACCAGTGTAACAAGATATAAGGTAACCGTTTAAGCTTTGCATTGGGTTTCTAGGATAAATGTTTACATTGTTAGGCTCTGCAATGTCTGAAATGGTTTGCTTTTGTGATAACCACAAGCGTGGCTATCACAAAAGCTGTGATCCTCTCTAACCCAAGCTGGAGCGTCTGACGTCATCAGGCTCCAGCCTCAACGGAAGACCAACTTAACGAAGCGGATATGAAATTAAACTGTTGATTCTGAAAAAAGTATAAATGTTATCGAAAATGTTTAGATACCTTTGGAGACTAAAGTGTGTTCATTTGTTAAATGATGGAGGTTGACGGTAAAAAATTGACCAAGTTACGAAGTCTGAAGTAATTGAAGTATCAGAGATGCGCTGTCCTCCAATTGACTTCCATTGTAGAAGTTAATACCTCAACAGTAGAATACCTTCAAAAAAGTTTTTAGTATTTTAACATTTTGAATGGTAGCACACGATTCCAAGCTAATATGAACCTTTTGAAAGTGGAATGGAGTCTCTAGGTGAAAAATTGTGGGAGGAGTAGGATCCCAACATTTGTAGAGAATAAGAAAGAAAGAAAGAAAGAAAGAAAGAAAGAAAGAAAGAAAGAAAGAAAGAAAGAAAGAAAAACTGAGTCGTGGGAAGAACATTGTGAGGTTATCCACCACTTTTTTGCAGCTAATGAAATCACAGATGCAGGTCGGCAGAAAGCTATATTACTCAGTTCAGTGGGAAGTCCGACCTGCAGCCTTGTGAGGAACTTTGTAAGTCCTGCCAAGCCTGGAGACAAGATGTTCTTCTGACGAAATTAGCACTGGTTGTCAGAGATGCTACGCGACAGACTGGTTTGTAGAATCGGAGATGACCGTATTCAGCGCCGACTGTTGTCAGAGCCGGATTTGACCTTTGACAAAGCACTGAAGCTGGCACAAGCCATTGAGACAGCCAGCAAGGACGTAAAGGATTTACATTATGGGAAAAATCCTTATCACGATTATTTTGGTCCATATTGAAATCATGATTATTCAAACAATTATTTTTGAGTTTGAAAACATGTTGTATTTATTCAGCATGTCTCTCCCAAAAAATCTTTGTAACTGAGAACTTTGAAATTTCGCCTTAAAGAAATGCACAAAATGGTCAGAAAGAATCCAATCCAAAATAATATACAAATATGTATTCAGCTGTTCTGCTCTTTCTATAAAACATGAAAAAAAAATATTAAAAAAATAATAATCAAAAACTTGATTATGTTAATTTTGTGATAGTTTGACGCTAAAATCGAAATCGCGATCAAAATTTGTTTAATCTCCCAGCCCTACCTCAAGCAGTGCACAAAATATCTACAAAGCAGTTCCCCACTAAGCAGCAGCACCAGTACAACACGTGTTACAGGTGTGGAGGTGAGCAGCACAGGGCTGGGGACTGTAGAGCGTGGTAAAATTGGTCACATTCAAAAAGTGTGCATAGGTCAAATGGCTCAGCTAGCGCTTCACAGGCTAGAGGGGTTGGCGTACCGACAGGGAAGCATGGGAAGACTCAGGAAACCCACTATGTCAGCCAGGGGGAGGGTGAAAAAGACGACTGTGACTCTGTGTACAAAACCTTATGGGGGAAGGAGGTGACAGAGCTACACTCATGTACAGTGAGGCTAAACACATACACAGGACATAAAGTAAAATTTTTGGGAGCAGCAGTGGTTAAAGTACAGCATAAACAGCTAGTTAAAAATTTACAGTAGGTTGTGTTGGCAGGATCAGGCCATAGTCTGGTAGGCAGGTACCGGATTAGGAAGCTAAATTTACAGTGGAGACCAGAACCTCAGATCCACCATGTTCAGACAGAGACCCCAGAGAAGGCACAGGGGAGACCAGAACCACAGATACTCAGGTCAGAGCGGAGACCTTGGGGGAGGTACTCGTGGAGTTTGGGGAGGTTTTCAAAGACGAATTAGGGAGATTTAGCAATATATTTAGCAATATATTAATACTAGTGGTGGGCATAGATAATTTTTTTTAATCTAGATTAAAATGGCAAACGGCAAAAAATCTGTTTGTTTACCTTAACAGCGGTCAATTATACTGGGCAATGGTGATTTATCCAATATAATTCACCGCCGGAAGTTGTGAAGTGCCCATGCAAGTGAACGGAGCATAAACAAAAATAATTGACAGCTGAACGTTGTGAAGGCCCATGCAAGTGAATGGAGCAGTCTACAGCATTGAGAAGAGCCGTGTAATAATCCATAATAATGTAAGGTTTAGAAGTTAAATATTTGAAAGTTGTAGAATAGATTAATATAATTTATATTGGAGTTAATTTGCTAGAAATGTACTTACAATTTTTAGTCAGTTAATCATTTACATATTAATGTTGAACAATTATCACATATTTACATGTTTACATATTTAACACAGTTGAATCTGCCTCTCTGATTCCCTCACGTTTACCTCAGTCTAAATTCTAGCTTGATTGGTTAGTTCAGTCACGTGATGGGTCCGAACAAGGAAGTGTTTGAAAATAGATTAACGGCGATATTTCTTTTTATCACAAGATAAAAGTTTCGCGTTAACGCAGCCGTTAACGCCGATAACGGCCCACCACTCATTAATACATATATTTTTAGCAAAAATATAGGAGGACAAGGAAGCAGCCCCCAGGTTTTTTAAAGCCAGACCCGTCCTGTACGCCATGAGAGGATGATTTGAGGCTGAACTCGACCGTCTCCTTGCCCAGGAGATGTAACCAGTAAAATATCCTGAGTGGGCAGCGCCGGTGGTCCCTGTGTTGAACCAGATGACACAGCAAGGCTGAGCGGAGACTACAAACTGACCGTGAACCATATCTAATGCCCTTCTTTCAGGTGGACAGAAATGTACAAAGTTAGATCTGAGTCATGCCTACCATCAGATTGGATGAGGAAGCCAAAAGTATGCAACTATTAATACACACAAAGGCTTGTTCACTTACATAGTGCTTCCTTTTGGCGTTTCATCATGTCCAGCTATTTTCCAACGGACCATGGAGGGACTGCTGTAGAGCATCCCTCGTGTGGCCATATATCTGGATGACATCCTGCTGACAGGAAAAGACGACTAAGAGCACCTGCAGACTCTGACCATGGTGCTGAAACAGCTACAGGAGGTCGGTCTAAGGCTCAAGAGGACCAAGTGTGTGTTCATGAGTGAGGAAGTGATATTTTTGGGTCACAAAGTGGATGCATCAGGACTGCACCCAGTGCATGAGAAGGTGGAAGCGATCAATGAGGCACCCTGAACTTCAAATGTGACAGAGTTGAAGGCAAATCTGGGACTATTCAACTTTTATAACAAATTCCTACCAAATCTCTCTACTGTCGTTGCTCTGGTGCACAAACTGCTACAAAAAGACGCGGTGGTATTGGGGAGAAGTAGCCTTTAAAAAATCAAACTCATGCAGTCAGCTCAGGTGCTTCTGCATTACGGTCCAGAGAAGTACATTGTGCAGTCATGTCACGCGTCACCATACGGGGTAGGTGCCGTACTGTCACACCACATGCCAGATGGAAATGAGAGACCCATAGGTTTTACCTCACAAACACTAAACACAGCAGAGAAAAACTACTCACAACTGGATAAGGAAGGACGTTCTCTGATGTTTGGAATACAACGCTTCTGGAAGTCAAGTACATTTATGGACAGAAATTCACTACAGTGACAGACCACAAGCCCTTGTTGTCACTTTTCAGTGAGATGACAGCAGTACCACAAATGGCCTCGCCCAGGATCCAAAGGTGGGCTGTAACACTGGCTGCCTACGAATACACAATAGTGTACATTGTTGGGGTAGTTACTCAAAAAAAGTAATTAGTTCCTTATTACTAGATACTTCTGCAAATCGTAATGAGATTACTTTACTAGTTACTGCATTTAAAAAGTAACTTCACTACTTATTACTTCAGTTTCCCGTTTATTAATTTACTAAATACATGGACAAACATCATAGCCCTATCATCACTTAGTGTTTATTTTATAAATGTATACAAAATGGCATATAAAAGAACAATATCCCTGTCTGCACAAAGAAATGCCTCACTGTAAAATCCACAAACAACAGGATAAAATAGGCTATGGTGAGGTCAATCAAACACACAAGTTTCAAAACACAGGCTTTGGGAAAGTGGTCAATAAAAAATATAAAAGGTAACTTTATCCCATACAATTAAAACAGAATTGCACTTAAGCGGCGGTGACCCTTGCTGTTACTTTATGTGGTCCAAAGGCTGAATGAACCTGATCTATTTCGCAAGCTATGACATCCTAAGTGTTTCTTCCTCTCACCCTCTTGCAGGCAAGAGCAGCCATCTCAAGTTTAAAAGTAATGCTGTCTATCCAGTGCACCGTCTATCCTAAATCCTAAGTACCTTTTGTTGTTGGTGGACCAAATGTCCGCGGTGGTGGACACATGATCCATGGAGGACTCAAATTATTTTGAGCTTAGATCCATGGAGGACTCAAATTATTTTGAGCTTAGATCCATGTCGGAATAACACTTGTTCGGGTAATGGGGAATTGTTTTCCTGTCGGATGTTGGCTTGCGAGTCGCGGGTATTTTATCTAGTATTTTTCTAAACTGGGCGATTCAATAGTCGACAGGGGAAGCATGTATTCTACAATGAACCCTGCAACCAGCCTGGTAATGTATTTCTGTGTCACCTGCTTTCTGCCCTCTAACAGTTAAACACTCCTTCGTACAAGCAGCTTCGTCAATCAAATCGATCGCAATGGCAACGTGCCGACTCCCGAGGCAAGCAGGCGCTGCAGACAGACAGGCAGCAAGCATGCACGCACCATAACAGACCAGAACTTTACACGCAGGCAAACACAGCTTGAGTAACGCTGGAAAGCGCCTTCCTATAGTCTCGTAAAGTAGTGTAGTTACTAGGGATGGGCATAATTAATCGATGCTCGATAATTGATCGTTAAGAAATGCGTCGATCAATTTATATTGTTATCGATCAAAAGGACGTTGTGTTGCATACTGTGAGTCTTGAAGCATTTAATTGAATATCACTATGTGGGAGAAATACCACCCTGCCGACTGGTGGAAAGTGAATGGAAGAAGGTTCCCCAGGCTGTCAAAGTTAGCGCGACAATACCTCTGCATCCCCGCAACTTCGGTCCCGTCAGAGCGGGTGTTTTCTGCGGCTTGACTGACAGTTACAAGGCTGCGTTCGCGTCTGACCCCCGAGCATGTTAACATGCTTATATTCCTAAACAAAAATATGTAGGCTGGAGTTACTGTATGCTATGGACAGTAGGGACACCACCGTATGTGAGTCGCTCTTTTTTTTCTTAATGTGTTGTCTCTCGCTCCGCTTTTCTTTCGGCTTGGTGCCTCTTGGAGTCGTTACATTTTGCCAAAACTGATATTTTAGCAACAAGTTCAGCCTTATATATGTTCAATAAGGTATTGCTTTTAGATAGACTAGTTCATGCAATTGTTTGTAAATGGGTGGCTCATCTTTTTGTTGCGAGCCTTTTCCGCACGCCGGCTGCAGCCTATAGGCATTATGTCGGCCTTTTTTCCCCCTTTTTTTCAAAACAGTTATACAGTTTAATGCCCACTTTTAGCCTACTGCCTTTATTTGATTATTGTTGTCCGATAAGTTGGCTACTTATTATAATTGGAATAGGCTACAGATTTAGTCTTGTTGAATCGTTTCCAAACCTTTAAGAGCGCCTGTAGGCGCATTGTTTGGACTTTACGAGCGCCGCATAGGCCTATAACCTATAATGCCTGTATTTATTATTTTAAAACTGTTAAACAGTTGTAGGTCTTCAAGTTAACTGTATTGTATTAATGTTGGCCCATACATTATTGTTGGAATAAAGATTTCATTGATAAAAACATGCTGCATTTTGTATTTTCTACCAACGGGAATTTCAATATAGCCGATAGAAAAAAGTTAATGATTAATCGATAATTGATGGATAACTCTAGCGATGCTCGATCAAGGAATTTTTTTCAAATGCCCATCCCTAGTAGTTACCGATATTTTTAGTGCAATACGTTACTTTACTTTGTTACCCCAAAAAGTTATATCATTACTGTAATCCGTTACTTTGTAACTCGTTACCACCAACACTGATAGTGTATAAAGAAGGAAAACACTGATGCACATTCAAAATGGATGGACGTGTATCCAGTGAACTCTGCAACTTCAGCTACCACAATTGAGTGCCTGCGTACCAGTTTCAGTAACCATGGACTGTCTGAGGTGGTATCCGTCGTGTGACTTCTGCACCCTACCATGCCTCCAGTAACGGGTTAGCAGAGAGAGGGGTACAAACATTTAAGAGAATGATGAAAAAATGTCCAGAAGGCACGCTGACAGCTAAAGTAGCCAGAGTATTATTTAGCTACAGAGTGACACCTCACACTACAACAGGCAGAAGCAGAGATGCTTCTTGGGAGGAAGCTACATTGCACTTTGGAATCAAACCAACCCGACCTGTACAAAAAGGCAAAAGAACGCTGGTTTAAAACAGGAGACTCAGTGCTGACCCAGAACTTCAGTTTTGGACCCAAGTGAATTCCAGGAATCATTGACTCAGTGAGAGAATAGTGAGGAGACTGCTTCAACTCAGCTAAGTCAGGCCAACACAAAAGAGGAAGCATGGCTGGAGGCTGAGGAGGTTGTGTTCATTGGTGACTAGTTTGAAGAGCCAGCAACTACAGACGCTATAGGAAGTTCAGATGCAGACCAAATAGCTGTGGCAAACAAAACTCCAGTTAAGAGACTATCAAAAAGAAAAACTAAGTTTCCCAGTTATCTTAAAGACTTCCAGTTAAACTAAGAAAAAGAGACTCATTAATAAGGTGGACTTAATATTGACACCTAATGATAATTAAAAAATAAATAATAATAATCGATCCAAAGTGAGGAGTTCTGGGAGGTGGGGATGATGGTTTTTGGGCTGAAGGTGATCATTTCAGTTTTATTGCCGTTGAGTTTGAGGAAGTTGTGGTCCATCCAGGTTTTGATGTCCGTGAGACAGTTGGTGAGAGTGGATAGGATGGCAGGAGTAATGGCTCTGTTGGTGTTGTATAGTTGGCTATCGTCGGCGTAACACTGAAATTGAAGACCATGGCGGCGGATGATGTGACCTAGTGGGAGCATGTTGAGGATGAAGAGGATGGGGCCAAGCACTGAGCCTTGGGGGACTCAAGTTTCTTGTGTCTTCTCTCCAGCTCCTGTAAAGAGATGGAATTTCAAGGCCACAGATACAGAAATCGAAGCAGCCATGAGTTTACACCTGAAAGATGCACCTGCAATAACTGGGGGGATGGGATTTTGTCCCAATAAGTTTTATTTTCATTTTGTTGTTTAAAGAAGATGTAGGCCTACTTGGGTAAAAATAAAATGTTTTAGATAGTGCTCTTTATACCATGAAATCTGTCTTTGTTGAAGAATATTAGGACATGTATTAATGCTTGATTTAGAGTACTCATAACTAAACAAAATATTATAGATTGATCTATCTAACCCAATATTGCTATCCTTTTGATATGAACTAAATTATCTAGGTGTTTAGCATTTGAGCCACATCATATTTTCAGTATTGCTCATGTTCAATAGTAAATTCTTGATTAAATTACACTTAAAGCTATACTGTACGATGTGAGAGAGCTAGCATGATTTGAAATTAGCTTCTCTTCGGAGTTCCGTTTAACTCCTCCCCCACCCTTCAGGACTCCCTGCCCCAACCCCTCGACACAGAGCCGTGCACGAGCGCTAATGCTGCTTACGGCTTACTTCAACGGCAACCATTGCGTCACTTTTCAGGCCATTCAACTCCCTCAGCTGTCGCCATCGCTGAAAAGCGAATCCAATATTTATTCTCGTTTTTCCTCGAGCATTCTCCAACTTTTTTTTTGTTGCTGCCTTTTCATTTTCTGTCTTTCCTTTTCTTGCCTTTTTAAAAGGATGAACCGGGGCAAGTAACGGTGGCAGTGGTAACTTCTGTTTTTTTTCTTCCATCGTGTTAACGTTGTAGGCTCACTAGGTCTAGTCCACTGTCATGAACTACTATGATAACAACGCTTTCTTTGCCCTCCGTGGACGCGCTCAGGCCGGCTCAGGCTCGTACACAGAGGGGAGAGAACGCGCAGGCTTGTGATTGGTTCTTTAGATCCGGGTACAATGTCTCCGATTGGTAAGCATTTTAACAGGTTTATAGCAGATACAGAATTCGTTTTTTTTTTGCTTCTTTTTCATTGCCCATGAGTTATTTATTGCTGTCTGGATGTATAAACCAATTTCAACAACATATTAAAAAGTGCATATCACTGAAAATCGTACAATATGCCTTTAATCAAAGGTGTGTTTATTCGGTTACAAGTTCTCATTGAAATCACCATTCCCTTAAGATTATGTTCTCATGTCGAAAAAGGGTCAAAATAATGTTACGTTGTGAATCGACGTCTATTGGACTTGGTGACGACGCAGCTTTGGAAATGTTTGCTGGAATTGAGAAGTAAAGTCTAATGGTTATAAATATGTTCATAACATTGAGAAATATTAAACTGTCTACATGCAGCACAAGAGCAGTGCTTGTTATAGGTTTGGTGGGTGTATCAATTCCAACTATGTAGGCGGCAGTTGAAGCTATACTGAAAACCGCAAATTGGGGCAAACTACAAGGTAACTGGGAAATATAGCTTAATACTATTTTTTTTTCTCATGTGGGTATTAAGTGACTTGGCTTGAAAGTCAATTTCATGTAGGTTGAAAAAATGTCGTCAATACAACGTTGAAACGACGTGGGTCGAAAGACCGACATCAGAAAAACGTTCATATCGGCACCTCAACTAGACATCGTATCGACCTCCATGACCAATGTCGATTAGACTTCTCATGGACTTCGAAATGATTGTTGGGCTCAGTTCCAAAACCCAGGACAAGATTAAGATAATCTTTCCAAAATTCTTGAAAAGCTAAATCAATTGACAAGCCCCTTAAAGGTCCCATGGCATGAATTGCATTCACTCTATTGAGGTTTCCCTAGCCTGCCTATGGTCCCTCAGTAGCAAGAAATGGAGTTAGTTGTAAAACAAGCCCTAGGTATCATGCTCCGCCTTTGAAAAATAAAAGCTCAGACGCTCCGATTTCAAATGTGGCCCCATATGTCGTCATAAGGGGCTAGGTAACCTCCCCTTTCTCTGCCTTGCCCGAGTATTTGGCCCGCCAATGAGAGTGAGTGAGCTATGACCGTGCGAGCGCCACGTGTGTGTGTGTGTGATACACACAGTAACGTGTGTTGTACACTTTTTTGTTATTTGGATAACCGTTCTGCTGTTGGTGTTATGGCGCATAACACATCGGGTTCTCTGACATCTCTGGTATTTCCACAACAAGCCTCATAGTGGGGGTTATCTCAGCCATGGTTGAGAAGGAATTGGGGAAAAGAAACGTTGGCTTTGACTCCCTGAAGTACATGAACTGCGACATGGAGAAAGGGATTGTTGCCCGCGATTGTCTCCCGCTGGAGCCCCACTGCCCACTGCCCGCTGGGAGACAATCGTGGTAAACAATCGCGGGCAACAATCCCTTTCTCTCCTCCATGTCAAGGTTCAGTCTACTTCAGATTAATGTGGAAGTGGAAGAACCAGAGACGTCGCAGATCCCGACGCAGTCATTTGAGATTCATAATATTTTCTGGAGGAGCACACAGCTTTTGGCCATGATAATATATATTATATGATATAGATATCTATGTATAATATGATATTATTTAGATACAGGGCTCAAGCACTCCTGCCGGAGCACCCAGAGAGTTCTAGAATATTTGCAGAACACGGCCAAAAGCTGTGTGCGCCTCGCCATTGCGATGCATCCACTGTAAACACGAGCGCATGGAACCGTGGCCGCGAGCTGCTCAGGGCCACACCCCCACCCTTCACCTTGACCCGCCTCTAAAAACGGCGCGTTTGTTGAAAGCTCATCGTGGGACTTGCTCGTAGTGGCTGTAATTCTGCACTAAGGCTGAATTTCTTGAACGTCTTCAAGTACTGTATTAGAGGCCGACTAACACCTATATATAAGCATCCATAAAGTAGCATGCCATGGGTCCTTTAATAAAACAGCAGTTGTTGTATACTTTGCCCAAAGGAGATCTTACAGCGTTTGATGGAAACATATTGCAACATAAGTCTTTCATCCATTCATTCGAAGAGTTTGCTTTGGATGCCTGGAGAAAGGCTGGACACCTCAGCAAGGACTGTGCCAAACGTCTCCAGTGTTCCTTATGTAATAAACAGGAAGTTTTTTTGTATTTTTTACATCAAAGCAAAAGAGGCATCAGTGCGTAGCATACAGGTTTCTGTAAAAACTGATAGACATACTGGGGCCGGTAACGCACAGAGATATAAGGATATAATATAAGGATGGGTAGTAACGGGGACGCTGGCGAGTCTAACGCCGCTCTGTATGGCTTGTTTTTATTCAGTATTTTCAATATTTCTCACGATTGCATTGAACATTTTGTCGTTTTTTTTGGTCTTTAGTAGTTTAGCTAAGTTTACTAGTTATATATAGTCACTTTTCGCTATTGTAAGTGCGCCAGTTTTCTTTATTTTTACGTGTTTTATACGTGGAGTCGTACAGTTGGTGGACGCTGTTGACTTTTGAACGCTGCTGCTGCTGCTGCTCACCGGAACGTCATTCTGAACATTATTTTTTCGCGATTTTCTTTTTCTTACTAGTCTTTTAACTTTTTATCAGTTTTCTTTTGCTTACTTTCAACACCTTCTGTCTGAAACCCTTCTGGACCTCGGACCGGACTACAAAGTTAAGTTAAGTAACTGCGTCAGTTTTCTTGATTTATTTATTTATTTCTGAACGTTAAACGTCTGCGTGTTTTGTTTTGTGTTTTGTGCGTGGAGTCGTGCAGCTGTTGGTGGATGACACCTGCTGGCCGGCAAGACTGCTGCTAACCCCCGGCGCCGTCCAACTGGCTTCCCCGTCTCCAGCGTAGCTACAACCGGCTTGCTCCACTCCTCTGCCTCCGCTGTGCTGGCTCTGTGGCTTCACCATAATCGCCTGGATCTACCGCTGGCTTCTTCCGACTTCACAACCTGTGGATTTTTAACCTGTTCCTCTGGATTGCGCTATGTTTGACTCTCACGTAACGAGCGCATCTCTGCCGCTCCGTTACTCGGTAACGGAGATGTTACGTCTACGGATCTTCTCAAGGAGCCCCCCACCTCAGCTTGCATCCCACCACGACATTCTCAAACGACCAAAATACATCCACCGAGGCTCTGGACGGAATTTTCAGTACACTAATAATAATAATAATAATACATTTAATTTAGAGGCGCCTTTCAAGACACCCAAGGTCACCTTACACCTTACACTCACACCAGCAACAAAAACACCCGCCCCCCTCCTCGCACAGCCCGTACGGTCAGTCCCGTCAATCACAGTTTACTGTCCCCTCTGCTCAAAGCAACCTGCTACACTCCACTCACCTGTCTGAAACTCTGTCTGCTGAACACCAGATCCCTCAGTAATAAGGCCCTTTTGATAAATGACTTTATTGTTGACCAGAGCCTAGACATTCTCTGCCTCACTGAGACCTGGCAACAACCAAATGACTTCTCCCATCTAAATGAGGCTGTCCCACCAGGTTTTTCTTTTATTAGTAAACCCCGGGTTAATGGGAGGGGGGGTGGCCTCGCTCTCCTCCATCGTGATAACATCAAAGTCACCACTGTCACAGTCCCCCTTCACTCCTCCTTTGAATGTCTAACTGTAAAACTCTCAGGCCCCAAACCCACTATCATTGTCACCATTTACAGACCACCAAAACCCTCCGCCGTTTTCCTCAATGAATTCTCATCACTACTTACATCTGTATGTGCAATGTCCCCCACTGTTATCCTCCTTGGTGATTTCAACATCCACATTGACAACCCATCCTGTACTTTTGCTAACGACACATTCACATCACTTCTGGACTGTCTTGGCATCACACAACATGTCAACCTCCCAACCCATAACAAAGGTCACATTCTGGATTTAATCTGCTGCACTGACATCACTCCCACTAACCTTGATGTCATTGATTTCCCCATCTCCGACCACAAAGCTGTACTTTTTGACATTCATACCCAACTACACAAAACCAAGGAACAACGGACCATCTCCTTCAGAAACATCAAACTTATCAACACCACAGACCTCTCCACCATGATCAGCTCCTACCCCAACCCTCCCCCAGCTTCCTCCCTGACTGACCTGGTGACTCACTACAATAACTGCCTCTCCTCCTCCCTCACCACTCTGGCCCCCCTGAAAACCCGCTCAGTCTCATTCACCCACACTGCTCCCTGGTTCACTCCTCATCTGCGCCAGCTCAAAGCCACTGGTCGTCGACTAGAGCGACTCTACATTAAGACTCAACTCACTGTACACCGCCAAATGTATTCGGACCACCTCCATCACTACAAGAATGCCCTCACCACTGCCAAAACCTCATACTACTCCAACCTCATCAACACTGGTACAGGCAACAGCAGAGTCCTCTTCTCAACAGTCTGCCACTTACTTCAGCCTCCTAAATCCCTCCCTCCAGACATTTCCACCACCCAATGCACTGCGTTCCTGGACTTCTTCAGCTCTAAAATCAACACCATTCACCAACAACTGGCCTCATCTCGCACCCCCTCTGATGACCCACCCTGGATGATCACCTCTGGCCAACCTCTCATCAGCTCCCTCTCTGACTTCACCCCAGTAACAGAACAGACCGTTTCAGAACTCATCCGCAAAGCCAAAACCACCACCTGTCAGCTCGATCCTCTTCCCACCTCCCTTGTCAAAGCATGTCTTCCGTCCATCTCCCCCATGATCACCAACATAATTAACTCCTCCCTCACTACTGGTACTGTACCCCCCACTCTCAAGCTGGCTGCCATCACTCCCATCCTGAAAAAACCTGGTGCTGACCCAACTGACCTTAACCATTACCGGCCCATCTCCAATCTCCCTTTCATCTCCAAAACACTTGAAAGGGTGGTTGCCGCACAACTACAGTCCCACCTCGACAATAACAATCTCCACGAACCGTTCCAATCTGGCTTCCGTCCAAAACACAGCACTGAAACAGCCCTAGTCAAAATCACCAACGACCTCCTCCTTGCAGCCGACTCTGGATTACTCACCATTCTCATCCTCCTCGATCTCAGCGCAGCATTCGACACCATCTCCCACCCTCTGCTCCTGGACCGCCTGGCTGGCATTGGGATCACTGGTGCTGCACTCTCCTGGTTTACATCCTACCTCACCGGCCGTCAACAATTTGTTCAACTAAGCAACCACAAGTCTAGGTGTTCAGGTGTCTCACTGGGTGTCCCCCAGGGGTCAGTCTTGGGTCCACTCCTGTTCACCACTTACCTCCTCCCGCTGGGCACACTCCTCCGTCACCATGGGGTCCATTTTCACTGCTACGCTGACGACACACAGGTCTACATCTCCACCAAACCCACCGCTGCCATCCCCCCCACCTCCCTCATCACGTGCCTGGAAGAGATCCGGAGCTGGTTGAGCAGGAACTTCCTGAAACTCAATGGAAACCGAGGCCCTACTCATCGGATCCAAATCCACCCTCACTAAATCACAACACACCCCAGCTCCACTCATAATCATCGATGGATTCCCAGTACCCTTCTCCTCCAAAGTCAAGAGCCTCGGCGTCATCCTGGACAACACCCTCTCATTCGCACCCCATATTCACAACATCACCCGGACTGCATTCTTCCACCTCCGCAGCATCGCCAGACTCCGCCCATCACTGACCCAATCCAGCACTGAAATCCTAGTTCACTCATTTGTCACATCACGCATAGACTACTGCAACGCCCTCCTCACCGGACTCCCCACCAAACTCATCAACAGACTGCAGATCATTCAGAACTCAGCCGCCCGGATCATCACCCGCACCAAATCATCTGACCACATCACCCCTGTCCTCATCCAACTTCACTGGCTCCCAGTACACTACCGCATCCAATACAAAACCCTACTCCTCACCTACAAAGCTCTCCACAACCTAGCCCCCAGTTACCTCTGCGACCTCCTCCAAGAATACACTCCCTCCCGCTCCCTCCGCTCAACCTCTGCTGGACTACTATGTATCCCCACATCAAGACTCACTACAATGGGTGCCCGGTCATTCAGCTGTTCAGCACCCAGGCTCTGGAACTCCCTCCCCCCACACATAAAACAGTCAGACACCATTACAACCTTCAAGTCACAACTCAAAACTCACCTGTTCAAACTCGCACACAACGTCTAACTGATCACTGTTTTGATTGTTTGTTTGTTTTGTTTTGTCTTGTTTTTGTTTTATTTATTCCTTATTAATTGTGTTTATTTATTTATTTTTTCCACAATGTCTTGTTTTTTTTAAACGATTTATGATGACTATATGCTCTGTAAGGTGACCTTGGGTGTCTTGAAAGGCGCCTCTAAATTAAATGTATTATTATTATTATTATACATTAGCCATAGTACCTGTTCAGTTGAAAAGCACAAAAGGTAGTAAGATCGTTAACACCTATGCCTTCTTAGATCCCGGCAGCTCTGCTACTTTTTGAATCTCCTGAACAAACTTGACATCAGAGGAAAGATGACCAACATCTTGTAGAGAACCATTAAGCTGGAGGAATCTGTGCATGCCTACACAGTGAATGGATTGGAGGTTGGTGCATTGAATGAAAACAACTTATTGCACTTCCTGAATTTTACACTTAAAAGAGTATGCCTGTGGATATTGACAGCATCCCAAGGACAGAAGAGCTCTCTAAGTGGCCTTACCTGAGTGAGGTTCAGATTCCGAAACGTAATGCTGAAGTGGAGCTATTGAATGGAAACAATGTACCTAAAGCAATAGAACCGTGGAGAGTCATTAATAGTCATGGAGAGGGGCCGTACGCTGTGAAAACCCTATCTGGATGGGTTATCAATAGTCCTTTAGAAAGCAGTGTCATTACAGACAGCAATGGGCTATGTAGTGTTTCTGTTAATAGAATATCAGTTGGAAAACTAGAAGATTTGATAGTACAACAGTACAATCATGATTTTAGTGAAACATTGGATGGCAAAGAAATGTCAGTGGAAGATAGAAAACCCATTAGTCAGCAGTCCATCAAGCTGCAAGGTGGACATTTTAACATAGACTTACCTTTCAGGACTGAAAGCCCAGTCATGCCCAACAACTATCAGGTTGCAGAACAATGCCTGATAGGCCTGAGAAGAAGTTCAAAAGGAATGAGAAATTCAAGAGTGATTACACAGAGTTTCTCGAGGAAGTCATAAGCAAAGGACATGCAGAAGTAGTGCCACAAGCTGAACTCCAAAGAACAGACGGCAGGGTATGGTACATTCCACACCATAGCGTTTTTCATCCAAAGAAAGGCACCATTAGGGTGGTTTTTGATTGTGGCGCAACATTCAAAGGAACATCCCTAAATGCTGACCTACTCCAGGGTCCAGACCTGATGAGCACCCTCCTTGGTGTGCTCATTAGATACAGACAACATCCAGTAGTTCTGATAGCCGACATAAAGTCAATGTTTCACCAAGTCAGAGTCACAAAGTCTGATGTTGACTTTTTACGCTTCTTGTGGTGGCCTAAAGGTTATGTATCTCTACCCCCTGTTGAACATCGCATGACTGTGCATCTCTTTGGATTGGCTTCTTCTCCGAGCTGTAAAAACTTTGCATTTCCTCTGATGTCAAGTTTGTTCAGGAGATTCAACTGCCAAAGACAATAACATCTGTTTCAATCCAGAAGTGATGAGCACTATTGAAAACAATTTTTATGTTGACAACTGTTTGAAGTCTTTTGAAACAGAACAGAACGCTGTGGACCTGATGAAGGACCATACCTGTGTTCGCCACAAGGGTGGATTCCACCTTACTAAGTGGGTGAGTAACAGTCTTGCTGTACTGTCACATATCCCAAATGAAGATAGAGCCACTGAAATGAAAGAACTGGATTTAGACAGGGATAAACTCCCCACAGAAAGGGCCCTAGGACTATGATGGTGTGTAGAGAGTGACACATTCAGATTTAACATCTCTATCAAAGATAAGCCAAACACCAGAACATTGTCAATGGTCAGTTCTATCTATGACCCGCTTGGGTTCCTGTCACCTCTAACTCTGCCTGCTAAGTTGCTTCTTCCGGATCTTTGTAGAAACTAGCAGGCACGTGCAGAGGGGGGGGCTATGGGTGCCCGAGCCCCTGCCCTTTTCCCTCTGAAGGACCAAAGTGCCCTTTTGAGTGGTCGTTTAAATTTTCAATGCTTTGTAAAATTACACATTAACATGTGAATCAATTATTCGAGTATAAAAATGTCTAAAAGTAATGATACAGAAGTAAAGTTTGTACTTTGTAGCCTCGTTTACCGGCGCTCAGTGCGCTGCTGCCGCTGGGTGACGTCATAGGCTATCAACGTGACCTTTCACAATTTGCCTGCCTGCAAGATGCGCTTGTTGTTTTAAGAGACGGTACAACGCAGGGTAAGATCACTACAGAGTCAGACACAGACAGTTGTTTCCAAAACCATAAAGTTGATAATACTAAATAAACTGTAACAGTTATCTCGTTTTGTAGTGTCATTTTGAAGCATCGTTTTAACTGACCTGTGAAAGTGGCTACCACTCGGTTTATTTTCTATAGCCTACCAGCTAGCTATACAGCTAACCTATCTGGGAAACCTTTTGAAATTGCAAAGGGAAAGCATACATCGTTATATTTAATCTGTATACTCTGTAGTAACTACTAGGCCACATGCCATGGCCAAATCCGTTTCATGTCTACTCTGTCTCAGTGTCTCTAGCAAACGGGGTGAAATTGGTTTTATATTTCGACATTCGTCTATTTTCCGGGGTTGTATCTGTAATAGCGTCAAGTGCTTAGGGACCGTCAAAAAAGTGCAACGTCATTTTTTTAATTCTTAATAACTCACTTGAAATTATTCCTATCAACATCAAACCACTTCTGATGTGTTTATGTACTCGTTTTGTAGTCCCCACTACCCCTTGTTTTAAAGAAAAACGTTTAATTGTTTTTAAAAAATGCAAAAGTTTTCAGTGCATGTATTGCATCCATATTTAAGGCTTTATTTTTAATAGCTCACTTGTTCTTATAGATTTCAACACCAAACCACTTCTGATGTGTTCATAAACTCATTGTGGAGTTCCCACCACCCTGTGTTTAGAAATAGAAAAAGAAAAACATAAAAAAAATTTTTAAAGTCATACGTATACATTGTTTATAGTTAGGCTAATTCATATTCAAGGCTTTTATTTTGTAATAGCTTAATTGTTTTTATAGATATCAACACCAAACCACTTCTGATGAGTTCATGAACAAACATGTGCCCTTTTTTGAATTTGAGCCCCTGCCCCTCAAAGGGTCTCTGCACGGCCCTGGAAACTAGTGCAGCTGGGAACATGTGGTATCACCGGCTGCATCAGCGAAGTGGAGGAAATGGATGGCCAGCCTAGACACACTGGAAAAGTTCACAGTGGAGCGCTGTGTGAAACCAGATGGAATTGGAGCATCCACACAGGCTGAACTGCAGCACTTCTCAGACGCTAGTGAACATGCATATGGCACAGTGAGCTATCCGAAATTGACAGCAGGAAAACACACTGTGCATGTAGCCTTTATGCTGGGCAAGGCCAGAGTAGCACCATTAAAGCAGACGACAATACCACGCCTTGAACTTGGGGCGGCTGTCTTGGCTGTTAAGAGTACATAAAATGCTCAGAAACGAATTAGACATCAAGCTCAAAATTTCAACATTCTGGACAATACAGCCCCTCGAGGGTCCTGGATTCTTGGAAGAATTAAAGATGTCCTGTCCTCCCAGATTCCAAAGGCCTTGACAGTGAAAATAAAGACCAAGACTGGTGTCTTTGAAAGGCCAGTCAACAAGCTCTGCCTGCTACTGGAGGGGGCAGAAGAGCTGAATTAAGTGAAGCCCAGTGGTGCCGGCAAACGGTGAGTACCACCCATACATGTGATGTTTATAAGTTGAATACATATTTACACTAACTTAAGAGTAGATTTAGGCTCCTTTTATGTTTTGAATTTTGCAATAGATGCCTGTGCACACTATTAGGGGCCGGTGTGCCTGAGCCATATATATTTTGGTTCAAATTTCCTATTGTTTAGTTTCACATATTAGAAGCAATATAAGTATTAGATATTTAATTGATATTAATTATTTTGAATTAGAACAATATATGGTCACGTGAGTGTGTATGCCCCCCTATAGGTCAAGAGCAGCATAAAGGTATGCCAAACCTGGAGAAGGAGGGGTGCCGGTGCTTGCGCATACCATCATTGACGCCAACGAAAACTCACTAACAATACAATAGAACCACAGTTTATCATACTTTTTACCATTTCATTTGTTAAACAAAAGAAATCATCAACCCTATTCAATCAACATCTCTTGGTGTTCGAGTCGGATAACAAGATACCGGTACACATCCGAAGTGGAAATAACTCAAAAGCTGTGTCAATGGGACACAGTTGAAAACATCGAGATTAGCCACTGCAATAAGTTTCACCCAAAATAGGTCAACCTTCGTAGTAGCTACCTTAGAAAAACCGAACCCAAACACCCCATCATTCAAACATAAGGTTTGGATAAATGTAGTCATAAAAGAGCGTTGGGGAGCTACAGAAAGTTACGGTCTTCAACAACAGTAAAGTGACACAGGCCAATATAATAAAAAATTATCAATACAAAAAAAGGAAACAAATGTATAGCGTAACAGTTTAACAAAGTAAAGTGCTACCCTACAGACTCCACCTCGCTGGGTGATATTCATCGTATTGCCAATTTAATGAACTTACACAATTAAATAATTCATACATGTTTTGGAGAACTACTCAACTGAGAAATAACATCGGTTTTGATGGGCAAGATATTTACAATGGGTAATTGTCCAAATTGTAGACGATTGTACTACTCATTTTGCATGCTTGTACAACAAATAGTAATTTCTTAAAATTAATGACTCGAATTTTGTCTTTTGACTGTAATGTTTAGGAAGTGAATGGATGGATGAATCTATCTTTGCTCCAAAGATTTTCTATTTTCTATTTAAAAAACATTGACAGCAGTTTGATTGTTCTCACATGGAAAATGACATGTTTGATTGGAGTTTAAAGTGTTCCTCACCTTTACACATCTCCATAGTCTCCTGGATATTAATCCCAGGCCGTGTGCTAATAGGACAGAAGGCCAGGATGTAGTCAGGTGGGTCAGACGACTCCCCCTGAGTATGACCCTTGCTCTTCAGTTTTTTAAACAATTCATTGTCAGCATTCAGATATAATCCATTCACCGTGGTGAACCTACATTCATGGTAGTCTGTGAAAATAGAAATGCAGGTTTATAGTCAGAGTTGTCCTGATCTCGAATACATCAGCCATTGTCAAAACGGAGCAATATGTTTTTACAGAAAGTTTCAGACAGTGATTTTAATGTAAAAATGTGGGACTTGTTTGTAAGCAATGCAGTTTTGGTATATCCCGTCATGACAGCTTATTTAGATAACCAGACGTAGTAACGGGTATCTCTGCATATCTGTAAGGTCGCTACCTCTCCCTGTAAGCTCACACTTGGACGTTTCAAAGCATTTGCTAAGGATAGAATACGCCTACACCCAACGTTTAGGGGCGGCTGGCCTGAGCACGGAGTTGCGAGTGACGGCTAGCTTGACCCCAGTGTTATAACTTATACACTTTTTGCCATACGTCTGGGCAATAATAATCAATCCCATCACTATTGAGGGCAGTGTTTCCCCCACGTTCACACAGCAGCGGCGCGCCGCCGCTGCTGAATTTTCTCCGCCGCTGCAATAAAAATCCTTCTCCTAATTTTTTTTTTTTACGTAGCTCCTTTTAGAAAATGTACAGCGCGTAACGTCAATTGCGCAGCACGCGGCACATCGTCACGTAACCAACATCAAAGAAGAAAAATACACAGCGAGTGTGGCAGTTGTTGGCAGTAGGCTACCCTACACGGTTGCAAAGTTACATTGATTCTAGCAGTAGCGAGTGAAGCGGAAGATCGAAGAAAGAAGGAAAGAGAGAGACAGACAGAGAGAGAGACAGACAGACAGAGAGAGAGAGAGAGAGAAAGTAAGTTGCTAAAATGTGTCGCTACATGACCACCAGTGTTAAAAACCCTCTGAGCCCAATCATTTTATTGTATCTATAAACCGCAACCTCCGTGCCGTTTTTCCTCTAGTATTGTGTGTGTGTGCTTAGGCCTATGTGTGTGTGTGCGTGTTGTCGCTCTTTTTGGGATCACTCATAGCCTTTACAGGAGCTTATATCCAGTCAGGAATTTATAGCCTAGGTATTTTCGGGAACTTTGAAAAATGAATCCATACTGTTAGATCCGATGTTGTTCTTTATTGCCATATAAAATCCGTTTTCATCGCGTATTTTAGTTAGGGATTTATGCTAATCGCCTGTAAGCATGTGGTCATTAGCATAAATGCAGGGAAAGAACCTAAGGACTTCTTAAAAGATCATGAATAGTTTCTATTATGTATAACTTATATTTATTTTATAATTTTCCCATCACTTTTTGACTCCCAAGACTAAGAAGAAGTGTTTTAAGCAATAACAAGCTTATCATCCCTCTCTTGTCCTCTTCCCCTGACTCTCACTGTCTCACAAAGGAGCTGAGCTCACCTGAGGTCTATTTGTAGTGCTAAGGCTCACACTGATTGGTATTCAATTAGCTTTATTTTTTATTTTTCATGTGTGTGAGTCTGTGTTCTTTTCAAATTTTAGTTAGGTTTATAATTTAAAAAGATGTGTTTTGCCCATTGTTGCAGGAGATTTCATTTTTGAACAAAGTGTCTTATGTAAAAAACAGTTATGCTTTGGGCATAGCAACCATGTTTAGTGTTTAAGCATTAGGCAAAAATCTGTAAATAAATTGTGCAAATTATATTTGCGTTGTGGCATTTTTTGTTTAAATATTACTATACAAAAATATAGAAATCTGTAAATGAAGACCCAAAAGGCAAAGTTACAACACCAATAATCCCATCTACAGTAATACACAGGACTGTTTGAATAGGATTTAAGTGCATATTCTCCTCTCAAAGTGCACCAGATTCATGCATTCCAATGTAAAGGGTACAAAAAATTTTCGGCCGGGGGGGGATGGCCCCGGACCCCCCTAGAGGGATCGGGGACCACACCACCGCTGCTGAAAAAAATCCTGCGGGAAACACTGGAGGGAGCATTTTGCTTGGTTTCACGACATCTGGTTACCCGTTTACAAAACATTTAAGACTTTGAGTCCAAACATACTACTGGTTAGAAATTAACCACTAACTACAGCCATTCATATGTCGTCTTCAACATCAGTCTCTAGCAATACAGTACTGTTTTTTTATTGCTTCCTTGAGCCAACTCCTCTAGCAAGAGCAGCTAGCGATAACCGTCAGTGTGGTCTTTGCTTGAATGTTCGCTTGCTTTCTTTTGTTGCTTTGCACATCCACATCAACCTAAATCCCCTGTGATTCTTGGATAAATAAACTGCTAAAGAGCAAAAGCAACCATCTGTTTTGTTATAAAACGAACCCAACGTGGCTCTCTGTGTTTTATTGTTAGTAGAGAACCTGTGCTGGAATGTTAAACATATCTTAGGTGAGGGGCCCAAGGTAGCATTGTCTATTTAACCAGGCCTCAATTTACCACCTGGTTATAGTATGAAGACAAAATGTATGACATCACAGGTGTTATAGGTGCCTTGAGTGAGGTACTCTGTGTAAAGTTTGAAATCACCCCACATTTAAACCCTCTTTCAACATACTGAAGCATACAATTACTTTACCATGGTCAATGAGGTTAGCATGGAATGTCATGATTAAGAGGACATTATTATTGTCCTGTCTATTTAAGCTCCTTTCAGTAAAAAGTGCTACAAATGATTGCTTGGAACAACTTTTAGTAGCCAATATGCGCTCACCTTGTCGTCTTTCAACTTTGGAGGATTCAATCTCTGACAACACATAGAAACAGTTAGGTTTTTAGAATTGGGACAACATGATGATGTTCACTCCACCTCGTATCACTAAATATAGGAATTCCATTATCAAAGCTGCCATGGGGAAAGACAACCCTGAATCAGAAAACATTTGTTACATGACTTACTAGACAGGACCCATTCCTTTTGTGTTTTAAACCAATTCCCCTTGGCGGTAGTGGCCATCTGAAAAAAATAATCAAAAGATACTTCAAATGAAGGTTAGCATATTAGGTTAGAAATCTTGTAGTTTGGCTATTAGATGGTGAAGTTGAGGCAGTCTCGTAGGTCAGAGATGGTTGGTTTTGTTGTGACGTTAGCTGTTGTGCTTCATCAGTTCAACATACCGCACCTGCCGGTTCACCACGGAGCGAACCTCAGGTCAATGAATTAGCTCTGTTTTCTCCTCTTTATACCCTGCCTTGTTTTTTGTTATGGGTTAGGGTTAGTTAATATCCTAACCCATAATAAAAATTAAGAATTATAATTATGAATTATAAATCACTAAAACTGTGTATAATTCTAGTTATTTTTGATGGAAGGTCAGGGTGGGTGTGACTTGAATACGGCTCTGAGGAGCTTGTTGTTTGGTCAAGTGGTTCTTTATTCTGGAGATTGAACTGCTTTAATCTGAAGATTGAATTAGGAATTAGGAATGAATCGGCTTCTCTGGAGTTTCAACCCATCAAAACGAAGGTGGCATTCTTTCGTGACGTCAGACTACTTTTTCCAAGGTAGTCTAACGTCATGACCACGAGGTACCGGGTACAGTTTGTGTGACCGTGAGGAGCTCTGCCTGGAGTGTGTGCGTGTGTCTGTGTGCATGTGGCCGTGGGGCGCTCTGTCTGGTGAACAACATGAATTTGAAGTTTTATTCATGAAAATATATGAACTATTTACAAAAATAAAACGTGTAGTGTGCGTTTGCTAAAGTCAAAATAGTCACAGCTCATCTTGAGCATCTACTGTCTCCTGGTAGCCACGGTATATACTGCCCATCTTGTGCTGGGCCTCGTTTCAATAGATAAGAACATTTAGCGATGGATAACGAAGGATCTTCATTCGTACGATCATTCTCACGATGGATCCTGCAAACCATAGTGAATTTCTTTGGAGCGTTTCTCGAAACTCCTCCTAACATGAACGAGCGTTCACTGCACTCACGACCAGGATTGTAACTGTCTACTGACACAGTGCTGAAATGGGCTCCGTACTGAGGGAGACGCAGGAATGTCGCAGGAAAATGGGGTTAAAAAGCATTAAAATATTTCCCCATCAAGGCCGAGTAATCTACGAAAAGAATAGATTGCAATAATTTGAATAATAACGATATTAAAACACAATTGATTAGGCCTAGGCCGACATATGTATCGGTCCTAATCCTGAATGCACTTTGCGTACATTTTTCACGGCATTATCCCCCCTTCCATATTACAAATCAAAACTGGCTTGTGTGAGAATTAGGTGCTGATTTCTGAAACATGCTTTGCGCAACAAAGAGGGCCGACTTTATCTGATTCTGCATAAGGTTTCATTGATTGGCAAGCATTCTCTAGTCTAGAATATTTGTAGACATTAAAAATGCAACGTTACATTCACTCATTATCATTCAAACGCAGATGCTAGGCATTGACACACGGCTATTGCTGACCCGATTAGGAGAGCTTGGTCTAGATCCTACCCATATTGTTGGGCAATGGGCAGGATGATGTAGGCTATAGGTCTTTTTACGCTGCCAAGCCGGTTCGGTCGCAGCTTTTCACGCCCGGCGATTTCACCTTCTTATCTCAAGTTTCCTGTGTAAAACTGAGGGGGTCAACCCCCGGTCCTCACAGCGCGGGCTTTCTTGGTTCACTGGAGAAGGCGGGGCTGCGCACGGAGTCTAGACCTCTTTAGAATATTTTTTATCATTGCATACTCCCCGAATGTTTTAATTTTTTTATGAATGAAGACACCTGCATGCAATAATGAGTTCACGTCTGAGTGTAGACTACAAACGCGATTAACTATGGTCAGGGATGTTCGTTACTGTCTAGACACCGTCCAATAAATAGTGAACTTCATCACAGCCTCATCTAAACGCCTGCAGTGCTTAATGCAAACAATCGCAACAAAAACGCCAGCAGAAATTCTCCGACACCCGCTGGTCTCAGAATGATTCATGTCTACTAGGGGTGTGACGAGATCTCGTGCCACGAGATCTCGCGAGATTAAACTCGACGATATTACCCGTCGCGTTAAAAATCGGTCTCGCGAGATTTGTGAGCTATCCAAACTTCTATTTGTGGCCTGTAGGGGCAGTAATGCGCCTTTGCTACGTCTAGCCTGCCAGAACCTAACGAAGGAGAAGGAAAAGAAGAAGAGGAGGAGAAGGAGGGGAAGCAGGGGAAGCAGCCACAGGCAGCCAGAATGACGTCGGAAAATACCCGTAATACCGTCGAAGATGCCCCCGCCACTTTTCAATCATTTGTTTGGCAACATTTTGGGTACCCGGCGGAAATGATGAATGGCAGTAGAGTGACTGATAAGACACTTGCCAAGTTGTCAGTGACATACTTGGTCAGTATCTGTTTGCACTATTTGCACTCTGTATTGATGGAGTAGAACTTTGATTTGGTTTCGCACACAATATTGTTTGCACTTGAAAAATGAGAATTATTTAATTAAATTTATTTTACTCCAACTTTTATAAATTTTAGTTTTAGTTTCAATTTCATGCATGTAAAGAGTTATAAAAAAACATTTCAAAATGCTTGTGCAACTCGGTTAAATAAAAGTCTGTTGGTCCAGTCATATTTATTGTCATTGTAGTTTTCTTAAAATCTCGTCTCGTCTCGTTCTCGTGAACCGAATATCGTGTCTCGTCTCGTCTCATGAGCTGAGTGTATCGTCACACCCCTGATGTCTACAATAGCCTATATCTTCTGTCATTGATCAATATGAGAACATTTTAACCACGATGGTTGAGACAGCAAGTGCAGCTCGAAAGCGACCTCCCACACAAGAGCAATGGAAACATTTGATTTTATTATATGCCTTGTGACGTGGCGTTTCATCGGTACATTTCGGCTGCGCATGTATTTTTGGAATTTTTAATTGCTGCAATAAATTATGTTGTTGTCGACTTCTAACATGTCTCTATCTTTGCTGTTTAAATCTAACAGTAGTCTATGAGTAATATATCGGCGGAAACCACTGTTTTTGTTTGCGAAATTGCTCAAGCTGGGCATTCCATGGTATTGGATGTGTTTTAATAAAACGCATCCAATACTAGGAATGTCCGCTGGTGACGCCACTGAGGCTATAGTAGGCTAACGATGCTCATAGCATCCTACTCCTGAAGTCCTCGTTAGCTACGAGCGTTTTCACGACGTTCGTTACCAACAATGCTTTCGGGAAACGGTGTGAAAACTGTACGATGCTCGCACGACGCACTTCACGATCCACTTAGGCTAAGGATGCTTTCGGGAAACTGGGCCCTGGGGGGTATACCACGAAGTTCGCTGAACATACCCAGGCTTTCTTGGGAAAACCTGGCTCGACAGAGCCGCAACTCGCAATCAGAGTTAAATGGTACCACGAAGCTCACTTTAGATTCATTTAGATGAACCAGGTTTTCCGCTTTAGGTTCAGTGCGCGTTCACGTGAAAGGGGCGTTTTTTGCGTCATTTTTCTCACCTTTACGATAGATCAAGCAGTCTATATGAGTATAAGTGAAAAGATTCTGCATATTGTCTGTAAAATAACTATGCAAAATGCAGAATTGTTCGCCATTAATCCAAATAGAATGATGATGATTTAAAAATGCATAAGCAACGTCCATCCTGCCTTATTCTATCATTTAGGGAATTCACTTTAAATACGCCCTATTTAAGAAATGTATCGCATGTTTTCGGCCACTGAGAGGTAGCGGCTGTAGCGTAGTGGATTAGTATAAGACCCGAACGCCAGCGACCGGGGTTCAAATTCGCCGGTCTATCATCATGCATTTTACCCCCATAGATGTGGTGCCAGCACGGCGTTGAAAATATGGGTACAAGTTCGAAATAAGCACAAAAATATAATTCCATAAGCTTTAGTGAATAAGCATTCCATATGCATGAGAATTGGGACTTTTTAAGCTTCACATAAATTCGCGTCACTTGGGAGTCAAACCCCCCGCGCAGAAATTCCAGACTGACGCGCTACCTCCACTCTAGCACTCTGTCACGGAGACACAATGCGCAACAGTAATGATTGTCTACATAAGGTCCAAAAGGACGATCAAATAACGAACACCCTCTGATGAGAATCTGTATCTCTCATGAAGAACCCCAATTTCGTTGTTTGCACAATGACAATAAAGTCTGAAATCTGAATATCGTCAGACAATGCCAAGGGATCGGTTGTGTCCCGTAAAACCCTCTGTCTCCGGAGAGACGCCTGTACGAGAAGTGTGCCGGGGTCCACGGGAACCCCCACAAATGGTGACGCCATTGTCAGAGGAGGGGCTAGGAAGCTGCGCACGCCGATTTAAGTAGCCGATCTCCGGCTAGACTAAGCCGAAAAACTGCTCCCGACCAGGTTTGGTTGCGAGCATAAGTCACCATGGTGATACAGCGACGCTAAAAGAGATCGACTTTCGTGGTACAACTAAAGGTACGGCCACACCAAACGCGTTACCTGCGTACCACGCATATAAAATCGGCAATTTTTCCATAGGGAAGCATTGGTTTACGCGCGTATGAGGTGCGTACACGCGTATCATGCGTACCAAGCAACATTTTACTCGCTGTAGGGGCGTATGAGGCGCGTACATATACGCGCGCACATATACGCGCGCACATATACGCGCGTACATATACGCGCGTACATGTACGCGAGGAGTTAAAAAAATTTAACTTTTTACGCTCATACGCGCCGCAATAGCCAATCAGCGTTGAGCTTGACCCGACGTCACTGGCAGAGAGTAGTGAGCTTGGACAGAAGCATACGGCCGACATCTTTCTTTATTCTGTGTGGAAATAGTAACATAGTTACGCCATTAAATGCTTATATGGAAACATTTTTAGCGAGAAATGTGCATTTTACTTTCATAATGTTCGCTCGGTGAATGTGAAGGATGTTTGGTTTGATAGTTATGACGAAGAGGGAACGCTCCGTTCACTTGCATGGACAGAGTCTCTGGTTACTAAGCAACCTCAACGTCTTGGCGGACTATATATCTGCTGATCAACAATACGAATGCTGGAAACACACCAGACACACCATGTGAAGTTATTTAACCCGATTATTGTTATTTATATCCGAGATTATTTAATCTAACCCGATCTAAACTCTATCACCCAAACACGGCGACGTTTGGCTTTCCTACCTCGGACTCCAGAGCAGCCATGTCCATGGCAGCCACGGCCGGCAACTTTCTTTATTCTGAGTGGAAATAGTAACATAGTTACGCCATTAAATGCGTTTATGGAAACATTTCTAGCGAGAAATGTGCATTTTACTCTCATAATGTTCGCTCGGTGAATGTGAAGGATGTTTGGTTTGATAGTTATGACGAAGAGTGAACGCTCCGTTCACTTGCATGGACAGAGTCTCTGATTGCTAAGCAACCTCAACGTCTTGGCGGACTATTTCTCTGCTGATCAACACTACGAATGCTGGAAACACACCAGACACACCATGTGAAGTTATTTAACCCGATTATTGTTATTTATATCCGAGATTATTTAATCTAACCCGATCCAAGCTCTATCATCCATCCAAACACGGCGGCGTTTGGGTTTCCTTCCTCGGACTCCAGAGCAGCCATGTCCATGGCAGCCACGGCCGGCAACTTTCTTTATTCTGAGTGGAAATAGTAACATAGTTACGCCATTAAATGCGTTTATGGAAACATTTCTAGCGAGAAATGTGCATTTTACTCTCATAATGTTCGCTCGGTGAATGTGAAGGATGTTTGGTTTGATAGTATGACGAAGAGTGAACGCTCCGTTCACTTGCATGGACAGAGTCTCTGATTGCTAAGCAACCTCAACGTCTTGGCGGACTATTTCTCTGCTGATCAACACTACGAATGCTGGAAACACACCAGACACACCATGTGAAGTTATTTAACCCGATTATTGTTATTTATATCCGAGATTATTTAATCTAACCCGATCCAAGCTCTATCATCCATCCAAACACGGCGGCGTTTGGGTTTCCTTCCTCGGACTCCTTAATCCAGCGCAGCCACAGGCTGGGGGGGGGGGGGGGGGGAGTTTTGGGCGGTCTCATCTACGCGCGTATGCGTACGCGCGTATCTGACCATTTTTTACACAAAATGGTCAAGCAACATTTTCGCTGCGTTACGCACGTACATGGTACGCGAGGTACGCGCTTGGTGTGTTCGCACCTTAACCCAGGCTTGGAGCTCAACATACCTCGCTAACCCTCTAAGCGAGCTTCGTGGTACAGGGCCCTGGTGTGTTTTTTCTGTTGCGTGTTGCCATACCTCTTTAGAGAGGTAATGCCATGCATAGTAACAGTTCTCCCTGTATTGTATTTTGTTTAAGGAGGAAGAGATAATTTAGGCGGTATATTTTAATACAGTGTGTGTATTATTTGTTTTAGCATGCATTTTGCAAAAAATTGCTAATGAAATTTTTGTTATTATTATTTTCACCATCCATGTGCTTGCTAACTAGCTTAAAAGTTTGTTATGCTATCACAGTAATGTTACTGCATAGGAAGATAAATGCGTTTAATTTTGTTTTCATACATGCAGAGCCTGTAAAGATCAACACCACCACGCTTTATGAAGTCATTATGTCTGTTCTGTTTCCAGGTATGCTCCAAAGTGTAGTATATAAATAGCAATCTTGTGTTTCAGTTTATATTAATGCTGCTGTTTATTATTTACTATGATTACTGTCTGTATTTGTTATAATAATATTAATATTTTGATATAATAAGAGAGAGCGGTATTGCCATGAGACAGAGAGCCTGTAAAGATCAAGACCACCACGCTTTATGAAGACATTTTGTCTGTTGTCTTCTGATTCCAGGCCTTCCTTAAAAATAAAGAAGATAAAAAGCATGTCATTGTCCGTCAGTTCTTGTCCACCGTTACATGAGATGACGTCAAACGCGCCATTTGACGTAATCTCGGGAGAAAATTTGATCAAGAAAGCTGGGCCAAGGGGTACTTTTGTTTTATATTACAATAGCGATTTCAAATGATAGAACGCCGGTTCTGAATGGGTGAAGTATCCCTTTAAGCGGTTGCTCTCGTTCCCAAGGGGACAGTGGGCTTCAGATCTTCCCAGCACCACGCCAAACTAAGCTAACGGCCCTCAGACTTTGGAACAGAGAGTTCATATTTGATTCATAAACTGCAATAATCCAAAAACTGAGGGCATTAGGCTATAACAAAAACATAACCACAGTTTGAGCAATTAGAGAGGGGCTCGTAACGAAGAAAGATCTCCCCACCTCCCCTTGTTATTAAATGTGCATTATGAATATATTTGTTATATTTGGTCCACCACCTCTTCCCCAATAAGAAGCAACAATCAGTATTTGATGAATTAGAATCGACCAACACCTTTTCTACATTCACTCAGTTTGTATCAGGTGAGGAAGAGCCATCATCATCATCATCACATCATCATCATCATCATCATATTCATATTCATCATCATCATCATCATCAGATCACCCGCTCTGCTTCAGCCACACACTTCCCCAAACCAACCAACTGTCCCGAGTAGGGATGGGCACGAGTAGTAAATTCCAAACTCGAGTGATCGAAGGAATTCCTCGAGGATCAATCGAGTACTCGTTAAATCAAATCTATTTTTAGAATGCAACGCATCTGCAGCAGGAATAGGCCTGATGATGAACGGCAATATTACCAACCAAACATGTAATGCTTATTCTCCATCAAAACAGTCAGAGTTATCAGAGTATTCATTATTTATTTTTGCAAACGTTCAAAACACATTTTCCTTACAAAAATAAATATGCGTCTCACAATTTAAATCACGTCGAACCAAGGCCTGTAACAGTTTAAAAAAAACGAAACAAGTAGCCTAACCATTGCAAATAAATGCTTAAAGCTGCAAATAAAACGGCAGCAAATGGACTATGGAAATACTCAGCGTTGTGATCTTCTCTACACGCCCGGGATTACAGCTGCGTCTTGCGGCGGTGAAAATAGCCGACACACTTTCACTTTCACCGTTGCTGCGGGTCTGCTTTCCCGAACTCACCGTTGTGTTTCAGGAGCATATGTTGCCGCATAGTACTTTCTGGTAGCTCGATTTCGCTTGGCATATTTTACGTTTCACCTTATGATCTCCTATTTCTTTAAAGTATTTCAATTCTTCGCTGCGGTTTGCTTTAACCGCCATCTCTTAACTTTTTGAATTCTGGCGTGCCTGCACACGGCACGGAACGCGCCATGGAAATGGATGCATTTAATTTTCTTTGTGCCCACGTCATGCGTTAGTGGCGCCGACAGAAAATTGATACATTTGCTTCAGAAAACTTTGTTTGTGTGTGTATATGCAAACTCGAGTTTGCCTGTCCACCAACCGAGTTCATTTGTAACGAGGAGTACTCGAGTAATCGATTCCTCACGCCCATCCCTAGTCCCGAGTGATCCCGACGGTGACGTTTTAAGATCGTGCATGTTGCAGGAAATGTGCAGCAGCGCCCCCTGGGGCCAGACTTTACGGTGTCACACCGGCCCATTCACACCCTACGGTAAATACGGATACGGACCGTTTCGTCCGGTCCCGGAGGTGTTTCATCCGTCAATGGGTCAGTCGTCTCTGAGCTTACGAATCCGGAGGCCTCCGGGAGAAACGGAGCAATACCACCGGAAATCGAGGCGGCAGTATAGAGTCAGAAGTCAGACCATTCGTGAAAATAGATAGAGTAGTATAATATCTGATATGTATATTGTATTAAACGTTTTATACTGATATTATTATATATACCTGACCTTTTTATTTTATTGTTCCCCTGCTTTGGCAATGAGTTGTAACTAGTCATTTAAAAATGGCGCAACATTTTGAGGAGATAATCTGCGGGTTGGTGAGGGGTGTCACATTCCACCGCCGCCTAGGCCTACACCTTTTGCACTTTTTTTTTTGCCGATTTCGGATGACACAAAGCAAAAACATCTCCTCTACAGATGCCATGTTTGCGATCGTCGATGCTGTTAATTTTTGACAGGACAGTCACTGCCCTCTAGAGGACGTATTGCGTAACATCCATAACAACGCTGAATCCGGAGGTATGAAGGGTAGTCCCGGAGACAACGTTTGGAACGGACGGACGAATTTCGTCCGGATTCGGAGGTATGTATCGCTCATTATGAAAGTGATAACAGTGAAACAACGACGGTACCAACAAAGTATCATAAGGTTGCCGTGGTCCGTCCCGATGGTGATAACCCCGCCTCTATCCTATAACTCTCAGCCCAAGGGCTTTATTTAATCTCACAGTGGTCCAGTGAATCCAGCTGAACCAGGGTCCAGCGGCTCTTTAGATGGTTTGAGGTGTAAAAGCTGAATTTGGCCTCTTTTGGATGATGTGGTTTCCCTCTTCCTCAGCTGAGCCATTGTGCGGCCCTGCTCATCAAGTAGTCTAACTCCAGCTACAGCCCCCAACTCCTCCAAACTAAGGAAGCTTTAGCTCATTGATACATAGCGGTGTGTTGTAGCCTATACGAAGAAAGTAGATCTATTCTTAAAGAATAGTTGTGTTCTTACCGTATTTACTGCTGTCTTGCGTTCTGCTCCAAAGACTTGCCCGGCCATGACCATACTTTCACTTTCAATTTGACGTCACGGAATCCTTTACGTAGATTCCGTGGCGGGTACCGCTTATGACGCTTTCAAAACGGTTGGAGTTTCCGGGAGGTTCGGAGGTTCAGACATTAAACTCGGAGTAAAGTGCTTTGAACACTCTATTGGGTCGGAGTTTTCACCTGATAAATTACCATTCATGTTCAACCATCGGAAGCAGTTCTAATAACTGCTTCCATACTTGCGGGTATCCATACTTGTAGTTGTTATGAAGTCTAGTCTCACGAATGATCTGCTTTTCTGGTTTTATGTCATAACCTACGCCAAATTGAGGTGCGTTTCCTGAACGCTATTATTTCGGAAGAAGGGGAATTACGTTCGAGACGTAAGAGCTTCCGAACCTCCGAGCTGTTTTGAAGGCGGCATCATAACACATCCGTGCGTAACGCTTTAAAGCAAGTAGGTCTATCTGCAGCCGGAGCCACTTGCCAAACACGCCCATTGCTCTGCCAGACACGCCCATTACTTAGCCAAACACGCCCATTGCTTATGAAGGTATTATTGTAGCAAAAGTCTTTAGCACCTGTAACTGCAGAATTTGAATGCGTACACTAAAGTCACAGTAAATTTTTAAGTCGTATATATTTATTTTGCATGTGTACTCTAAAGTCACAAATGTGTAACAGTACATTTGTAGTCGTAAAAAAAATATAAATATTTTTTATACCATTGTAAACACAAAATAGGGTCTACAAGTACGCTAATCTGTTACAGGTGCACAAATCCTTTTGCTACAATTATTGCAGCGCAGTTGGTGCAAAACACATTTGCACACCCGTGTTTCATAATCTGAGAACATGCCCAAAAGGTGTGCATTCGTAAACCCAAATTTGAACAAATGCATCAGAAGTTGCACATCTGTGAACGCTATGTTAATTCAGCATTTTAATGAGCGAGCACAAAACCATTTTACAACTGCTCGAATCTGCTCCTGCAAGTCTCAGCTGTGGGGTTTTTTGCAGGTTGTTTTGCAACACCCCTAGGTGGTAAATGCGTAGCAAAAGTATTCGTATCCGTAGATGACAGAGCGTCCGTGAGCGGGACAAAATAGTCCCGCCCATAATTTCCTAATCCAATGAAAATCACCGGCCGGGATGCATTTCTCAAATTACAGTGACGGCTGGTGGTGATTTTGGGTGGGTGGGCTAAAGAATGCATTACATTTATCAATACTTCACAGGGCTCCAGACGCCATGAGGTCACCTTTATATCTCTGTTCATAACTTTCATATAATGTGAATGATTTTTAAACAAGATTAAGGTGTAGAGAAAGGCATTTCTTTATTTGAAGCACAATTATAAATAAAAAGAAAAATAAGGTGTTTAAAGTGCTTCACTGAGCTGAAATTGAACATTTCGAACTAAACCATTAAGCAAAATAAAACTTTTTTTGTGCTTAAAGTATTACACAATTAAAATGTTGACTGGTCTCCCTTTGCGCAAAATGCGGCTGTAGACGATCACACACTCTTTGGTAGAGACGTCTGTGTCGCCGTCAATCATGAAGGACATGTAGGCCTATGTGGCGTTTCCGACGTCCGCAGCTGTCTTTTGCTTTAAGGTGTCGCCCATTAGGCCTACTGCAATGAATTGTGCACATGCCATCTCATTGCTATGCCTACGTCGGGTTGATGTTTAATCCATTTCTCTTCATGAGAATAATTTCGGATTTAAATTGAGAATGGCAACTCCTCTTTGGCAATGTTGTATGCAACATTAAATTAGATCATTTCCGATTCCTTAGAGAACCTTATTGTTACTGCCTGTCGCTGAAATGCAGCTTGGAGAGGGGCCACTATAGAGTGGCGAAGTCACGCCCCTTCCGGTAGGGCTCATGGGACCTATGAGATCGAAAAATATGAATGGGTGTCAATGGAGAGAAAATAATTATTTTCTGGTCCCGGTCTTTATATGCCCTGGATTACACATATGTTGTTTGTGGATTTAAAGGATAATTTTTCATGCAAAGAGTTCGACCGTTTATTGTGCAATTGTTCAGATAAAGGCTGTAGAGAAAACACAACGAGAAAGACTACACGGCTCGTATGTGACGTCACGCTCCCTGCGACTGGCGTGGAGAAGACCGACAATCTTCCCATCGGCATAACTGAAACTCTGCACGTGCCCCGATTTATAATGGTTTTCACCTCTTTCGATGCTTTTATCCTCCCCTTGGAAAAAGCGGTGAAGTGGGGCAGAGAGATCGCCATCTCTGTGCCGAGTTCCAAGGGCGGGTGTGGTGACGTATATCATATGCGTCGAGAGCAGCGAAGAGCTGTAGTTCACAAAGCGGCCTCACATAAAACCTAAAATTATCAAACTTCTTCACGAACATTTTTAGTTTTCTTTGCATGAAAAATTATCCTTTAAATCCACAAACAACATATGTGTAATCCAGGGCATATAAAGACCGGGACCAGAAAATAATTATTTTCTCTCCATTGACACCCATTCATAGTTTTCGATCTCATAGGTCCCATGAGCCCTACGGGAAGGGGCGTGACTTCGCCACTCTATCTCTACACACTTGTCACGTCATGTTGGGTTATTTAGACAGCTTTTTAAATGTTTCGATACGAAACGTAGTTGACCCGCTTACAAATGCACTATTACCGGCCATATTCTGACCGCACTCCTGACAGTAAATCTGTACATCGTTTGGTTGATGTGTCCCCAATCTTTTCACTTCCAATTTTTCCTCCAAAGACATTAAAGAAAACCGATTAGAAAGTAAATAATCCACTTCATTCATTTTCATGCTAACGCCCGCCATACTGCACTTGCGCTGTGCTGTGATTAGTCGAAGGACACTGTAGGCCTACTGTAGCTACTGTGCTAGGTCAGCCTTTGGGCTAAACTAATTTAGCCCAAATGGGAAGCATATGAAGGGGGCGTGTCAGGGCACCTGTCAATCAAACGTCAATGGAAGCTTACGCTACTGCGCTTGGGCTGAATACATTTAGCCCATTCACAGGAAAAAAACGAAGATATATATATCCTGGGTTTTTCTGTCACTTATTGGTGCTGTTGCTCCTTTAGGTTCTACCAAAATTTAAAACAATATGTTCTAAGTTTTTAATAATATTTTTTTTATTTTCACTGTAAGAGGGCTTAGCCCTGTTAGCCCATTTATACCAGCCGTCCCTGACTGGGACCCATCGCGTGCCAGCCATGGAGCTATAAAGATCGCAGCATTCTTAGCGCGGGTACGTTTCTTTCTGGAGAAGTGAAGAGGGCGTCCTACTGAACGGAGGTGGGTATCCTACATTATGTAAAATGAAATGACTTAGTTCAAGGGAATTCTCCCCAAAGTATTGCATTAACATTTCTGAATTTATGATATGGCGACCATTAAAATACATTCAAGGACATTTGCGGCATGTTAATGAAATACTTTGGGGGGAATTCACTTGAACTAAGTCATTTCATTTAACATAATGTAGGATACCCATCTCCGTTCAGTAGGACGCCCTCTTCACTTCTCCAGAAATAAACGTATCCCGTGCTGAGTATGCTGCGATCTTTATAGCTCCATGGCTGGCACGGGGTGGGTCCCAGTGTAATTTGAGAAATGCATCCCTGCCGGCGATTTTCATTGGATTAGGAAATTATGGGCGGGACTATTTTGTCCCGCTCACGGACGCTCTGTCATCTACGGATACGAATACTTTTGCTACACATTTACCACCTAGGGGTGTTGCAAAACAACCTGCAAAAAACCCCACAGCTGAGACTTGCAGGAGCAGATTCGAGCAGTTGTAAAATGGTTTTGTGCTCGCTCATTAAAATGCTGAATTAACATAGCGTTCACAGATGTGCAACTTCTGATGCATTTGTTCAAATTTGGGTTTACGAATGCACACCTTTTGGGCATGTTCTCAGATTATGAAACACGGGTGTGCGAATGTGTTTTGCACCAACTGCGCTGCAATAATTGTAGCAAAAGGATTTGTGCACCTGTAACACAGATTAGCGTACTCGTAGACCCTATTTTGTGTTTACAATGGTATAAAAAATATTTATATATTTTTTACGACTACAAATGTACTGTTACACATTTGTGACTTTAGAGTACACATGCAAAATAAATATATACGACTTCAAATTTACTGTGACTTTAGTGTACGCATTCAAATTCTGCAGTTACAGGTGCTAAAGACTTTTGCTACAATAATACCTTCATAATTGCTCTGCCAGAAACGCCCGTTGCTCTGCCAAACAGGTCAAGTCTATTTTCGGAAATGTAGGGGGATATATGAGTGGCCCCACGTCGAATGGCATGACCCAAGATACGTCAGACAGAGAAAGCGCGCAAATTCGAGCAAAATATGTTTGACAGTGGAAGGATTTACATGGTTGCTTGGGTTATAGACTTCAAGACGAACGGCGCCGAACAACGCCGAACAACTCGGCCCATACCAAGTGTGACGGGATATTGTTGGTCAATGAAATGATTCGATAAATGTTCAACATGCATGCATGTAGCCTACTACTTTGACTTTCTAATGTTCTGGCGAAATTACCCAGGTTAAGTGTAAATATTAAGCATATATAAAGCACATACGTGCCTTTTTTTTCATAAATATCCTTAATACATAAAGCGGTGCAGTAAGAATTAAATGACGTCTTCCAAGTAGCTCTAAGCACTGCTTATTAATATTAGACCAAACAAGACTCGTAATGGTAGGTAAAACAATACTTTATTAAAGCATGCAATTGTGTTGTAGAACAAAATAAAAATAAAACGTATGAAGTGCTTGCATGATATTGAAGCCTACAGCGATCATTAGTTAATGTGTGTGGCGGACGGTACCACCTTGTCATTTGTTTACCCAGGTGCCATAGCAACACCATTGCTACCTTTCATTGGCTGAATCTTTGAGAACGTTGCAGACTCAATCAATATAAGGTTGCGGGGAGACAAAGCTCTGTTCGTTTGTATATTTTATTTACGTGACCATATTTTTGTTTAATGATAAAAAAAAAAGAATCAAAGAACCAGTTCTCTTGTTTTGGGGAACCAGTTCTTGTCGTTCACCTTCGGGATTCGTTCGTTGTGAACAAATCGGTCGCACTCGCGACCGACTCATCCTTAATGGCCACCATAGAACGAGCAATGGGCGTGTTTGGCAATGGGCGTGTTTGGCAGAGCAATGGGCGTGTCTGGCAGAGCAATGGGCGTGTTTGGCAATGGGCGTGTTTGGCAGAGCAATGGGCGTGTCTGGCAGAGCAATGGGCGTGTTTGGCAAGTGGCTCCGGCTGCAGATAGACCCTACTCCTTTAAAGGCCCACTATGCAACTTCGGGCATTTCTTCGCTGTTTTCTTGGTTTTGGCACACACATTTCTCTACAAAGCGCCCCCTACAGCTTCGTAGTAGATATTTTACAACACTGTCGTAACAAATCGTTGACGACCCTTCCCCATGCACTTCTACGCGAGCCATGTGCATTTGTTTTCAAAGAAGCCGGCGAATGCGTGGAGCCATGTCCGAAGTAGATGTTCATAAAGTGTAGGCAAGGTTATAAATTTTTTAAATGGTGTTTTTGTATTGCAATAAACATAAATCCATCCTTTTTTATAGTTGACGGGGAGAATTTATATCCGAGATTATAATTGTTTTATCTTAGGTTGAACAGAACAATCAGTGTAAGAGTGTTGGCCAACATAATAATCGAAATAAACAAGAACCTGGATTCGGGGATTCAGTCTGTGTCTGGGGGACGAGACAGACGAACAGCAAAACACCCATGGAAACAAAGGTGTTTATATGATTGCAACCAAGCAAGCTAGAAACATACAGGGCTCACAACAAAATGGTCGAGAAAACAATTTTTACAGGGATCACAACAAAATGGTTGAGCAAACACATTTGTACAGAGACTATCAACATCAAGAATACCACGAAGACAAAGTTCACCCAAGGGTACTTTCAATTTCAAAAGCAACACGGCCAAGTCGGCGTCTGATTTGCAGTCTTCATTTTCTTTCAGTTCACGCTATTCCTGAAAAGCTTGCCCAACGTTTACTCGTGTCTGGCCTCTCTGTCGGTCAGTCTCCCTTTTCTCTTCTTCTGTTCCTCCGACATTGGGTTCCTCTGTTTCTTTTTAGTTGGCTGATCTATGATGAATGTAACAATCCCTTAGTTACTTGTGTTTATATCGAGCCAGTTCCGTGTTTAGGGGTCTGTGCCGTAAAGCAATTCGTTACTTCGCAAGACCCGAGACTCCCGCGAGAGTGGGCGGCGGGTCGCCGGCAGAAACATATTCCTTTTCTTCGCCAAGATGCGCAAGGGGGAGTCGAAACAACGAACAATCGAACAAAAATGTATAATAGAACCATCGCAATGACTCTTAGCCTGTTATATTAAGGTAAATCAAGCCAAAAAAGTTGCATAGTTCCCCTTTCACTCGTGTCTGATCTCTTTTCTGGTCCATTCTTCTTTTGTTCTACCGACAGTCGCATCTTGGGTCCCTTATCAGTCAATTGATCCATGATGAATGCAACAATTGCCTCGCAACTGGCTGTTTATATCTAGCCGGTGCCATGTTTGGGTGTGTGTCTGTGCCGTAAAGCATTTTCGAAACTACAATCTGACTACATTTTCGAGGCGCGATTGGATACTTCCGCTGCGTCACATCCGGATTGTGTCGGTCCGAACAGAGCAAGTTGCATATGCGCTTTTTCCTTGGAGAAGTGACATGGGGCAATGACACACCCACCAAACGACCCAGAAATGGTTGCAGATCAATCAGAATAACTCTCATCCAGCATAATTAATGTAATTTTGGCTAAAAAAGTTGCATAGTGGGCCTTTAAATAAGTGAATTAATTCATAAATTAATTTGCAATAGTTTCTAAAGGTTGGAATTATTTACAAGGGTGCCAATCAGCATGATTGAAGTGTATAACTCATGGATCATAATCGTTTACCTTCCAGGACGGTCGTCCAACCACATCCAGGACCTGTTGGAGTCCTCTTTCATTGTGACGACATTCATGCAGGCGGTTTTCGTAGTACAGGAGGTCCACAGAGAGAATGGTGGAGGCATCGTTCTTTATTCCCGGGCCACGGTAGTCACAATATTTATGATCAAAGGTGTGATGCAGCAGCACCAGGATAACTGGCTTACCATCTGCAGGTTCTAAATCAAAAGGTCATTTGTTGAAGGCCAAGGAATTACTGCCAATTGTTATACAATGTTGAAAGATGTTAACATAATGGAGCTTGATTTGTTTGATTTAAGCATGGATAGATCCTGTTTCGGTTTGATGGATGTGTTCAAACCTGGACATTTGTCTTGAATCTCCTGGATGTCGATGCCAGGCCTGGTGCTGATCCGACAGAAGGCCAGGGTGAACTCACGTTCCTCCTTTGACACTTCAGTCTTGCCTTCCTCCTTGAGTTTGGTTGTAAATGCATTGGTCACAGCAGTGTCCCCATTGACAGTGTAAAACTTTCTCATGGTTCCGCCACTAGAGATGTTATCTATGGTCAGAAATGACAGCAAAGAAAGACTAGGAGGCATACATATCTTCAACATACATATTGGTTTCACTATCACACAAATTACTTCTTGCAGTTTTACTGGTCACTTCCTTACCAGTCACACCTCGTGGAGCCGTTCTTAAACGAAGAGAAAAGAGAAGTATTAATGGAAGAGAACATCAATTCTACGTGGCAACAATGTTGTGACATGTAGGGATATGGACGCACGTTATTATGGATACATGAGTTGATCTCCCTTCTACATAAGGCTATACAATATATAATTAAATATAACAATAAAAACCTCGCCTTCTTTTTTACCACACGAAGCATTAATCTGCGTTTCAGTGTGTTTGTGATAACAACCAGACAAAGGCGGAGGAAATCGTTTGCGGTCCTTGGCACTCCCTTTAAAATGTTTTAAGTAGGCCTACATTAATGAAGACATTAATACGGACAAAACAGTCCTAAACATTGAGCCACTTACCCGATAGATTCATACCATCCCTCTGCCATGATACTGCTCTGTCAAACTTTCGCTTTGCTTTAGCTTAATATGCTTTATAGGCTCTTCTTCACGGTCCTCCACTACGCGCTGGCGTTCACGGCGCTGGTGCTGTTCTACGTGTCTGTGTCAAGCAAGATGCTAATACTGCAGACAGTTTTTCTGCTATGTTTGACCCTCTTTTACTCATGGATTGCCTCGATGTGGACAATTTTATGCACTGTTTTACCAAGCAGTGTGTTAAAATTCTAGACCAGGTGGCACCTGTTAAATCAAACTTGTCAATACAGAAAAAAGTGTTCCCTTGGACAAATGAAGATACCTTGAGTCTAAAGAGACTATGTCGAAAGACTGAGCGTCTGTGGAAAGCCACTAACCTTGAGGTGCACAGACTTTATCTCAGGGATCTTGTGTCCTCATACAATGAGATGGTGGAAAATGCCAGATCGGACTACATTCGCCAACTGGTAACAGTAAATAAGAAAAACCCCAAAGTGTTATTTGACACTATCCTCTTGTATGTTCTGCTGCGCCAGTTACCCCTGCTTTTTGTGAAGCTGACAGCAGTGCATTGTTGAGATTTTTCACTGACAAAATTAAGATGATCAAGGAGAAAATCCCTCCCCTTTTGTGTGGAACCCCTGCTGTCATTGAGCCTGTCTCCAGCTTGTGGTCTTCATTTAAGTCTGTGACTCTTGCTGATATCTCTGCACTGGTGACCAAGATGAAACCCTCCTCTTGCTCATCTGACGTCCTTCCATGTAGGCTCTTTGTGAAAGTGTTTGATGTAATTGGCCCCTGGGTCACCAAAATGGTAAACCTCTCTCTGTCTACAGGTGTGTTTCCCAGTACATTTAAGCATGCCATAGTGGAGCCTTTACTTAAAAAAAAACAGGCTTAGACCTAACTGTCCTCAGTAACTTCAGGCCTATTTCAAAGCTGCCACTCTTGTCCAAGATCCTAGAGAAGGTGGTCTCTGAACAGCTGTCATTATTCCTGGATCAGGGTAACATCCATGAGACCTTTCAGTCTGGTTTCCGTAAACTTCACTCTACGGAGACGGCCTTACTGAAAGTGTCCAGTGACATTATGATTTCTGCTGATTCGGGAAAGTACACTGTTCTAGTTCTCTTAGATCTGTCCTCAGCCTTTGACACAGTTGACCACCAGATCCTGCTGAGAAGACTGAGGGATGAAGTAGGACTGTCAGGGTCAGTTTTACACTGGTTCTCGTCATACCTCTCTGGGCGTAGATTTAGTGTCACTGTTAACCAAATAAGGTCTGAGTCAGCAGATCTGTTGAGTGGAGTCCCCCAAGGCTCCGTTTTGGGTCCTGTATTATTTTTGCTGTATTTGATCCCCTTGGGAAAAATCATCCAGGGATTTCCTGATGTTTCTTACCACATGTTTGCTGAAGATATCCAGCTTTACTGTTCCTTCAAGCCAACTGAGCTCCAGAGGCTAAGTTCCTTAGTTCAGTGCTTGGTGGGGATAAAACTTTGGCTGAGTGATAACACCCTGCAGCTTAATGTGGACAAAACAGAAACACTGGTTATTGCCCCTGATGATTCCATTCCAGGGATTAACCAGTACCTGGGTGACTTGGGCCAGTCTGTCAAACTGAGCCTAAGAAACCTGGGTGTTGTGTTTGACAAAGACATGTCATTAGTGCAGCACTGTAAACAGCTGACCAAAAATTGCTTTTTTCAACTGAGGAACATTTCGAAACACAGGAAAATGGTGTCACAAAATGACTTGGAGCTGATCACTCATGCATTTGTGTCTTCGCGTTTAGACTATTGTAATAGTTTCTTTTCATGTCTAAACAAAAAGGAGCTGTCCCGCCTGCAGTTAGTGCAAAACTCTAAAGCGAGAGTTCTGACTCGCACCAATAGGAGGACTCATATAACCCCTATTCTTAAAGCTCTTCATTGGCTGCCAGTTTCGTCCAGGATCAATTTTAAAATTTTGGTTTTAACGTTCAGAGCTTTGCATGGCCAGGCTCCGCCTTACATCAGTGATCTGATCCAGCCTTACACCCCAACTCGGGCTCTGAGGTCTGTGGATCAGAATCTGCTGGTGTTGCCACGCACTCGTTTCCGGACCAGAGGAGACAGATCCTTCCAGGCTGTTGCTCCCAGGCTCTGGAACGATCTTCCGCTCTCTCTGCGTTCAATGGAGTCTGTTGACTCCTTCAAAAAGCAACTAAAGACCTATTTGTTTGCTCATGCTTTTGCTTAGCTGTCTTGGGGCTGCTATGATTGTCACCTAGTTGTCTTGACCTTTTAAACTTAAATTTGTATGTACTTCTTAACTGTGTATTGTTATTGTTTTTGTTTTAACTGTAAAGCGCTTTGTGACCCTGGTCTGTGAAAGGCGCTGTACAAATAAAGCTTACTTACTTACTTACTTACTTACTTACTTTAGGTTTCGCTTTTGATCGTGTGTGTGTGTGTGTGTGTGTGTGTGTGTGTGTGTGTGTGTGTGTGTGTGTGTGTGTGTGTGTGTGTGTGTGTGACCTATGGTCAGTTCCACAGCGCCCCCTACGGTCAGAACCACAGAGCCCCCTACGGTCAATACACCACAGCGCCCCCCTACGGTCAGTACCATGGCCCCCACGGAGAGTACCACACTGCCCCCATACCGCCCCCCTCTCCCAGGGAGAGGATCCTACAGGGAGACACAACCCTGTCACTGAAACTGCGGTCCTAGAAGTGCGGTCCAGAAACGGCCTCTGATGCAGGATCCAAGATCACACCTGGTCCAGACCCAGTCAAGCACAGACCCGGTCCAGACCCGATCCAGACCCGGTCCAGACCCGGTCCAGACCAGCACAGGCCCCGGTCCAGACCAAGTCCAGATCCGGTCACGACCCGCACAGGCCCCGCCCCCTGGAGTCCCAGTCCAGAGCAGGCCCCGCCCCCTGGATCCCAGTCCAGAGCAGGCCCCATCCCCTGGAGCCCTGGTCCAGAGCAGCACAGGCCCCGGCGAGACCAGACCCGGTCCAGAGCAGCACAGGCCCCGCCCCATGGTCCAGACCACCAGGACCCGGGCGCCCACCCGGTCCAGACAAGCCCCCGCCCTCACGGTCCATACCAGGCCCCGCCCCCGGAGCCGCGGGTCCCACATCCTTATTTGCGCTCCGCACACGGAGGGCGTTTCAACCAACCGAGGGATGTCGCGAATGGCCGTTCTGAGTGATCTGTAGAGGACTTATTGTGGCGTTTGTCTGCGTTTCGTCATTTACAGATTCTGACCGAGATTACTCTTTCTGCAGCGGGTTTTCCTCGAGTAGGCCCGCGTTCCCCCACCGTGCCTCGGATCAGAGCCGGGGTGCAGGCCGAGGAGGAGGACTAGCTCGGGGAGACATGGAGGCCAACCCTGCAGAGGGAGGGTACGTATGCTACAGTCTGGGAGAAAGATCTGAGATCAACAGTCCGCAAATACAAAGAGGACTGAGAAGGCTGCAGGTTGCAGGGCTCGGCTCCGCAGAGCACCGTGCTCTGTTCTCGGTCGAAAGGGGAAAGCAACTATTTTTTTTGTGCGGCTATGCAGAGTGATACGATGGTGGTTGCTTTTTAAGCGATATGCACAGCCTTATGGATTTCATTTGTTGATCCATGATCACCGCTATTTTCTACTTTTAAAATTTATTATCTTATTATCCATATCTATAATGTTAATCCCTGGCTGTTACCAACCAGGTGGGGTTCAATCCCATGGATCTATAATCCATCTTCGCTTCATAAAACAAACACATTTATTATGCATTTATTAATAATGGTATATTATTATCATTCCCATTTTACTCTTATAAATATCTAATGTTATTTTGTACGTTATATAATATTGTTATTTATAGCGTTTTGTGCAGTTGCAACTTTGTGTGACCATTTCAGTTTTTGCAGGAGTTTTGTGGGCCTACTGGGAGGTGAGAGAGAACCAAGGACTATGATCATGTGTCCTCAGATAGATTATAAAATATTATTTCTTAGCATTTAAACGATTTCAAACACAAACTACGAAGCACTGTTATTTGCATGTTGTAAAATAAACAATGCGACTCCTCTTTTTCAAAGCGAGATCCCATGGTATTTTTCTGAAATGCTATATCAGTTAAGTAGGCTGTTAATTAGGGTAAATATTAGGAAGGCAAACAAACAATTATCCTTAAACGTCTCACTCTGAAATGATTCCCTGATTAAATCAGGGAACGTCGGGTTGTGAATGTGCCATCACTTCAGGGAGCATGGCATCAAGTTCAAGAAATGGTTCACGAAGATTACTTATTAGTACTATCATGAAGAGTACTTTAGTACTGTCATGAATGTATCATGAAGGGTACTATTAGGGCTGTCATGTATGTATCATGAAGAGTACTATAGTACTGTCATGAATGTATCATGAAGAGTACTATTACTACTGTCATGAATGTTAGATGAAGAGTACTATTACTACTGTCATGAATGTAAGAGTACTTTTGGTAGTCCACTAGCATGCATCATGAAGTGTACTATTACTACTGTCATGTATGTATCATGAAGAGTACTATTAGTACTGTTATGTATGTATATTGAAGAGTACTATTAGTAGTCCACTATCATGAATGCATGATGAAGAGTACTATGTATTTTCTTCCTGAAAACAAATGGGCTTGTTAGCAGAACATACCTCGATCATATGCAATTGACCCAAGGTGGTGCGTGGTCTTATCCAACGATCTTCCTTACCCACATTGACTACCGGCACATCAACTGTGCCATGCCCAATGCGGAGTAAAGGGCTAGGAATGAGCAAATCTGGTGGCAACTGCCAGTCTCCCTCTCCTGGTTCTATGAACGCTGCGGGAATCAAAGGGCAAAGCCCCTGCCTGCATACAGCTGAAACCAGCTTCATAGAGCCAGCAGGCACAAGAATGGAGGAGCCCGGGGGGGTTGAGACCTTACCCAGGAAACCAGAAGTTGACCGGCCTTCAAAGTTTTGACACTCCAGCAGAGCCTGTTTCCAGACTGCAGGCACATCACTAGTGGAAGGAGAGGTAAATAAACTATTGCTCCCTTGACAGAACATTTTGCTTGACAGCAACGAAGCACATTAATTCCGATCAGCCCTGGGACAGGGTTAGACCCAGAGGCTGGGGGATCGTGGACGACCAAAATGCCTATGGAGGGAAGCACTCTACCCAGGACTTCTATGTCCAGCACTAGATAGCCTCGATAGGGGATATCCAACCCATTGGCTGCCCTTAACTGTAGCCATCCACAAGAGCGTAGTTGGGCAACCTCTTTTAAATAAACACATTATATCAGTGTTGCCATAAAAAGTATTCAGACTGATTTTAATAAAAAGTCATCCCAATTTTCATTGTAAATTAGGACAATTTTTATTCAAGGCCGAATTATTATTATCATATTTTTATTTTAGTTAGAAGATTGAAAGCCTTATTCAAACAACTCCTATCAGCCATGAAACTTATCCGGCTGTATATGTAACAGAGTTAAAAATGTAGTGTATTATTATATATGATTCTCGCCAAAATAAAACTGCCGTGGTTAATAAGTGTGAATGGGAGCCACCCGTGGCCATATGGTGTACTGCAGATCTGCCGCGTTTAGTTCTGTGCTGCGTGGAAATCTACTGCGTTCCTACTCGATCAGAAAAGCCGTTGCTTTTGATCTGGTAGGTTCGCTATGTAAAGCACTGTACCCAATATCAGTTTTCTTAAAGTGAATTCATGTTTAAGTTGATAACTTCGATTAATACTTATTAATACTTTTCTTATGACCTTGGGTTTCTACATGCTAAGGCTAACATGGCTAGCCGTAAACTCCGCTAGCCACGTTCATACATTGAAAGTAATATTACTCTCTTTCTTGCTTGTGCAGATGCTGTACATGTACACCGATTTCTGATGGCAATGATTTGATTTATTTTCCTAAGGTATGTGGCTCCATAATGTAAATAGGTTTTAATAAAGTTCTGTAACTGCACTTGGACTATAGTTATGCCCATTCATGGGAAGTTAAATGTTTTGTATGTATTTTCTATTACTAGTAATCAGCAGAAAAGCCGTTGCTTTTGATCTGATGCTGTATATGTACACCGATTTCTGATGGCAATGATTTGATTTATTTTCCAAAGGAAAATAAAGGAAAGAAAATTCAACAGTTCCGCCTCCGTCTCCCTGATGCTTGACCATCGTTACACTGGTGCCGTGACCTTGTGATCCCAGATCAGCTTGATGCAGATCGCCGCGCCGAGGGAGCTGCGTAGAAATCTAGGAACGCTGTCTGTACTGCAGTTTCGTTTATGGTCAGGTACTCGGGCTGCCAATGAATGAGGTTTCTGAGTGAACTGTTGTGATAATAATTCATATCTGAATAAGTTATTTTACTGTTATTTTTTTATTATATTTTTTTTTACCCCCCCATTTCTCATTTTGTGGTGGAATGGCTAGTAAGTTAAAGCCAGGTGATGAGTCTGGAATTAGCCCGTTCTCTTTCGGGAGGGGTAGGGGTCTGATGGGAGGTTGTTTAAAGCCTAGGGAGTCTTTTGGGATGGATGTGGGTGCTTCTCCTGTGTTGCCTGCAGGAAATAGGGATTTAGGGTTGGAACAGGGCCCGACGGAATCGCCTGGGCAGATGTCGCAAGATAGGCCGCACCATTCAACTCCTTATGATGAGAATGCCACACTGCATCAGTTAACTGATATGATTTCACTGTTAGGCTCACAGATAGGCCAGTCTATTACAGCGTCACTTGTTTCTAATGGCGTCATTGGTGGGGTTGGTCGGGGTAATACCCCTATGCGCCATGCAGGTGACACACAGTTCAGTCTACACAACGCTGAGAGCACCCAGCCTAGTGGTGATACAAGTAGACTTAGTGAAAACACACACGTTAATGTTGTTGTACGGTCTGACAAGGAGCCTGTCATTTTCAGGGGTGATAATACTGACAAATACACGGTGGAGGAATGGGTTGAGTTAATGAAAGCATACATCAAGAAACAGAAGTGTGATGTTTCTTCACAGATAGAGGTTGTGATGGGGAGGTTGATGGGGAAAGCCAGGGATGTGGTTAAGGTTGGCCTGAGGAGCGACCCCTCACTTCAGTCTTCATGCACACCAGAGGTCATGTATAGAATGCTGACACAGTATTTTAGTAACACATCCTCATGCCTGCCCCTCCAAGATTTCTATTCAACTCTGCCCAACCAGAGGGAGAATCCCGTTGATTATTGGCTACGCCTTAACAAGGCTGCCGATGTAGCCGAGGAGGGTCTGAAGCGTCAGGGCAGACGCATGGAGGATATCGGAGGGGAGATTTCCAAGATGTTTGTGAAGCACTGCCCGGATCTAGAGTTTGCGTCTGTGTTCAAACATAAGCAGATACATGAATGGTCAACAAAGGAAGTACAGGAGAGGGTAGATGAGTACCAGCGTGAGCAGGTGTCCTCAGTAAAAGTGCATGTGCCTAAGACTCATGCAGCTGCACGGATTTGCCATGAAACACACACAGAGCCCTGCAACACCTCTGACATGGAGACGTCCCGTGCTAATGTCCTCTCTCCTCCAGCTATCTCTTTAGTGCAGGGGTCTTCAACGTTTTTCAGGCCACGGACCCCCAAACTGATGGAGAGATGGAGCGGGGACCCCCTACTTATATATTATATAAAATTGTGTTTTATATTAAACTGGTCCTATGGTGCCATGTACAAAATTAACCTTGTTATTGTGCATTCAATACTAAGATATTCAAATAATACGTAGGTTCATATGTTCATGTTTTTATTTTAAACATGTGCAAGGTACAGTAAGTAAACTGTAAACATAACAGACATTTTTAAAACATAAATGTGGAAAGGAAAATTAGTGATGCTTGTTAGTGCCACTGGCATGCATAAACATACCTGCTATCTTGCATTAAATACTGAGACAATTAGAAGTGGAAGAACAGCTCATCGGAATAGAAAAGGATCATATATACGCCTCAATCGGAATACAATTCTCTCTCGGTTTGGGGTGGGTGCGGCTATTTTTTAACCTAGAGATGGCATAAGCAGCTTCAGTAGTTCGCAATTGGTCGGCGTCGGCCTATAGGCTACTTTTATGCACATCGACCGCTTTCAAGGAAAGTCGATTTTTTGCCTCATTCACGTCTTTCTTATCACTCTGCAGTCCGGTAATTTATCAACCCTGGCGAGTGACGTCAAGGTCTTTGGCGGAATATTTCTCTGCTTTCACTACGAATGGTAAAAATAAAAAAATAAAAAAAGGCACACCGTGTGAAGATATATTTTTGCAAATAGCCGTGTAATAAGCGGGATAATAGAACGTCGCCGGTCATTATCGAAAGTAATACCCTTCAGGGCGAAGCAAGACACCTCAGATAATGACCGGCGTTCTGTACATTATCCGCTTACATAACAGCACTCTCTCTCTACCAACAGTCTTGGCTGCGCACTCTCATCCAAATACGTATTGTTTGCGGCGGAGAAAGGGGTAGGCCTAGATATAAAGACCAGACGAGAAACTGACGTTGCTTTGCTGTCCTCCTTCTTCTTAATTGAAGGAGCAGGCAGAGAAAAGCTCTCTCCTGCTGGGCTTTCATTAAAATCAAATACATAAAAATGTCACCAAAACTTGAAAGCCGACGGCAAGAATTAAATGAGAATTAAATGACCAAAATCGTGAGGACTAGGCTTGCGACCCACACACACATGTGGCGCTCGCGCGGTCGTAGCTCATTGGCGCCACCTATTGATCCTTATGTGCCAATGCACAGCCTCTCATTCAAATGACTTAGGGGTCATTTGACCCCTCTGTGGCGCTAGTAGTAAGTAAAAATGGCCCGGCGTTCCTAGTGTTAAATACACAATACACAGTGTGTTGGAATCATGTTAATGTGTATTTAAAGGCATTTCAATTTGTGGAAGAAATTGCGGGGGGGGGGGGGAATATAAAACAAATGTCTATCTACCAAAACTTTCGCGACCCCCCTGCAGTACCTCCGCGGACCCCCTGTTGAAGACCTCTGCTTTAGTGGGTTTACCATCTCTCTCCCCCTCATCTGTCCTGTCACAGAACCAGCAGCATTCTCTCTCTTCAATCTCTCAGAGCCAGCAGTCATATGTGCTGTCTCTGCCACAGCATCAGCAACAAACTCTCTCTTCGCTGCCGCAGTATCAGAGGCCGTCCCCATCCTTTGCACCTCAGGGCCAGTTGCCACTGAGTCAACAGCCAGGAAACGAGGCTATGCTCGGCGAGATGATGTCAATGCTCAGACAGTTGCTGTCTAATGTGCAGGTTGGACATACGAGGCCCGCCGTGCGCCGAGGTGGCAGCCTCATGTCCATGCAACGGCCTGTCAGGTCTGTAATGATAGCAGCCACAGCACTGAGTCACACTGCCGTTCTGACCGTCTCTGCTTCACATGTTTCAAGCCCGGCCATACAAGTCGGTTGTGCCCCAGTCATTCCCCCGCCCGTGACAACATACAGGGAAACTAGCTGGCCTGTGCTTTGAGGGAGGCCGCACAGACCATGACAAAAACTCCCACGTTAATGATGCAGCTGTGCTGTTTGACAAAGTGAGGAATCTGGATGGATCAGAGACCGTTGTCATTCAGAATACTCAAAAACTCAGGAGCAGTGACAGTTTATTTTATACCCCTGTTAAAGTTGAAAACAAAGTGACTCTTGGTGCTATGTTAGATAGCGGTTCGATGGCCTGCTCGTTGAGTGCTGTGGCGCGGAAAAAGCTGATTAATGCCGGTGTTTAGCTGAACAATCAGGAGATGACTGACGTTGTCTTTGTTGGATGTGGAGGTGTACGCGTGAAGCCTGAATCAGTGGTGAACCTTGAGATGGCAGTATATGGATGCAGCGTGTCTGTGCCCACTTTCGTTGTTAAGAATCAACAAGATGATTTAATCATTGGTTCAAATGTCATTAGACATGTAGTTCGCCAGTTCAAGTCTGACGCAAGCTACTGGAAAGCCGTGTCAACTTCTTCCTCAGGTGACCAAGAACGTGAACAGTTTCTCTCCCTTCTCGCTGGCTTAGAACGTTGGTCTGATGATGATGTACCAGACAGGGTTGGAACAGTCAGGTGTAACAGAGCTGTCACCCTGCCGGCCGGCAGTGAGTTTCTAGTGTGGGGCATGCTTCCTAAAAATGTCAAAATATCCCCCGGCAGCACTGTTTTAACTGAGCCGACATCATCTCACTCCGCGCCCATAGTCATTATGGTTGCCAGAGTCGTGACACCTCTCTGGGGCGACAGGTGGGTCCCTCTCAAGATTCTGAACATCTCGGACAGCCCTGTCACGCTGCGGAGAAATGCCAAGCTTGCCGATGTCTACACCTGTCTGGCGTTGGAGGACATGGAAGCCCCGGAGCTCAGTGCCGCTCAACAGGCCACATCTGCCAGGCCTGCAGGAACGTCTGTGCCGACAGCTAACATCGAAACTGTGCGGGAGAGACTGGAGCATGTTGGCCTGAGGGATCTTGACCTTGAGTCTTGTGACGTGACGACAGAGTGGCAAACTAAGCTGGCAGACCTTGTGATCAAATATGAGGACATCTTCTCCCAACATCACCTGGACTGTGGTGAGGCCAAAGAGTTTGTGCACAGGATTCGGCTCACGGACGAGAGGCCATTCCGTTTGCCTTACCGACGTATCCCGCCTGCTGAATACCAGAAGCTTAGCCAGGTCCTCAGTGAGATGGAGGAGAAGGAGATAATCAGGAAGTCCACCAGTGAGTTCGCCTCGCCTCTCGTCCTTGTGTGGAAGAAAAATGGTGACTTGAGAGTGTGCACAGACTTCAGATGGCTCAACAAACGAACGCTGAAAGATGCCCACCCACTTCCACACCAGGCTGACTGCCTGGCTGCCCTGGGTGGGAACACGTTCTTCAGTACAATGGACCTCACGTCCGGCTTTTACAATATGCCGCTGCATGAAGAAGACCGCAAGTACTCTGCATTCACAACACCCATGGGCTTGTATGAGTACAACCGTCTCCCGCAGGGCCTGTGCAACAGCCCAGCCAGTTTCATGAGGATGATGATCAGCATATTCGGTGACCAGAACTTTCTAAGCTTGTTATGCTATCTGGACGATTTGCTAGTATTTGCACCAACTGAGGCGTTAGCTCTTGAGAGGCTGGAGCAGGTCTTTGGTCGACTTCGCCTGCACAACCTGAAACTGGCCCCGAAGAAGTGCTGGCTGCTCAGAAGGTCTGTGAAGTTTCTGGGACACATCATTGATGAGTCAGGTGTGTCCACAGACCCAGCTAAGGTTGAGGCCGTCAACAAGATGGTGGCTACGGACCTGATGGAACTTGATGGAGTGACCCCGTCTCAGACTCGTGTGAGGTCTTTCTTGGGGATGGTAAACTATTACCAGCACTTTGTGCCCGATTACTCTGCAACGGCTAAGCCTCTCTTTGACCTCTTGGCTGGTCAGAAGCAGAAGCGCAAGGGAAGGCCTCGCACAAAGCGCCCTGCTCCATACAGGAAGTTGACCCCTGCTGATTGGACGTCAGACCATCAGAAAGCTTTTGAGGGTCTGAAGACGGCGTTACTGACCTCAGTAGTCCTAGCGCACCCAGACTTCACGCGTCCCTTCGTCTTATGCACCGACGCCTCCTTGGATGGCTTGGGAGCAGTACTATCACAAGTTCAGAAAGGTGACACTGTGGCCCGACCAGTGGCTTTCGCCAGCAAATCCCTCTCAAGAGCTCAGAAAAAGTACCCTGCTCATCGCCTAGAATTTCTGGCGCTAAAGTGGTCCGTGTGTGACAAGTTTAGCCATTGGCTTAAGGGTCATACGTTCACTGTGTGGACGGATAATAACCCCCTCACACACATCATGACTAAGCCACCCAGCGCGAGCAGCGCTGGGTGGCAAAGTTGGCATCCTACGTGTTTGATATCAAGTACATCCCGGGTCCCAAGAACACGGTTGCAGATGCACTGAGTCGTCGGCCTTTCGTGAGGTCAGCTGCTGGGAGACAGCTGCTCCGAGACCCCTACAGTGAGCTCCTTGCCAAGGCAGTCCCTGTCTCGGCTGACACTGTCCAGGACACCTTTAGGCAGTCTGCCATCCAAGATGACTTGGAGTGTGAAAGAGGGGAGTCCTATGTGTCTGACGGTGCCAAGAACCGGTCCTTCTCCGAAGACGAGGTCTCTGCCATCCTTGAGATACACAGTCGATGGGAGTCAAGCGCCAGGGTGCGGGCTGTTGGCATTCTCCAACAGCTCCCACAGCTGGTTCCCACTGATGAAGAGGCCCTGCCTGCTTTTACAGAGAGAGAACTGCGTGAAGGGCAGTTGAGTGATCCTGTCCTCTCCAGGGTGCTGTATTATGTGGACCGGGGCCGTCGTCCATCCAGGAGAGAGAAATCTAAGGAGCCTGCTATGGCTGTAAGGTACCTGAAACACTGGGAGAAACTGACCACTTGCAATGACATTCTGTACAGAGTCTCCAAAGACCAGGTGTCCAGGAAGAAAAGACACCAGTTAGTGGTCCCTGACTCTTTTAAGTCCGAGGTCCTCAAGGGAATTCACGACAGTGCTGGTCATCAGGGGCAGTTCAGGAGTTTGAGCTTGGCCCGTCAGCGTTTCTTCTGGGCTCACATAGACAGGGACGTTAAAGAATATGTCCGTCACTGCCCAAGATGCGTCATCAGCAAGACTGCTGATCCAGAAGGAAGAGCACCCCTGGAAAGTATAAAAACGTCTGCTCCTCTCGAAATCGTGTGCATAGACTTTTGGACCGCAGAGGATTCGAACAACAAGTCTGTTGATGTGCTGGTGGTTACAGACCATTTTACCAGGCTGGCGCAAGCCTTCCCCTGCCGTGATCAGTGTGCCAAACAAGTGGCGAAGCAACTCTGGGACAAGTACTTCTGCATATATGGCTTTCCTGAGAGGATCCACTCCGATCAGGGGGCCTCGTTTGAAAGTCAACTAATCAGTGAATTGTTGAAGGTCGCCGGTGTGAGGAAGTCCCGAACCACCCCATACCGGCAGTGTGGAGCGTTTCAACAGGACGTTGGGGAACATGATTCGCGCCCTCTCGCCTGAAGCTAAATGTAATTGGCCCCGACACCTCCAGACACTGACGTTTATGTACAATTGCACGGTACATGAAACAACAGGTTATCCCCCATTTTACCTTATGTTTGGTAGAGTCCCACGCCTGCCTGTTGACATTCTCTTCAAAAACATCCTGAAAGATCCAGAGATTAGCAATTATGACAACTATGTGGTGTCTCTGACTAAAGACCTGCAAGAGGCCATGGCTATCGCTCAAGGACATGTCAACAGAGAGCAGGATCGGCAGGCTGAATTCTACAACCGTTGTACAAAGGGAAAACTGATCGCTGTGGGTGATCGTGTCCTGGTGTCCAACAAGCGGGAGAGAGGGAAACGGAAGATTGCAGACCGTTGGGAGTCCACACCGTATACTGTCGTCAGCATCAATGCCTCCACCCACACCTGGATCCGACACCCTGAAACAGGCCAAGAAAGAGTTGTCCATCGCAACCTGCTGATGCTCGTTAATTTCCTGCCCATCGATGCAGACAGTGTTTCAGATGGAACCTTTGTGTCCTCCTGCGGGAAAGGGTCAAGCAACATCGCTGATGCAGATGAATCGATGCCTGTTGCGGGGAGAGAGGATGCTGGAGGTAGGACTCAGGAGTGGGTTGACAACCTGACCACTGTGAGTGCAGATGTCCATGCAGAGCGTAGCTTATCAGAAGACGTCCTGAGTATGAGTAATGGGTCCGGGCATACAGGCAGTTCACAGACAGAGTCGAGCTCTGGACATGGCTTCTCTCGTGCCTTCCTCACTGACTCTCGGAATACACGCACACACAACGCAGAGCGCTTAGACGATACACGAAGCACACGGTCATCCTCCGCTCACTCAGATTCCAACACCTTGCACACAGCTAGGAGTCGTTTTGGACGTATAGTAAAGCCAGTTAACCGTTTACTGTGTCAGATGTCCAAACAGGGTTTTGTAAGCAATGCCGTTTCTAGGTCAATGTTTAGGATGTTTTAGTGAGACTAAGGGTCTTGATGTGATCAGTGTGTTTTGAAATTACATGAGTCAGAGTCCAGGTGTGGGGGCCTGCTTCTATATCTGTTTGACATGGTTTGTGTGGGGTGTAGACTGCATCCTGCTTCCAGAAGTTGGTAGTGAGTTTTGTGCCTCTCTTTCCACTTCATTCCTTTGGGGATACTTTTCAAGTTGGAGTATATGTGTAACCATGTCATGTGGGTTTCTTATTATTTTTTTTTTGGTAGAGGTGGACATAATGACTTGCGACCTTGTAGATTTTGGCGGAATTCAGAGGGGGTGGATGTAACAGAGTTAAAAATGTAGTGTATTATTATATATGATTCTCGCCAAAATAAAACTGCCGTGGTTAATAAGTGTGAATGGGAGCCACCCGTGGCCATATGGTGTACTGCAGATCTGCCGCGTTTAGTTCTGTGCTGCGTGGAAATCTACTGCGTTCCTACTCGATCAGAAAAGCCGTTGCTTTTGATCTGGTAGGTTCGCTATGTAAAGCACTGTACCCAATATCAGTTTTCTTAAAGTGAATTCATGTTTAAGTTGATAACTTCGATGTATCCCATGTGTTATGTTATTTTCCATTCACTGTTACGATCGTACTGTAGTTTGCATGTTTTAGAGAAAGTGTATTAATACTTTTCTTATGACCTTGGGTTTCTACATGCTAAGGCTAACATGGCTAGCCGTAAACTCCGCTAGCCACGTTCATACATTGAAAGTAATATTACTCTCTTTCTTGCTTGTGCAGATGCTGTATATGTACACCGATTTCTGATGGCAATGATTTGATTTATTTTCCAAAGGTATGTGGCTCCATAATGTAAATAGGTTTTAATAAAGTGCTGTAACTG